>NW_005356259.1:4447499-4482369 GCF_000412655.1 Myotis brandtii
AAAAAAATATTATAAGTATTACAAAGGGTATTACATATGTGTCCTTTTTTTCCCCGCCCTTGACAATACCCCGGCTTCCCCTACCCCCCAGTGTCTTATGTCCATTGGTTTTGCTTATATGCATGCATACAAGTCCTTCGGTTGATCTCTTACTCCCCTCCCTTCTGCCCCCCAACCCTCTCTGGCCTTCCCACTGCAGTTTGACAATCAGTTTGAGGCAGCTCTGCCTCTGTATCTATTATTGTTCAAAAGTTTGTAATGGTCTTTATTATCCATGAATGAGTGAGATCATGTGGTATTTTTCCTTCATTGACTGGCTTATTTCACTTAGCATAATGCTCTCCAGCTCCATCCATGCCGTTGCAAATTGTAAGAGTTCCTTCTTTTTTACAGCAGCATAGTATTCCATCGTGTAGATGTACCACAGTTTTCTAATCCATTCATCTACTGATGGGCACTTAGGCTGTTTCCAGATCTTAGCTATGGTGAATTGTGCTGCTATGAACATATGGGTGCACATATCCTTTCTGATTGGTGTTTCTGGTTTCTTGGGATATATTCCTAGAAGTGGGATCACAGGGTCAAATGGGAGTTCCATTTCCAGTTTTTTGAGGAAACTCCATACTGTCTTCCATAGTGGCTGCACCAGTCTGCATTCCCACCAGCAGTGCACAAGTGTTCCTTTTTCTCCACATCCTCTCCAGCACTTGTCGTTTGTTGATTTGTTGATGATAGCCATTCTGACAGGTGTGAGATGGTACCTCATTGTTGTTTTGATTTGCATCTCTCGGATGATTAGTGACTTTGAGCATGTTTTCATATGTCTCTTGGCTTTCTGAATGTCCTCTTTTGAAAGGTGTCTATTTAGATCCTTTGCCCATTTTTTGATTGGATTGTTTATCTTCTTTTTGTTAAGTTGTATGAGTTCCCTATAAATTTTGGAGATTAGGCCCTTATCAGATATGACGTTGGCAAATATGTTTTCCCACGCAGTGGGTTTTCTTGTTGTTTTGTTGATGGTTTCTTTTGCTGTGCAGAAGCTTTTTATTTTGATGTAGTCCCATTTGTTCATTTTCTCTTTAGTTTCAACTGCCCTAGGAGCTGTATCAGTGAAGAAATTGCTTTGGCATATGTCTGAGATTTTGTTGCCTTTGGATTCTTCTAGAATTTTTATGGTTTCCTGTCGTACATTTAAGTCCTTTATCCATTTTGAGTTTATTTTTGTGTATGGTGTAAGTTGGTGGTCTAGTTTTATTTTCTTGCATATATCTGTCCAATTTTCCCAACACCACTTATTGAAGAGACTATCTTGGCTCCATTGAATGTTCTTTCCTCCTTTGTCAAATATTAATTGAGCATATTGGTTCGGGCCGATTTCTGGGTTCTCTATTCTATTCCATTGATCTATATGTCTGTTCTTGTGCCAGTACCAGGCAGTTTTGAGAACAGTGGCTTTGTAATACATCTTGATATCTGGTATTGAGATCCCACCTACTTTGTTCTTTCTCAGGATTGCTGCAGCTATTCGGGGTCTTTTTTTATTCCAGATGAATTTTTGGAGAGTTCGTTCTAGATCTGTGAAGTATGCCGTTGGTATTTTAATGGGAAGTGCGTTGAATTTATAGATTGCTTTGGGTAGTATGGACATTTTAATGATGTTGATTCTACCAATCCATGAACACGGTATGTTCTTCCATCTGTTTATGTCTTCCTCTATCTCTTTTTTCAACGTCCTGTAGTTTTCTGAGTAGAGGTCTTTTACCTCTTTAGTTAAGCTTATTCCTAGGTAGCTTAATTTTTTGGTGCGATGGTAAATGGGATTGTTTTTATAATCTCTCTTTCTGAAAGTTAGAAGATTAATTTTTAATCCTATTTATAGATGCTAAAACCAAGGTACCCAGAGGTTCAAAAAATTGCTCAAGTTCACAGAGCCAGTAAATAACAGAATAAGGGTCTGAACCCAAGTAGTGTGGCTCCAGAGATATTCCACATTCTTATTGACTATCCTAGGTTTCCTCTAGGTAGTCACATGGCTCAGAGCTGTCTGAGCAGTATTAAATTACTACAATAACTAGGCTTGAAAATGATCATCTCTTTATTCTTTTAAACATTGCATCACCATTTTTGCTTCTCTAATGATTTTGCTTTCATGAAAAAATTTAGTTCTTCAATTTATAATAACTTAAAACTGCTACCTCACACTTAGCAAAAAAATTTATAGTTATTTCTTTGCTAGATTTATCTATGAATTTAAGGACATATACCACACACAGCATTAAAGCATCCTTTGAATACACAACATCAACTTTCAAGACAAGACACATATAGACAATTAGGGCTATAGAACCAATAAGAAGCCGATAATACAGTATTTACTAAATCTGTCTGCCTTGTGTCAGTAAAGGAGTGTCAAGAAACACCATTTCTAACAGGAAGAAAACCTTTTGCGGGGGGAAGACTAAATATTGCCTTTTAAGCAAGGTAAGCATTTAATAAGTTTAAGACAGCTTTTACCATTCTTTAGGGAATACTGAATTTCTAAGAATGCAGGTACCATGTGCGCTGAATGATGCTAGCAAATGGTAACCACAATACATTCCACTTAATGGGATGTTATAAACCTAAAGGAATGTTGGGAGAGTGTTCAAGCATTTTTCTAAGAATGAATTCCCAAGTTGTACAACAATGCTAAATAGCATCATCCTAAACATATGCTGTTCTTGTTCTTAGTTGCTGCTTATGATCGCTACAATGGCAGTGATGCTTAGCACCTCCTAGGAGAGGAAGTAGTGAGCAACATAGATCCCAGACACTCTTGAGGGATGTTTACCCCTAGGCTCTGCCGCCTGTGTAAAGGCAGTGCGTTATGAGGAAAGGTCACTAACTGAGGAATCACAAGGAAAGGAGGCTAATTACAACCTTCCAGCAACTCATTTGGTCAAATCATTGTACCATTTAAGGCCTTGGTCTTTGTGTGAATATTATTTTTTACTATTTCATGAAGTGCTTATTAGGATAAAAGTTGATATCTATAAAAATATATCAGAAAATAAATATGTTTTGTGAACAACAAATGCCCATAAAAGCAGCTGAAGTATGAAATCACAGAATATGTAGTAAGAACTCATGTAAGTGTCTCTGGATTGTTACCATCTGGTCCCCTTGGCTATTCCTCAAGTAACTCTATGTAGGGTAATGAAACCTATCTATTGACTTTTTTATGTCATACTTGCTTCTGATCACCTACAACTTTATAACAATTTTGCATTTTATCTCACTATGCTCACCTACTTTTATACTTACAAATGACTATGTTTGCTTTAATCTCAGCTTTTGTAAGGAAAACCTACTTGTTTTCTTCTGCCCATAATCTTCCTCAAGTCAAACTACATGTATAACATGTTTGTTTTGTTTTTTCTCTCTGTCCTGACATACCTCTTCACTTCTTTTTAAAAACTTAGCACAAAAATCCATCTTATAAAAAAAGTATCCTGTAATTAACCCAGATGCATTACTTATGTGATACTATTTCACTGTGACCATTGATATAGAACACACAGAGACACATATCCATACACTTATGACATTTTCTTTCTTTAAAAAAAGTATGTTTGGATTGATTTCAGAAAGAAGGGAAAGGGAAAGAGAGATAGAAACATTAGTGATGAGAGATAGTCATTGAGCAGTTACCTCTTGCATGTACCCTGCCCCCCACTAGGGATTGAGTCCGTAACCCGGGCATGTGCCCTGACCAGGAATTGAACTGTGACCTCCTGGTTCATGGGTCGATGCTCAACCACTGAGCCATGCTGAGCAGGCTTTATTAATTTCTTGTGTAATAATACATGGATATAATGATTTTCTTTTGGGAATCTAAACACAGAACCTCTTCTATTTTCCTAACTCCAAATAAACTCACTAATAGAAAACTCTAAGTCAGGAACCAGTAAATGAGAGAGTCCAAAAGGGGAAGGAAAGAAGAAAAGGAATGAGGACAGTTGTTAAATGAGTTTTTGATCAGATGCCTGTAAAAAAGTAAAGTAGTCATGAAACAGCTAAAACCTCTCCAAACTCAATGCTTTGGTTTCTCATCACCATCTCAGCCCCTTCCATCACCAGGAACAGTGTCTAAGCATGCATCGGTTTCCAAACCCTATTTCACCATGACAGCAACATCCGCTTACATCCTTTCGTGCTTTCCAGTTTACAAAGATAATCTCAGATACTGATATTACTCTGAGAATAAACCAATAGGAATGCTATTCTACCTGAGAAAAAAATAGACTATCACATGTACCTATTTATTTACCTTCAAATTAGGCTTTCTCCCAACACATTTGGTAAAGGCATCATTGCTTTTATGGCTTCAGGCATCTGGTGAGTGGTGAATTATGAGTTGTGTGAAGGTGATCTTTTAAAATTCCATATGAAAGTACGTCAGGTTAAGAAATGGAATAATCATTCCGTTATGCTCTCAAGAAACCTCACAAAGCAGAGTTTCAGACTGTTGGAAAAGGTAATTTTAAAAGTACGCTGGGAAACGAGCTAATATGATATAGCTCCAAGCACTAGGATTCTAATTAAATTAAATATGAACAGTGATTGAAAATTGCCAGGCCCTATTATTAGACAAAGCAAGAGGGAACACAGATTCAAAATTTAGAGCGAGGTGTATAAATTTTAAATAAGCCTCAACTAAGCTTCCATTTCCATGGATGCCAGATTCTTGTACAAAGCAATTAATTTTGTCAGTGGAATCAGATTGGCAAGTGGACAAATAAAACTAGGGGATCATTAACCCATACAGATGCTAATGAAGACATATAATCTTCCATCTATAGAAGTTAATGGTAGTTTTTCCAATTAAGGGGGAGAGACAATTTTAAGAGCTTTTTTTAAATTTTCTTTTTCAGAAAATACTGATTAATGAAACTTAAAAAGTGTTTACACAGACTTATGGTACTAAACTCAAGGGAGAATACCTGGTATTTTTGTTTAAACTGCTGGGTGCTGATTTTTTTTTTTAAATGAACAATACTATGAAGTTTAAGATGATCATGTTACTTTAAGTTATATGCTCATCTTTTTCTTTCTTGGTTCTTAATTTTGTCAGGAGGTCTCATCATTTGGAGATCAAATCTATGTTTCTTCGATATACCAACTTGGTACTTGGTATATCGAAGAAACATAGTTCAAGTGTCTAACTTTAGTCTAAAGGAATCTCCAAGAATGCTTATATCTGAGTCTTTTGTTCCCCAAATAAAGCATTAGCAATCAGAGTGGAATAGAGAAAACAGTAACAACAGCTGGCAGTGTTCCCAAGAAAAAGAAATCAAATGTAGTGACAGAGAAATCATGCAGAATATTGAATACGATAATACAAACCCTGGAATTATGTTGAATATGAAAGCAAGGATTGAAAGAGTAGCCGGATAGTCCATTATTGTGCCCAGTGAAAGGGCATATCCACTTGGAAAGAGACATCTTTAAAAAAATAGATTTAATAAAGTTTAAGAAATATTTTCTTGCATTAAGAATTTCAGAGAAAAATACAGACTAAAGATTAAAGAGCACATGTACACATGCATGAATAACAGTTTTGTATGAAAAGGATAGGTCTCATAAGTATTTTTTTTAAAAAGGACTTGAAAAGAAAGATAATGTAACAAATATAGACCTGGTTGGAGTAGGAGTAGGGGATGGAGCTATCTAAAATTACCTGAGCAATAAAAACAGAATAAAATGAAACCTAATAGAGTAATCGAAGTGGATATACTAGCAGTATTTGTGCTTGTTACCAAAGGCAGAAAGGCAATCAAAGTTGAAAGGAAAAATTGAGAATCATCAGCATATACATGGTAGGTCAAACCCTAGGAATGAGAGCGACAATCAGGGAGAAGGAGTAGAGAGAGAAGAGAAAGTCGCCAAATGAAGCAATTCAGCTGAAGCTGAACATTAAGAATGACTGTAAACCCAATCATCTTTGAAATCCTGCTCACATTCCACATCTTTCATCTAGCCTTCCCTGAACATTCCTGTTCACTACCAGCTGTCTTTTATTTTCCTCTTGTGTGAAAGATGTTCCTCACACTATTTTAAACTTTCCTCATACTGGAGAGGTTAGTACATTGTCTTCTCAACTATACAGCTCTTTGAAGAATGGGTTTAGGTGTTGCATTTATTTGCATTTTTCAAGGGTCATAGCTCAATTCTACTAGCAGAAAGGCTATCCAATAAATATTTGTCATATGAGCAAGTGAATCAACTTGCTTTGTTTTCAGGTAGATAATCTATCTTAAAAGGAGTGAAGTGACTTAGGATGTATAAGAATTACACACTAGAACAGCGGTTCTCAACCTGTGGGTCGCGACCCCTTTGGCGGTTGAACGACCCTTTCACAGGGGTCGCCTAAGACCATCCTGCATATCAGATATTTAAATTATGATTCATAACAGTAGCAACATTACAGTTATGAAGTAGCAACGAAAATAATTTTATGGTTGGGTCACAACATGAGGAACTGTATTTAAAGGGCCAGAAGGTTGAGAACCACTGCACTAGAATAAGAGGGGAAAGGCCACTTTTTGGTAGCTTCTTAATACTGGAAAGATAACATGGAAATGAAGAGATAAGACCTTTTATTAAATGAAAACAAATATTGGGAATCCAATATGAAATGTCAAGATTTTGTCTTAAGAGTCAAAAACTGATACTAATATAATATCCATGACTTATCATTACCAATAAGAAGTTTAAGAACAAACAACCAATAAATTTTCACATTGATTTTGGTTTGCTGATTCAAAGTAGTTGTTTTCAATCTATTTCGGTTCTTTACATATTTTAGTATCAACACAACAAATGTTTGCCTCTTTTTGTCTGGTGGTTCCACAAAAAACACATTAAAATCTTGAGCTCTTGTGAATATAATTCCTTGAGATATGGATTTTTAATAGTAACATTGATAGGCCATTAACTATAAGTGTGAATGGTCTCATTGAATATATGTATATATATCAGACACTTTGAGATGCTTGGTGGTTAGGCCATGATCACACATTATGTCATACAAAATTTGGTTTTCAAATAATCTTCAGCTTTGGAAAGTACTGTTTTGTGATGCATCGTATTTAGGAAACCCTAAAATTTCATGTACCAAGAGGGATGTCAAATCATCTCACCTCGGCAACAGGTATTTTTATTTTATTTTTGTTAAAGTACAAGTCATAGTTAATTTTAAATTACTTGGCTTAGGGTTGATGATATGGATATGTTTCTCCCACTTCTAAAGAACTTGTCTGTAATATTTAGATCAATGCCTCACATAACTGTTTTGCTTTCCGCATTGGTGAACAGGTCTAACCATTGAGGTATACATAATACTGGGCCTCACAGTATGATTGTCAGAGACCTACAGTTAGCTCTTAGGGAAATTGTGCCAACATTATGTGAACTGTAGTGAACACGTTTAGAAATTGTGAAGGCATATATAAAAACAGAGGCTTGTTGTTTTTTTTTAAGTGAGGAACACAGAATTTAAATCAATACACATTTAAAAAATATCTTTCAGAGCTAAATTCATTCTGTTAATTTAAAAACATAAACCATGCCATTTAAATTGTTTTGATCATAAAATTATACTGATTGTTCTATTTATAGGTATGATGGCCTAGGAAAAATATTGAGAATATATTTTAAAAGTTCCATTTTATTTATTTTAAATACAAAATTTTAAAATAAAAATATTTTTCATCATTTTAAAAACATATTCGTAAGGCTTAATGTCTCCAGCTAAAGCATCTAGTCAGATTGCATAATGTCATAACATTGAGATCCATCTTAAACCCAAGTTGCCTGGATTCAAGCCTTGTTTTCTACTTACACTTGTTAAACAAGGCCCTTAAAGTTTTGGATTATAGCATCATTATCTGAAAAATTGTAGTGAAAAATTTCTACCTACTTCACAGAGTGTTGGTAGATTTAACAGAGAAAGTGGAGGGGAAAATACTCTTTAGCTTTAAAGTAATATCATTTAGTATCAGAAGTCATGTTTAGACATGTGGTCCTAGAAAAGATGGTGTAAACTTACCTTTCCGTGTTTCTCCCATTTAAATACCCTGGGGATAATTCAATACACAACCAAAAAGACTGGAAAGATCGAAAGGAGAAAGTAGATTGGCTACGGACCTCATTATTTGAAGAATGATATCATATGAGTTCCAAGAGTTTTCTTTTTATCTCTTATACTAGAGGCCTAGTGCACAAAATTCATGCGGGGGGGGGGTTTGTCCCTCACCCCAGCCTGACCCTTTCCCAATCTGGGACCCCTCGGGGGATGTCTGACTGCCGGTTTGGGCCCCGATCCTGGATCGGGGCCCAAACCGGCAGTCGGACATCCCTCTCACAACCCAGGACTGCTGGTTCCCAACCACTTGCCTGCCTGCCTGATTGCTCCTAACCACTCTGCCTGCCAGCCTGATAACCCCTTAACCACTCCCCTGCCAGCTTGATCGATGCCTAACTGCTCCCCTACCGGCCTGGTCGCCCCCAACTGCCCTCCCCTGTAGGCCCAGTCATCCCCAACTACCCTCCCTTCCCTGCAAGCCTGGTCCCCCCCAACTGCCCTCCCTTGCTGGCCTGGTTGCCCCTAACTGCCCTCCCTCCACTGCAGGCCTGGTCTCCCCCAACTGCCCTCCCCTGCTGGCCTGATTGCCCACAACTGCCCTCCCCTGCCAGCCATCTTGTGCCCACATTGGTGCAGCCATCATGTGTGAGGGCATGACTGTCAATTTGCATATTACCTACTTATTATATAGGATATCTCAGACTGGGTTCCAAAGGGCATATACAAACAAAGAAGCAAGCAAACAAATGAGAAAGCCTACTCTTTCTGGGCACAGGACCAGGACAAAGGGAGCCTAGCAAGGACATGGGGCTATCTTATCTCCCCACCTATACCTAGCCACAGTGGTGGGACCCTTTCACCTACAGTGGTGACATCAGTAGAACTCAGAAATGTCAACAAATCTTCCATCAGGGGTGGTGGCCTGATAAACCTGGGGTGGTGGCATCAATGGATCCAAAGCAGGCGATCCATCTCCTGCCCTACACCTGCCAGCATCAGGTGGGCAGAGAACATAGGCAAGGGAAATTTTTTTCTATCCCATAAATCCAGAGTCCACATTCCTACTAGTGGGGGGACTAAGAAAAGAACTCTTCACACTTTGCAGGTGGCACTAGCAGGGATTTATCCGGAATTTCCAAGTAAGAAGAAATAAACTGACCAAAATAGCACTGGAAGGGGTCTGAAAACTGTATTGCATTTGGGAACAGCCTACAAAATAGGCCAGAATCTACATACCAAACCTAAACATGGACACTGCCCACAAAAAGAAAAGATTTTATTTTAAATGTCCATTTCAAAAAGTCCAAAAGAAGAGAAGAGGTAGTTACATTTAAACAAATTAGACTTGAAGTCAAAAACTTTAACACGAGACAAAGAAGGTCATTACATAATGTCAAAGGGGTAGATTAATCAAGAGAATGTGACAAACGTCAATATATATGCACCCAACATCAAAGAACATAAATATATTAAGCAAATACTCATAGATATGAAGGAAGAAAAAGATAATAATACAATAATAGTAGGGGATTTTAATACCCTACATTCAACAATAGGTCATCCAGACAGAATATCAATAAGAAAATATTGGACTTGAGCTATACTTTAGAACAAATGAACTTAGATACCTACAGTACATTCAATCCTTTGCAGCAGAATACACATTCTTCTCAAGTGCACATGGACCATTCTCCTGGGTAGATGGTATGTTAAGTCACAAAAATAAGTCTTAGATAATGTAAAAATATTGAAATCATGTCCCATATCTTTGCTGACTACAATGAATACAACTAGAAATCAATAAGAGGAGGAAAACTAGAAAATTCACAAATATGTGGAAAGTAACACAATTCTGAAAAACCAATGGGTCAAAGAAGAAATCAAAAGGTAAATGAAAAAATATCGAAAAAAGAATTGAAAGTAGAAACATGACCAAATCCAGCCTGCCATTATTTTTTTGTGTGTTCCACAAGCTAATAATAGAACATTTTTAAATGGTTGGAAAAAAATTTTTGTGATGTGAAAGTACATGAAACTCAAATTTTTATGTTCATACACAAAGTTTTATCAGAATACATCCAGGCCCTTTATTTATAAATTGACTTTGACTTTGGCCCCTTTTGCACAACAGTGAATAGTTGCAAAGAGACTGGATTACCTGTAAGCTTAATATATTTACTACCTGACTCATTACAAAAAATGTCTGCCAACCTGCAACAGACCTTTACTTAAACCCTGTGGGCAAATACTCCAAGAACAGGGGCAAATCAGAGATAGATTGAGTCTTAACAGAACTCAACCCAATCTTATGTTGGCTCAGTTCCATAATGAATTGAGATATGCTTAGCCTTCCACGCCATTGCCCTAGCAGAATAAGGATGGATAAATCTTTGCTGGAGAAAGATACCATCTTGAGCCTCTACAAAATTTTAATATACATTTTACAAATATTCCATCATTCAGGAAAATATTCTACTAACTTTGCTTGATCTGAACTGTGATACTTATAAAAAAGCCTGTCTTAACTAGCAGGCTCAACATCAATCTATTTATATCCAACATTTTGAGCAAGAGTTTAAATCTATGTGATTTAAAGAAAAGAAAAATAAACAGAAGTAGCAGTATTACCTAAAAGCACTTCTCTTGGCAAGAAAACTTAAAATATATATTTGGAACAATAGCATTGTCATGAACTAGATGTTAGTTTCTATTGTAAAACATTCCAATAATAAAAGAAATAAAATCTAGGAATTATTTATTTTGTAGAAAATGAAAAAAAAATGGCAATTGACCAGTTATATATAATTCTGAGCTATAAGACTGTGTTCTGAAACTCGTTTCTCAATGACATGTGATTCACAGACACTGGCATCATATTTTAGGCATCTACCATCCTGAGAAGACAGACAAGTGCAAATGTGTGAAAAACTGATAACACTAAAATATTATAATTATGCAATATGTTATGCCTACATCTCTCCCAGGATTTTAAAATTTGACTTTAATAGGCTTTTATAATGAAAAGAGCAACTCAAAGGAACAAGACAACTGAGAAGTTCAATATGTCACCGAACTGTAAAATCATTAAATTTATTTTAATTAGTATATACTAAGGTTTTACATCTGCGGCACAAGTAAAGTGTAACTCAGAGATATAATAGATCAGGTCATTTTCATTTATAACCAATCACAATTTGAAACACGTATCTTTATATTGTCAATGAGATGTAACCTAATTGTGCTAAGAAGTCCAGGCCACATAATAACTTTATGGAATTTAAGCACATGCAGTTGTACCATTATATAGAAGGCAAATAGATATAGCTATGGACACACAATTATATACATAGACAGTGTTTAAAAACTGGATACTTATGCATTCAAATATGTACGTATAAATTGTATACTCCCATTTTTTTAAAATTTAACTCAGTATAACTAGCCTATGAACAGTTCCCTTATAACATAGGAATAAATAATATTTTCTAGATACTATTTGAGAAAGCTGGAATTGCTACTAAAACAAAAGGATTTTTGGAATTAAAGACTTTTTTTAAAAGTTGACTTTAAAAATATTTTAAAACATTTAAATACCTCTCACCATTTTTTTTCACTTTTAATAATTTGTCAATGATAGATGCCTCTGAATAAGGCTCTAATGATTTGACCAGATAAAGGCAAATATAAATCATAAGGAGAGTATGCTATTTATCATTTTAGATAAGATATAAATACTTTTTTAACATACACTGAATATTTAAAAAATTATTAGTATCTTCAGCAACAGATTTCATCTGTGTAATTTCCTAATTTGGAAACAAGGTTTACATGCCTCTCATACTCAAAATTGCTTTAAAAAAATTCTTCACATGCACGAAAATAGTCCATTTTTAAGCAACTTCATGGGAATTGGAAAAGACTAAGGACAACCCAGCACATTCATGAAATTAATGATTTTTTTTCAATGTCTGATTAAAGGAAAGTGGCCATATGTATAGATCTTTATATCAGCGATACCTTAAATACTAGCAGAACACTGTCTCAAAACGTAAACAGCAGATATTATTTATAGTTTCACAATACTGTTTCTCTACATATCATATTTAATTCCAATGAAAAGATCAGAGCCCTCAGAGAGACAAATTGCAAATAGAAAGTCCTCAGTAGGTGGTGGAAAGTCAAGCCAGGAGTCAAGCAACTCACAGAGAGGACAGAGATGTGAGATCCAGCACAGCCTCCTCAGAGAGAAAAAGGAACCACATGGCAATGCTGAAATGCCGACTTCATTCTCGCTCCACTCTGAGCATTTAACATCACATCTTTAAAACTGTTTCAACTACATTACTGCTTCTTTAGGCGAGACCCTCTTTTAAGAAATACAAGCATTCTCCAAGTGCAATGCGGAAACATCATAAAAACTTAATAACCTACCATTTTCTTTGCACTCTTCTGGAGGTTTAGCCTTTTTCGCAAGTCGTGGATCCAGCCATGATGTTGTCTTTGTGTTATGGCTGAAAGGAAAAGAGATCACTCTGAACAGACACATACTGAAAGGAATCAAGTTTATTCCCTAAGAAAAAAAAAGGGGGGGGGGTTAGGCGAACAAAATTGCAATCGATACACTTAATTTGCTTACTGGTTCTAAGTAGCCCTGAAGGAGGTGTAAGAGTAATTGTGCAAGGCAGCTGTAAATTTGGCAACCTCAGCTCCCTGTCCTCAAAGCAGCTATTTTTATTAAAATCAACTAGAATGTTGCCAAGTTCACCTCATTGAAAATGCAGAACTCATCCAGAGCAAAAGGAATTTATTACAAATACGGGATTCTCCTGTTGGAGGAGCACAGTTCACAGGCTCTGGTACTGTTTCCTGAGTTTTGCAAAAGAATTATTTCCATCTTAAACCTGCTCTTTTCATAAGGAGTTGTTTTGTTCCTCTTTAACTATAGAGCTGGCAGAGGCAGTACAAAAGTGATGCAAATTATACCATGTTCTTGGGATTCCTGCATTTTCTCAACAAGTGATTATTAATAGCAATTTCATTAACCCATATTTAGCTTTTGTTCCATGTAAATACTTCCTATCCAGCTAGGGGAATAGGGGATAAACATATCTATAATCTAATACTTCTGGAATGGGAGTTCTGAGATTTAATGAGAATTTTAATGACATTTTTGTTTTGAAAAATGTTTTCTAGAATATCTCTTACCAGACATTTAAAAAGCAAAGAAAGTTGTTCCGAGAGCAGCAGTTTTTCTCAAAGAGGTCCTGGACTCACCTGGTGTTAGAATCACCTGGTGGACTTATTAGCACTGCATATTCTGGGTTGTTATAGATCTACCAAATCAGAATCTTTGGGGATGAGTCCGTAAAATCTCCATTATTGGCAAGGTGATTCTTATGCACATTACAACTTCAGTACTGCTCAGTGGCTCATAACTGCTTGTTGGAGCTAAAAATCTTTACTGTATATAACTGTCTCAAGCGATCTCATCTACCAATGGACAAATTGTCAAGGATGTGACATTTGTGAGGGCTTCGGAAAGAGAACGAGCAAAGTCACAGGTATGGGAAAGTGTCAGGTTTATACAAGGAAGCGTCAGAAGGCCAGTGAGTGAAGCATGCAAAGGAAGAGTGGAAAATAGGCTGGAAACATAAATGAGAGCCAGGTACTAGGGATAATTGAACACAGTTCTATGAAAGTCTAAATGATCATGATGATATCAATGTCATTTTGGCCCTCATTTGTAGTCATGTCAACATCATCCAGTCTTTTCCTCTGAACGAAAGGCTTGATGCCCATGAATGGAGGTTATGACTTTCCAGAGTATGAGGAGTGTAGAACTGGGTTCAGTGTTTGATGCTCCCATTTTGCCAAAAAAAAGTCAATAAAAAAATGCTCTTTATAGACATGCCTGAGTTCAGTGTGTGTGTGTGTGTGTGTGTGTGTGTGTGTGTGTGTGTGTGTGTGTTGATGTCTTTGTTTTTCTGTGCAAGGAGAAATGTTGGAAGCTTGGCAAGGAAAAGAAATTTCCCTTCTCTTTACTCACACCTTCTTCCAAATCCTTCCTCCATTTCAGAGAAATGTCATTTCTAGGTCTCTAAGACATGTTCACAAAAGCAAGCACATCTGTGAATAAGTATTAAGGGACCATTACTAAGCCACTGCAGGGAGTCAAATTACCATTTCTATATCACACCACCTTGGTTCTCACAGACTGGCTCGTGTGGAAGAGAACTGTGAATTTCCTACCTTTCCTGAATTTATATAAAGCATTTCATTACAGGATGAATTTTTAGGTTGAACTAGCATTAATGGTATGTCACTTTAATACATTTTGACAGATTGAGTCTCTTAGAGTTAACAGCATTTTTAGCTGATCCTCTGAAATGATTCTGAAAGAAATGTGGGTAGTAGTTACCTCCAGTAATTGTCTTAAACATCACATGAAGATACGGCACAGTATTTTTCAATAGTGGCTCTTACCAACCTTGCAATTTACATGCTTTTTCAATGTGTCTTACCAAGGGGACATTTTTAATGCATTTGGGAGACAACAGACCTAGTGGCTTTCCCACTTCCTTTAAATGATATATTTTTAATGACATAAATTCCATTTGAAAATAGGGTTAAACATTGGGCAGAAAGCTGTGTACAAAATGAGACCATTGAGCAATTTTTCACAATCTGCAAACTACCTTTATTCAGATTTGAGGTTGATTTTTCTTTCACTTTTATTGCTAGAATAGAGTCAGAAGTAGGACAACAGGTGTTTTTTATTTGTTTGTTTGTGGTTGTTTTTTATCTACCAAAGTTGTGTGGAGCACAAATGACAGGAAGGCTTGATACTAATGTTATAAAAACTTATATTGCAATACTAGTTTCTTTAACAGACATACATGCACATATCTTTGCTGTATTTTCAAAAAAAAACAACCTTTCTTTTTTCTAGCTGGGGAATGGAACAAATATATTCTAGAAATTTTAAATCATAATAATATACTACTCTATTTATTTTTATAGATAAAGTTAATGTGATGACTATGAAGTGTGGGAGATCAAGTGGACTAAAGTTGGTAGCTATTCAAGTTCAATCAATGTCACATTAAAAAAATCGGGTGAAAACCTTTCAAATGGTTTACCCAAAATACTTCTGTAATGTTAAAGTGTAGGTTGAGTCTATCTGGAGGACTGGAACAAACAAGATGTGAAATTTCGTTCAACTCTGAAATCCTAGTTTAAATTCATATCAGAATGTCCCTGCAGACATGTGATAAGCTGACTTGTAATAAATCAGAAATTTGTGTATATTTTATAAGTTTAACCTTTCCAAACAGTCAAGAGAAGCAGGTTCAATTAGAACATCTTATTTTCTGAGGAAACATCCTTGTCACATAGAAAATGCTTCACTTCCCACAAGGAAAGCAACTGACATTGCGGCTCACCATTGCGATGTTATTCTCACTGTCTCATGAATGTCCTGATTGCTCCCTTTGTCAGGGACTGCCCTGGGACTGCATGCAGCACCTTATTGTGATTGTGATTACAGATTTTTAACTTCATTTTACAGATAGAGAAACAAAGGCTGAGAGAAGCTAGGCAACTTGCCCAAGGGTACACAGCTAGTTTGTGAACAGGAAAGAGCTAGGGAAGGGCAACAAAGCTCAACCACCATGAAGCTGCCCTTTTCAGATGTCAACTTTAAGCTGTTTATTAAGAAACAAGACTCAGAACCTTTGACTCTGCACCCTTTCCTTCCCAAAAGATTCAGACAGAGAAACCTGCTTCAGGAAAGAGAGACTTAGGATGTCTCCTTAGCCTAATTTGAAGTCAATACGGTAAACAAGAAAGGTGCCTGATAGCTAGATACCACCTGTGGCCATTGTTTCAGAGTTGCCTGCTTAAAATAACTTGCCTCTTTCTCACCCACTCTCACTTCTGAAGTATAATATTCCATCCCCCCTGTTTTATTTGTCCAAAATGTCTCAGATACCCAATGTTGCCTTACTGTCTTTAATATTGTCATGCCTAAGTGAATTCCCCATGCATGTGTGTTAAAACTTGGATTTTCCTCCTATTAATCTGTTTCTGTTACTTTATTAGCCCAGCCAGAAGAACTTGGAAGGTGGGGAAGAAAGGTATTAATATTTGCTTAGCCCTCACATTAGCAGTAAACCCAGATATATGTGATTCCCAAGTCCAAAGTTTTTTATGATCTGAAATGAGAGGCATAATAAACCTAACATTTTGCTTTTTATACAGAGGTGTTTTATTTCACAACCTCAAAGTGTAATCAGTTCCTTTGCCAGTGGTTAGAAACACAGACCTTTACGTCCTATTTGAGGATAGTAATCACTAAAAGGAGTTCCTGTGTGTTAAATGGCCTGTATTTAGTAGATATTATATTAAATCGCATATGCCTAGAGATGAGAGAGGAAACATTGTGATTGAGAAACATTTTTATCCTTATGAATTCTCTACTCAAATCAAATATTCTTCATTCAAATCTGAATATTTTTCCAGAATAAAGTCTGAAAAATCTTGATTTATATAATCTATATATAAATATTAGTCTTAGAAGCTATACTAAATAATTAGGTTAATAAAAATTCTATCAGCCCTAGCCGGCTTGGCTCAGTGGATAGAGCGTCGGCCTGCAGACTGAAGGGTCCCAGGTTCGATTCCGGCCAAGGACACATGCCTGGGTTGCGGGCTCAATCCCCAGTGGGGGTGTGCAGGAGGCAGCCGATCAATGATTCTCTCTCATCATTGATGTTTCTATCTCTCTCTCCTTCTCCCTTCCTCTCTGAAACCAATAAAGAAATACATTAAACAAAATTCTATCAAATTGGCCCAGTACTTATTAGGATTAAAACTAAAAATTTTCATATAGGTCATGCTGTTACCAGAGAAATCAGTGGGTCTCATTCCCCCAACACTAGTGGGAGTGGAGTTCCTCTTGTGATATCTTGAGAAAATGAATTTTCTAAGTCTTGCACGGGAGAGTGAATGGTTTTTATTGGAGTGGAATTATATTTCTTGTGTGGCAAAGTCCCATTGCCCTTAACCCAGTCCTGAAACAGGTGCAGCAGGGTGCAGCAGAGCCACAGTTAGGCCCAGTGTCCAGAGTGTCTGTTCCGTGTGGAATGGGGTCCGATGTACATTGGGCCAGATTCAGCCCATCAACCTATTGTGTGGGTCCCACATGGCCATGAGCCATGTGGGCGAATGCAGGGGAGTGTGCTCCCTGAAATAGGAATCAGCTGCAAGGGGGGTGCTCCTTTGTTCAGGAGCTTAAATATCAAATCTTCCCCAAACTTTCATTGGTCACGCCTTGTTCTAGCCACTGACTTGTTCCTAGGTGTGACTGACAGATAAGCAAGTCACCCAGACCTTACTGGGCATGTGTCTGCCTGTGTCCAGTCCCTTCCCCCATCAATCTGTGGGGAATAGACTTGGGTAATGTTGACTGAAGCTTTCTGGCAAAGCTGTATAAATGGCATACCTATGTTACCTACGCTTTCCTTTATTTTTTTCCTGTTAAATAATGGCCATGTTATTATAACAGTATCAATACAACATTCAATTCTCCATTCCATTCCCTGCCCCCCCCTCCCCCATTTACCCTATGTTTTTCCAGTCAGGGTACATCGCGCTCATCAGTTACTTAGGTATACATAAGTGGATCCTCAAGGGTGATTCAATTCAAACCTAATGTTGAGCTGTCTCCTTTCCTTTCTCTTTTCTTATACTTTCTTTTGCTCTCTCCTTTCCTACCTTTATATTGCTATCCAGATCCAAACAATGTTTTCACTACTACACAAATATTGAGTGATCTTTCATCAATCAACTGCAATTTTTAATATAATATAATACAATTTTTTAATGTATCAAATACATTAATTTCCTTTGCCCTATTTTCTCTAAAAACAGTAATAGACTTAGCACATTGCATGTAAGACATGACAAATACATTGAATTTTTAAAATCCTTCTAAAAAGCCAATTCTAAATCTCAATCTTTAATTGATAGGTGAATTGTATTTTCATCCTGGGACATACTATATCAGAATAATGATGAGATTGAAGTCAATATTTGATTGAATGAAGCATAATCATTTGAACAAGGTAAACAAGGTCCAGGTAAATATTTTAAAGTCTACTGAACAATTCAAGATGTGTGTGAATATTAAAGTTATAACAGTAGTACTCATATCTGTTTAAGGCCAACAATAACTTAGAGGTTATTGACTATATTTTATATAATTTAAAAAATAAAAAACTAAGTATTCTTTCTTCTCCAGTAAATTTCCCAAACATTTTGACTTCTATTTAATAAACAAAAGCTTTAAATTTGTTTAAAATGGTAACTGATGATTCATTTAAAACTTAAGAAGATACAGAAATAGCAACATAAGAAGAACCAGACTAATTGTGTATCTAATTTAGAATTTAAAAGAAAATTCAACCCTGATGAAGATTTATAAAACCATGTACCGCCATGGCATTTTTCACAGATGTAATTTTCTGTGTCAAAGTCTACTTTCAAAAACCTGTTATTTAAGATGACATAGCCTTCACTGCCATTCAGGAGTGTGGTAGTAAACAAATAGATTCTTGTTGTCCTTGTTTTTGCCAAACTGATAGTAGTCTTTTTTATGTCACTAACTAAGCAAACAAAAAAAGTAATTTAATGAGATTCCCAAAGCATGTCAATCCAGATTAACCCTCTGGCAGCTCTTCTTTATGGAACATTTAGCCTCTTGAGTAGTGAAATTCTGGCCAAGAAACTTACAAAATGATACCAATTGTAATATAAAAGTTCACTTTTATTTCAGCCAATGTTTGTTTATACATTGGAGGTAGTATGGGATAATAGCAATGGCCTTGCAGGGTGAGAGAACTACGAGAACTTGGGAATGCTAATTTGTCCAACGGTGCCTCAGAATCTCATCTATAGAGTGGGGTTTCATTAAATACTGATAGGATGGTTATAATATAAAATACGCAAAGTAGGCACCACAGCAAAATGGTTAAGAGCAAGGACCCTGGAGGCAGACTATGTCCCATGAAAGATACCAGTCTTGTCAGTTTTGTTGATCACTGTATTTCCTGGGTTTAAGATGGTTCCTAGCACATGGGATGTGCCCTATACATATATGTTCAATAAATGGAACCAAAGCATCCTAGCTTTGTCAATTCTTGGTTATATGACTAGGAACAAGCCACCCCTGTAAGCCTGTTTCTTAAAGTGAGAATTAAATGTGCACAATACAAATGCTCACTATATTATCTATTGTTGTTAAGGTAACCTGAACACAGTATGAAAAAAATAGGCACTCAATATGTGGTAACTATTATTACTAATTTAAATTTATAATTAATATATACTGTCTATTTTAGAAGATATTATTAATGATATGATGAGTTAACAAAACTACTGGTTTTAAATAATATTATGTACTTGAAAGTCTTTTGAAAATTGCTAAATATGAAATATTACAAATGCTTTAAAGCATGTTTGGAAGAGTGCATTCACTCACAAGTTAAAATTCTGTTATTTAAAAATACTTCCTGAGATAATCACTTTTTCCCATTAAATATCATTGTAAACGATGAAAGGAATCTCCTTTTATCATTCATCAAAGGAAGTGGTTCTTAAGAGTATGGGAAATGTTGGCCCATGTGTTCAGTATTAAGAATAACGAAGAAAATTCTCATTTTCTAAATGTATAACTCGTAAAGTACTCAGACATATAAACTATTTTGCAATACTGAGTCAATTATTAATTATTTTAAGACACCATATAGAAGACAAAATAATGAAATTACTTGTTACCTTAATTCAAAACTCAATATGTATTTTTGTTGTTAATCCTCACCTGAGGATATTTTTTCCATTGATTTTTAACTTTTTTATAGAGAGAGAGTGGAAGGGGGAGGAACAGAGAGAGAGGGAGAGAGAGAGTGAAACATAGATGTGAGAGACACATTGATCAGCTACCTCCTTCACGCCCCCTACTGGGGATTGAGCCCGCACAACTCCGGCATGTGCCCTGACGGGAAATCAAACTGTGACCTCCTGCTTCATAAGTTGATGCTCAACTAGTGAGCAGACTGGCTGGGTGTGAGCTGCAAACTTTTACATTACAAATAGTATTTGTTTAAAAGTTTCTAGGACATATCATGGCTTAGTCCCTCAGAAAGTCCTTATTGCCCTACCAAGCTCCCTGTCTTGCTCTACCACATAGTTCCAAGGAGCTATCATAGACTTTACTCACAGAAGAATTCATTGTGACATCAATAGCAAAGGTACTCACATCAACGATAGTGGGCTGAAATGCTGATTTTGTCAAATGTAGTTAGGAAGGGAAGGGGCATTCCAGAGCAAAGAGTGGAAGTGGTCAGGAGAAAATCAGAGACCCCTCAGGGAAAAGTAAAGCAGAATGAAATGTAGGCAGAGAGAAAGGAAGCTGCAGGGCAGGTTTTGATGGTGTAGAAATGAGGGACCAGATGAATGAGACACTGATCCCTCCCTGCTCTGTGGTACATGAGCTCATCACACTGATCCTTGAGATTCAATGAAAACTTTTTGAAGGAAGGAAAGATGAAGCTCAAACTGGTCCAGGATGAAGGGTGGGGTGGTGGATGCCTCCATTCTGTGTAATAACCTCATCAAGGTTGCCATTTGCTCCTGCCTCCTACATTGGTCACCTTCCCATCACATTCACTTCAGTCTACCCCAGGCTTCTGCATTCCCCCCCGCCCCCCCGCCCCTCCAAAAAAAAATTCTCACCACAGATCAAATTGTCTCTTTCTTTTGTCTTAATTTTGCAACTCAACCTATTTCTGCCCTAATACCCATTCACCCCTCCCAGCAGCAACACAAAGAAGATAAACAAACAAAATCCTCTGCATGTCTTTCAAAAACACCCTTGATCTAGCTAAATGAAAACTAAGCAATTGTTTCAAAGGATTCACCAACTAGCACCTACTTTCCTAGTAGGTTAGGGGACTTCTCATTATTTGTAATATATTCAGGGACGGGGTCTTTGTAATAACAGTTTTTATATGTGATATGCCCAAGTTTTCCAGGATATGTTATTGCACCTTATCTATGTATGATGCCTTCTTTTACAGCTTAAGTCTATGCTAAGCATATCCTTCTCTGAATAGCATTACACATTCAGAAATTATTTATTAATACTTTATAACCTTTCATCTTTCTACTCCAACTTGACAATAACTTTGAGAGCAAAACTAAATTTTTTGTCTTTGAATTCTGACACTAGATAACTGACTAGGATATTAACAGAATAATTTTGGTAGATTCTCCCAAGTCCTGACAAAGTCTCATCATTTACTATATACCATTAGCACAACGTCTGTCATCCAAAATCCCCTTCTCCACAATCTCCACACCTCATACTATTTAAAAAAAGTTTATTCATAACCCCCAAAAGGAAGGTGCTTATAACTGCTTTACTGGAAACATTTAAAGAAACTGTTCTTCAATCGACCAGCCATGTTGGTTTTCTTTTACAGAGCCTTACTCCCCCTGTATCCCATAATAAAAATGTATATAACATCAGTCTCCTTGTTCTGAACATAAATGTGTGACCTCACTTCCAGGGTTATATTTTGACTTCTGGTCTACAATGCCTCCATACTTACCAATAAAAATTTATGTTTTCAAATATAAATACTTTCGTACATTTAAAAAGTTCTATATGACTTTCTCTTTTCTAATTAATTGATAAAAGATATCTTTGGGTTATTGAAAATAGCCAAAAACTAATGTAAGGCATTCTTAATTTTGTAAAACTTATAAGATTTGTCAAAAGGTGAATGAGAGTAATTCATTTTCCCCAAAACACTGCATTTCTCATCCATATTGGAGTCAAGCAGAGCGCTAAGTAATTACCTGATTATGTATTCCCTTGGCTGCATGTATCAAAGTTTCCGCCTTCACGTGAGAATTAAATATTGGCATGTGGTAACATTTCAATTTCACAATTGAGTTCTGCCTATGGAGATCTAAGTCTCAAATCACTCCAGGTTGGGAAAAGGAATCCAATTTTAATATTTTTCTTGAATAATCAGCGTTTACATATTTTTATCCACTGTCAGCACTGAAAACTTCAATTTATATTATTTTTTTCTTTTTGAGGCTTATACAACTTTGAGGGAATAAAGGTGGCTGTTTAATTAAATTATTTGTTTTTATTCTTTCTAGTGAACATTGTGATTATCTTATGCACAACAACAATTTAATTTTGTACTAAGAGCTTCAACTTAGTAGTTCATTTTTAAAAAGTTGTGCTATTTCTAGAAGATAAAAGTTTGACAGTATTAATAAAGTATATTAAAAATTTCAATTTGGAAAAAGAAGTCCCAAAGGAAAGAAAATATTAGGTTGGGTAAATATCATCAGGAAGTTCAGGATTAGCATTTTAGTTTCCTTGGCAAGTCATAAAAATGGTAAGCAAGAAATCCAATGGATTTAAAAAAAATAAGTATGATGAACTATAGAAAAACGAATGATTTTATCGATACCTGACTTCAGGGTCAAATGCTCAAAATATTTTCTTTTATGACCAGCAAGCATTTTGCCCTAAATAGTTATATCCTGTTAAATCACTGAATACGATGGTGAAAGTTTCCAGCAATCTGACAAAATGTGGGATTATCTTATTTGATTTGAACTACATGGGCATCTTGGAAGAATAGAGTAAGCATTTCCCCCGTTATTGCAACAAATTTTATAGTGAAGTTGTTAACTATATGCTTTGATTTATAGCTGTAATTTAGGATCCTTCACTGTATGAAGGCACTCTCCCATTGTTTTCTAACAAAGAAAAGAACTAATGCCAGAGACAATAAAATTCATTATTTTATTTTCACTACATCTCCTTTTTCTATATGATTTATATACTATGATCTTTTGGGCAATGTTCAAAGAAAGGGGTGAAACTCACTCAATGAAGTAGACTTCACCCTTCTCTGTATAGGCCATTTCCCAGTTATCAGGCAGTGGGTCTGATTCCTCATTCTCTTCAGGTTTAGTTGGTTTTGCATCATCCATCTGCTCCTTCAGCTCCTCGGGCTGACTGTACACTGGTGCAGGATAAGGCTGGGAGGGTGTCTCCCCTGAGGCACCTGCACTCTTGTCTTCATGTTCACTGGATTCTACAAGAGAACAAGAGCATGCGGTTAGCCACTCCAGCCACAGTGACGTCTAGGTGAGCGTGCAGTATGCCGCACCGGGAAACAAGCCCTGCGAAGGCTAATAGGAAAGCATAATTATAACCAGCTCTGAAAATTATCACTAGGCCTATTTGAGTCCCCTTGCATGCATCATTCTCTTCTATCCTTCAACTATTTGTTGCTGATCACTGAAATGGAGGACCATCATTTCATGACACAGCTGTTTTAGGCAGAATAACGACCCTCTAAGAATGTCCATGTCCTACCTCTTGGGCCATGTGAGTGCTACCTTACGTGGCAAAAGAGGATTTGCGGATCTGGTTAAAATAAGGATTTAATTTGAGATTGAGAGATTGATTATTCAGACAGGTTCACTGTAATCACGAGGATTTTTTTTTTTAAGTGTAGGAGGTAGCCCTGGCCTGGTAGCTCAGTTGGTCAAAGCATCATCTTGATACACCAAGGTTGAGATTTCAATCCCTGGTCACTGCACATACAAGAATCAACCAATGAATGCATAAATAAGTGAAACAACAAATCAGTTTTTCTCCATCACTCTTCCTTCCTTTCTCTCTACCACCCTCCCTTTCTCTCTCTCTCAAATCAATTTTAAAAAAAGAGCAAAAGAGGAAAGCAGAAGAAGAGGCAGATGTGACTACTAAGGAATGACCAAAGAGGTACACTGTTGCAGGCTTTGGAGAAAGAGGAAGGGAACCAACTACAAGCCAAGAAGTGTAAATGCCCTCAGAAGCTGGCAGGACAAGGGAATGCATTCTCCCCTAGGCTTCCAGAAAGGAACGCAGGGACTGATGGCCATTTAATTAAAAGAGAGTTAAATGTATGTATTTTTGCATTCATTCCAGTTCACACAATTCTATAGTTGCAGCCCAGTCTAAGGTTTGGATATTATAATATATATAGTAGCCATGCCATTTGCTTACATGTTTTTTGCCCAAGCAGTATCACAATGATTTTGGATGCAAATCTAAGGATACATCAGAATGCCATGGTTTTGAATGTTCCTTCCTGGTATCATTAAAACATAATCGGAAACCAAGATAAAACCATTTCAAGAAGAATGCCTATTTTATGCCTTATCCATACTTTCATTTGACATGGTTGAGGCATATAGTTGATATTCAGCTTTCTGTAATTGCCATCCTTTGAAATGAGGAGGAATAATATTTTGAAGCTAGATAGAAAATGTTGATTTTATTTCTTTGAACAATCATAACGTTTAAAATTTTAAAATTTGTTTCAGCCCATGAGAGAGCTCTGATTTATATTTCTGACTATATGGCAAATTTTAATAAATCTAATAATTTTTTCTATCTTTATATTATTTCTTTGGAAATAAACATTGACTAGAGCCCTGACCAGTTTGCCTCAGTGGATAGAGCGTCGGTCTGCGGACTGAGGGGTCCCAGGTTCGATTCCGGTCAAGGGCATATACCTGGGTTGCGGGCACATCCCCAGTAGGGGGTGTGCAGGAGGCAGCTGATCGATGTTTCTCTCTCATCCGTGTTTCTAACTCTCTGTCCCTCTCCCTTCCTCTCTGTGAAAAATCAATAAAATATATTAAAAACAAAAACAAAAACATTGACTAGAAAACATTTAATGGGGAATAAAGATTGAGGAACATATTGTAGTTGATTAAAAAAAGAATACAAATAATTTGAGATTAATAGAAATTCTTATTTTTGTTTAGCAATTCTCAGATAGCAGCAAACACACTCCACAGAAACAGAACATGATTGCTAAGGCTGGTGTCAGAGTGCCTGGGTTTAATCTGTCCTTCACAGTATGATACTGAGCAAGTTATTGAATCACTCTGTGCATTCCTCAATTTCCTTAACTGTATGATGGGCCTAAAAACATTACCTACCTATAAAAATTTGACATGTATATAAATTGCTCAGAATAGTAAATTACTGAAACATAGTAGATGTTTAGTAAATTTTATATATTATCATCGGGACTTCTACTACTTAGAACACTAAATAAATTGCACAGATAAATCAGTCGAGCAACCTAAATGGTTTCTTCCTATGGTGATAGAATGGTCTCATCTGTGATATTTGTAGCCAAATTGGATCTCATCTATTGAGGGGGCTAGCCAAGAAAATGCGAATTACTGAGAAACAATAGTCAGTACCTCAACATTATTTTTTTTGTCTTTATGGAAAACACACACTTTTTGATATTGTTTTCTGAAAATAATGCAATTGCAAAAAAAAAATAAAGAAAAAAAAGATACACCCAAAACTGACATTTTCGCTTTACCAGGTGTTTGCATGAATTGAGTTTTTCTTCTTCAATTAAGACATGCTGTGGAGTTAAGTGACTTAAAGAAGAAAAAATAATCCTCAGAAACCACACATTTTTTTCCAAGTTCTGTATTATTTCCTATAGAATTTCGCATTTGATTTAACTGGGTGCCAGGAGCTCCTACTGAACTATAAACTTGTTATTACCTGATTTAAAGTAGAATCAGAGTCTTACTCCCCAATTTTATGTTAGTCAAAAACTTAGTTTCCTCATATATCCTCAGGGCAACCTTCACTTTCAAGTCGGCTTGTAGCAGATAGCTCCACACTTACACTCCATGGTGGTGGAAATGGTGAGGCTTAAAGATGCCCTTGCTTTCTTGCAAATTCAGCAAAATCATTAAAAAGTATGTTAGTTATATTGATCCAAGGTATAACTGCATTGTGGGGTGGAGGGGCAGACAGACTGTCCGAGCATGCTGTTCATTTCACTGCTAGAAGCTGGAATTCTTAGAATTTGAAACACAGGCTCGTGTTAAAGGAACACTTCCGCGTAGATTCTTGCACAAGAGAAAAATATGATCGTAATTGATTTTTTGTTATGACCAGACTATTGAGTATATCCTATAATGAAAAGTGGAGGACATGCTGTCTTCAGAAAGAAAACAGTCATGTGGTGGCTACTTGCATGCTATGTAACCATTTAATTGAAAGTAGCCAAGACTGTAGCTTATTGCTTAAAGTGTGCTATTATCAATTTTCCTTGCTTTTCCTAAACCTTCTAAAGTGAGAAGTGGAATTATAATGTGAGTGCTAAAATGTTTTCACATTGAATGTTTAGTGAATTTTTGCTCATCATTAAAAAAATGATTACTTTTTTTAATGTAGTAAAACATGCAAATGGGCCAAATTCAAAAGTACAGAGGAAATAAGTGTAAGTAGGTTTCCTTCCTCTTCCTACTCCCAGTGCTCCAGCAATGCAGGTAGCAAAGATGATTATTTTTCTGCTCCTTCAGAGATGTTTTTATGTACATTGATTACTTTTAGTTGGTGTTTTCTGACTCCTTAGTTCTCTTATAGTGTTTCTAAGTTTTAAAATAATGCATTATAAATTTTTTATATGTTATGAGATTAAAGAGGGGTAGTCCTCAAACACGGTGGCAAATATATATATATATATTATTGGTGCACAACATTCATGCACTGGGGGTGGGGGGGCGGGAAAGGGGGTGAAGGTGTCCCTTCAGTCAGGCCTGTGCCCTTTAGCAGTCTAGGAGCCCTCAGGGGATGTCCATAGTGCTGCTGCAGAGGCAGGAGAGGCTCCCACCACTACCAACGCTGCTGTGCTCACCAGCCATCAGCCGGGCTGTGGCTGAGCACCCATCCCCTGGTCGTCAGTGTGCATCATAGCAACCGGTTGTTTTGCTGTTTGGTCAATTTGCATATTACCCCTTTTATTTATAGGATTTTTTTTCTGAGATGCTAACAAATACTTTTATTATTTGAGGCCATGAAAGAAACGCAAGTCAAGAATAAAATATTAGAATTAGGTATAATTAGGGTAATGACTTTTGAGACGATATATCAATTGAGGAAAGAAATTCCTAATCCTGTAAAGAAATTACTTTTTATCTGTCATATTTGTAACATAATTGGATCTCATCTATTGAGTGGGCTAGCCAAGAAAATGTAATTTACTAAGAAATAATGGTCAATACCTCAAAATTATTTTTTTATCTTTATAAAAAAACACACGATTGGTTACAAGCTGCATGGAACACTAAAAGACTGCAAGATGAAAAAATCCCAAGATATAAAAAAATTGAATTGGAAAGAATCACTGGAAAAATGAGTAGAGGGAATTATTTCCCATTAACAGGGGAGAAGCACTGCCTTAATTAGTATATATTCTTCTTCCTGCAATATTTAACTTTTTAAACATTTTAATAAAAGTAGACTGAAATAGGGCAATGAAATGAATCCTCACAGCTTTGAAACTGTATATGCTGCATCATTTTTAAAATGTAATGAATTCTGAAGGTATTTGTCATATAGAAACAAGTTCCTCAAGTCCTCAACTAACTTTGGGGTGAAAGAATCTGATATAGCATTGAACACATTCAAAGACCAAAGCAAGATATGAAATGAAATATAGGACATGCATGGATAATATTGTTTAGGTCTTGCTTTCAAAATTCTGAAAAACATTAAGAGACTACACTATATGAAACATAACATCATCTTTTGAAATCCTAGGAACATCAAAGGGGCTGAAAGAGAAAAGGAAGAAGACTTAAAAATCTTGATTTCGATAACTCAAATGCTATTCTTTGGGGCCAAATTGGAATCTAGGTATTTGCTGATGAGAGCAAGAAGTCAATTAGGAGGAAAGAGATAAGGGCGCTACTCCCAAAGATGGAGCGCTGTGGCAGGAATGAGGCGCAGATAGACCTTATTGAAAGACCTTCCCTCTTCAGGGACGAAGGCCAGCCAGAAATGAGAGCAATCTGAGACTTCACCCTGAAATTATAATCACGTCTATGAGGAGAAATAATAGGTAAGAAAATAGAACACGGGGTGAAAATCAGACCCAGAGAGAATGGATGACTATAATTAGAAATAAGCTGAGACTCAACTAGTCCACAGGCTTTCTGTAAGTGCTGCTCAAACCTGAATGCCACCCCGGCTGTCCTTGTTCCACATCCCTCGATCATGTATCAAGTCCTCTCTCACACATCATATGAACCCTCAGAGAAGTAGAAAAACATTCCACAAAGGCCGAGTGCAAGATCCCGAACATGCTGAATCAGTTTGGAAGGCAAGAACGGGTTCAAATAATGCATAGCTTTCAGTTTAATTGCAAAGTGAGTCTGCCTTGATTTAAAGTGACATGCCTGAAACTAGTAGTGATTTCATCCCCCACTTCCCAATGGTGTAGTTACAATTACTACTATCGTTCACACCCACTAATTCCAACATGATTAGCTTGTTACTTTATAATCACACCTAGATAATAAGAACCTTTTATGATTACAGCAGTTTTAACTTGCAAATAATTATTTTAAGAAATGATAGAATGTCTCCCATTTAAAAATGGAGTGTCAAATTTACAATAGCCCCAGAAATTTGCCTCTCCAGTGGAGAGATAAAACCCAGGACTGTGTCTGGGAATAAGATCATAAAAGTAAGCCTCCTAAAAAAAAAGCATATAAATCTGAGTGGATACACACATCGCAGTCTCTGTGAACCCACAGAAAAATAAGCAGGGGATGGGCGTTGGGGTGGCTTCAGAGTGGGCTATTATTCGCAGGAAAACAGCGAGATTCACCACGGAGGGCATAATTCTTTTGACAGTGACAGGCCCTCATTCACAGAAGCAGGACGGATGGTGCGTGCACAGTCAGCGTGCCAAGCAGCACAGGACCTGGAGGCAGGACCCTAATGGTGAACTGAGATCATGGCTGAGGACACTCGGTGATCACATAAGGGACACTCTGTTTGCTCTCTGGGAGATGCGGTTCATTTGCACTAATTGCAGGCTGGGGGGCCAGGAGAAGGCAGCTCTGTGTACACATACTGTATTCCCTTTGTGGGAGAAGGTAGCTCTCACAGGCCCTGTTCCTCCTGGCATTGTGTGTGTGTGTATTAACAGAGAGATTTAGCTGCCTTTAAAATATATGTGCATTTCTAATTCTTTGCACTAGGCTTACTAATAGCTTGGTGAGGGGAAGCTACAATATAATAGTGAATTACTTTCCGGAAAAGTTTAGCAGATAATTCATGAGATAAAAGGAATCCGAGAAAGCTTAACCCAATTCTTGTGGTTTACAGGATTTGCTTTCCTTCACAAAGTTCAATTTTATAAAAGAAATTTCTACTTATCTGTTAACCATCTATCTATTCTTGGTATTTTCACAGTTAGAGAGATTGGATAAGTCTTACCTATAAGACCATATTTTAAAATAAGTAAAATAGGTCTTGCTTTGTAGTATATATCATCCTCACAAGCATTAGATCTAACACCACTGCCAAGAAGAATGAGAGGAATTAGGTAAAGCATAATTTTTTTTTTTCATTTTCAAATAACTTTTGAAGAAATGTAAGATCAGGAAACTCATGTTTTGAACTTAGAAACACTGCATGTTGAAGATATGGAATAGTGTAAAATGAATGTGAAATGCATCTAATCATGTTAATATAGTAAACCTTTGACATTCTCTAGAGGTATGGTTAACTAAAAGATAAAGATTTTGCATAACCCATGGACACAGACAATAGTGTGGTGAAGGCCTGGGGTGTGGCAGGGACTGGGAGGAGAGGGGAGTTGGGGAGCGGAGAGAGAGGGAGGAAATTGGGAGACACCTGTAATACTGTCAAAAGAAGCAGAGTGGTCCTTGTCCTAACAATGATTACAGAATGTCTGGAGATGCCAGACACACACATTATGAAAAGTTACTGCAAGTATTAGGCTAATCAGTACCTTCCAAATGAATGTGAAGCATAAACTGTGCTGCAAATATTCAGAGATAAACAGTGTCAACTTTTCATGATGGGAGTCAACAAATGATTTATAGGGAATATAAAATTTTTTTATTGAATTTGAAAAAAAGAACAAGGTTCAAATAGGAGATAAAGGCCTTATCAGGCAGGTGAAGGTACTTTATGAGAATGGAACGTAGAGAAGAGAGCTGGGGAGTGATAGGAACCAAAACTAAGAGACATGTTGTAGTCAAATGTGGGAGGCCCTGAATGGTTGTCCCAAAATATGAAACAGCAGAAGTAGAAGTTTGAGAAGGATAGTTACATGACCAAGTGCAGGTTCAACAATCTTCAATTGATCGAGGAATAACAGGTGATTTGATGGAAATGGAGCCTGGAGGGATGTAGGTCAATTAGGAGACTGTGCTGCACAAATGAGATAAGAACTAGGATGGGGCAGTGAAATTTGGAAGGAAGAGAAGAAAGCTAAAGAACTAGTGATCTTTCATACTCAATAATATATATCAAGCCAGGGGGAAAGAAGAATCAAAGATAACTCTCAGCACCCAGCCGGCATGGCTCGGTGGTTGAGCGTTAACTTATGAACCAAGGAGGTCACAGTTAGATTCCCAGTCAGGGCATATGCCTGAATTGCAAGTTTGATCCCCAGTGTGGGGCATGCAGAAGGTGGACAATCAATGATTCTCTCATCATTGACATTTCTCTCTCTCTCTCCCTCTCCCTTCCTCTCTGATATCAATACAAATGTGTGTGTGTGTTTTTTATTGTTGTTGTTTTAAAGATAACTCTCAGCTATCTGGGTAAAAAGAAGAATGAGAGGAATTAGGTAAAGGATTTTGTGAGTTGGTTTGCTTGTTGAGTTTAAGTGGAATATTGCATTTAAGTTGAAGAAAGGTTTAGGTGGGGCAGTTCAGTGAGTAGTGGTTAGAAATACGGCCCTGGAACATGAGAGAGAAATGCAGGCTGCAGGTAAATCTATTTGAAGCCATAGGGCTGGATGTCACCTCTAACAAGATAAAGATGTCTAAATATAGGTGAGGTTAATATCAAGAGAAGGTTTTCTAGGCATATGAATTTTAACCACCAGTTTACAGACAGATTCTCTAAGAGGTTGTAGTATATATCATCCTCACAAGCATTAGATCTAACACCACTGCCAAGAACCCAGTGAAGGATGAATATAATGGAATACAATGTAGATGAAATACACTGAGCGGCACAATCATGATTTACCTTACGGAGGCCAGGAGTCACTCTGTCCTGAGCATGGGTAACAGCCCAGGAGAGGTTTAGGTATTCGGATGTCCAGATCTCAAGCTTGCCACTAAATGAACTATTACCTTAGTGAAGCACCTTCAGCTAAATTTCAGCATCTCATTCATTAAGTAAATACTATGATTATGGGATTAGAGATCATATATATCAGAGAGAGAAACATTTCTGATTTGAGATACTGAAAGATCATTATATGTCTTTTCTGGGTGATATGAGCTAAATCCATGTGTCTGGTTAATTTTGAGCAAAAAGGAGAAACCTAGCATAAAATGAGTACTCACATACTTTATGTGAGTTTTCATTGAAAATGTTCATAGAACTTCATGGAGATATTACATATTTAAAAGTTGTCACTGACTTTACATAGAAATGTTACGAGAGAAAAAGAAATATGTAGTTCTAGCTATAAACTACAGTTCAAAGGAGAAATAATGACTAAAATGAGTAATAGAGTTAAATTGAGGACTCCTCTAAATCCTTTATTTACATAAAAAGGTGGGTTTTTTTGTAAACCAAATAAAGAGTTAAATATTGGTAGGTTTGATGGTTATATACACACATATATTATAAAAACTAGGAATTTTTAATATCTACAGAGGGAAATAAGTTCACTTATACATGATTTGGTAGCTAGAAAGTTATAATGCCACTTTTAAAGATGTGTTTACTATTGCTCACAAACATATTTGTGTTTCTATTTGGTGATATAAGTTTCAGGATAGCATAGCAACTAAGAACATGGGTTCTGGATTCATATTTCCTATATATAAATTACAGTTACTGAGCAAATTATTTAACTATAGTGCACCTCAGTGTCCTAATCTGTAAAACTGTACCTAGCAAATAGGATTGTTAGGAGAATTAAATGAACTTATACGTACAATGAGGTTCGGGAGTTCTTAGGACATAGTAAGCATCCATATGTTAATTTTTATATTACCATTATTATAAAATATATAATGAAATAAAATTGCCTTGGTAAGCTTTTCTCAATCTTAAAATGTGCCTCATTCATTACACTACTTATACTCTTGAATTGATGTCTGATATTAATTGCTATTATAGGCTCTTAGTTGATATATGGCACTGTTAACTAAGATTTACCAGTAAGCAACAGTTTTCTCAGTATTGTTTGACGTGCACTGTACTTGGTGAATGTGTAAGGGAATAAAACAGAGGCAGGACAGAGACCCTGTCTAGGAAAAATATGCGATAAGGCTCGAAATGTGCAGAGTTGGGTGAACGTATCTGAGAGAAGGATAAAGAAAACCCTGAAATTGACACTGAATAAACATAAAGAAAAACAAAGACATTTCAAAGATGGAAGTTATCAATAGATTTCAAATAAGGGACAATGGACCAATATTCTGGTTTGGGGCTGTTTCCTCCATCTTTGAATACTGGGTGAAGCACTGTGTCAGCTCCCAAAATGGGAAAGGAAAAGACATATAAAGGCCACCTGTCCATCCGGGCTCTCAGAGCCAATGCTGTGGCATCTATTGATTATCCAGAAATCTCAGAGTTGTCCTGGACAGTTCTCTACCATCTTCAGGCCCAGAGGTTCAGAGACAGTCATGCAGCTAGAGCTTATCAAGAAGAGTTTAGACCAGTTTATTTTTCTTGGGGCCCTTAAAGAGTTCCTAGCCATAACAAAACCCCATTCCTCATGTCTAAGGTATGAATAGAAAGGAATGGTGCAGTCTAAAATCACTATGCCTCCCAAGTAAATAAATTCCTAGTTTAGAAATCTGTAGATCAAGAATACTTCATTTGATTTGCCTTATACATAGTAGAAATGAACAAAAACCAATGATTTAAGCCTAACTAAGATAATATATTTTACATAATTATTAGGTGTTAACCAGTAAGAAATTCTGTAACTGCTCTTTAACCCCCAACTTCCTCTTTGTGTGATTACTGCTTCTTCTCAACTGAGTTGTGTTTCTTTCATCAAAGATCAGCTTATAAAACTGTGTACTATCAACCTAATTTAAATCTATTACATGATGAAAAGTAAATATTTTGACAAAGGTATTTCACAATTTAAAAAAAGAGAATGTATGTAATTTCTTGAAAATTACCAGATCATTTAAAAATGAACATATCATAGTATAATCTTCCAGTAATCTTTAGCATTTGTAAATGACTGCTAGGCTAAGAGATTAAGTTGTTAATCAGTATATTAATGAATGAGGTTATACTTCTCTGAATAATCAAGATGAAACCACTTTTTAAGGTTTTATACTTTGATTGGCACAAATTAGGTTTTGGTCTCCTTATGTTCAATGAACACGTTATAAGTACTATGAACAAAGGAAGGTAAAAAATAAGCTTATGAAACTTTTCTTTGATAAAAATAATTGAGCATGAAAATTCAAATACTATGTCACTATACTACAAAAGCAGTAAAATTATAAACAAAAATACAGACATCAAAGTAGTTGTAGGAGATATCTTAAGAATAATATGTATGCAAGGTGAATGTATTAACATTTTTTCAAATGGTTTAACTTAGCCCTTAGATTTCCAATGCCCACTGAATGTCATTATTTAAAAAAGTAAATAGCCTGGCTGGCATGGCCCAGTGATTGAGTGTCAACCTATGAACTAGGAGGTCATGGTTCCATTTCCAGTCAGGGCACATGCCTGGGTTGCAGGCTCAATCCCCAGTGAGGGGCATGCAGGAGGCAGCTGATCAATGGTTCTTCTCATCACTGATATTTCTCTCTCTCCCTCTCCCTTCCTTTCTAAAATCAATAAATTATATTTTAAAACTAAATAAATCAAACAAAACTTTGGAAACTTACTCCAAATTAAGAGGCTAAGAAAATGCCATAGTTTTTTGTAGTTAACATTTAATTATCAATAATATTATGAAAAATATTTTACAAATAAAAATTTGGCACTCTATTAGTAATAAGTATAAGAAAATAGCAAATCCATACCTTGCAAAAACATACTTCATATCTATCTAATATTCTTTATATATGTGATATGATCATAAATTAAAGGCATAACAAGTCTTCCTTATTCAAGGGTAAGTACCTTCAAAATGTCAATGTATAAAACGCATTCTTCTTTATTGTCAGATTGGGTAATAAGGGTGGGCAGATAAATACATGGCATTATATAACTGTAGTCATTTTGAGGACTGTATTCATTGAAATTGTTAACTAAATCACATGACACTACCTTTATTTATAGATCTGCATGTATAGTAAGGTTTCTAAGGGTAGATTTTTACCTACTGTAATTAACAAAGACCTCAGAACTTTGCACAACTATATTCATGACTTATAACACCTTTTAAGAGGGTTAAACTATTCAATATATTGCCATTAATATTGTAAAAGTGAAACAAAAAACAAAGAAAGTTGATGAATTGCTTGATATGTCAAAATTAAAACTAACAAATCAGATACAAGAATCATGTCCTTTTCATTTTATATAATTTCTCCCTGAAGATAACTGTAAATACACATCTGAACATATATATGTGA
>NW_005356259.1:4484089-4511748 GCF_000412655.1 Myotis brandtii
ACAGATATCAGATATATTTAGTTACATCTGAAAAAGCAGACGAACCTATAGCAACTGTAAATGACTAACCTGGTGTTATTACTACTCCATTTCCATTGACCACAGGCCTCTCCTCCTCTTCCTCCTCAGGAGGCTCTATACTTGCTTTCTCCATGTTGCTCACTGATTTATTCCTCTTCCGTTTTCCTTCAGCACTTGCAGTGGCTCCCGGAAGTATCTGGTCTGTTACATTTAATAGTAATGGTGCTGGTTCTGCTGGAGGCTTTGGGGTACCGTAGTAATTGTCTGCAAAGGGCACCAAAACATTATGGAGTTAAACATTTTTCTCTACCATATACATAACTTGTAAAGAATGATGCATTTGGATCCTATTTTATACATATATATGTTTTTTATACATATACACTCATCTATATAGTTTTTATCTTTTTTTGATCTTTATTTGTTGCTCCTATTGTATCAAGCTTTAGTGCTTTATATGGATCTCTCTTCATTCTCACCTTTGTGCCAAACCAAAATATAATCTTATTATTGGTCTCAAATGGTACAGCATAATTTCAAAATTATTTAGAAATTTTTTATAACAGGACTTGATTGAAATCTTTTTAAAAATAATGATGCCTGCCGGCCAGAGGGGCTCAGTTAGCTGAGTGTCATCCTGCACACCAAACGGTTGCCGGTTCAGTTCCCAGCCAGGTCTCAAGCCTGGTTGCAGGTTCCGTCCCTGGTTGTGGTATGCACAGAAGGTAGGGGATCGATGTTACTCTCTCATACTGATGTTCCTTTTACTTTCTTTTCCTCTCTCTAAGCATGTCCTTGAGTGAGGATTTTTTTAAAAAGTATAATAAATAAATAAATAAATAAATAAATAAATAAATCTGAATAAAGGTATAGACATATTTTATTTTTTTAGCAAATCTCATAACATTCTGATAAGGCAGAGCACATGGCACTCTTCTCGAGCTTTAGGAGAGCTCTGGCTGTTGTCCTTGATGTGCCCAGCACCCTTCTCGGAGCTGTATCTACAGGCCAGTTCCGTGGTTTCCATGGCTGCTGCAGTGGGCATGCTGCTCTCGTCATTCTTCAGATTTTCCACAGCTTCATGATTGCAGCCATGAAATCATTTGTTTCTCCCATTAATCTAAGAGACTTCTTGAAGAAGGAGACTACTTCTTATTTCTCTCTGTAACAAAAGTCTGGCACATAGTAGGCATGGAATAAATGCTTACTAAGTGAACATTTTTATATATTTAAGAAATTGCTTTATTTAAAATTGTCTAAGATTTTGATTGGTAAAGAATGTAGTGGTGTGTGTGTGTGTGTGTTTTAATGTTATTCTTGTATCAACTTCAAACTCATATTGGTGATTTAGTTAATTAATTGAATAATTTTTGCATGCATTTGCTCACTCATTCATTAAAATATTTATTTAGTACTATATACCCAGGCACTCTGGTTGTGTTTGAGAGAAAATGAAATGATGAATATAATATAACCCTTGTCTTATAGAGGCTCAAAGTTCTGGTGTGGAGCACAAGCCACTGGACATCAAGCAGATAAGCCTTAAAAAGGGAAACAGGACTGAGCACTGCAATCAAAGAGGCACAGAGGAGGAGGCAGCCCTTCTGCAGAGAGCACTGAAGGCAACTGGGAACACTGTGCCGAGACAGACACAACACTTACCCAGAAGGCATGCGTTCTAGACTTGGCTTTTCCACACAACTACAATTCAAGCAAGTTACTTAACCTGAGTAAAGCTCAATTTCGTTATGAAGTGAACACTTGTTATAATCACCAGTGTTTTGGGTTGCAAACAACCAGAACCTACTCTAGTTAAAGTAAAATAAAAGGGAGGTACTGAGAAGATACGAGACGGCTAGTTGAGGGAAGCCTTGGGGGAAATGGGCAGAAACAAAGCAGTCCAGCTGGGACACCCAAATGGCCTCTGCTGGCCCTGGACTCTTGTAAGTATTTATTGTAAGTATTTACAAGAATGGATTAAAAATAAATACATGGTTATTGCAAAGTGTGCATGAACCCATTTCTAGCATTATCCTACCTAATAAAAGACAAAAAGGGTAATTAACCGTACCTCTGCTACGCTTCCCATTGGCTAATCAGCGAGATATGCAAATTAACTGCCAACAAAGATGGTGGCCGGCAGCCACGCAGCTGAAGTGAGCAGGAGGCTTGCTTGCTCCAGTGATGGAGGAAGCCAAGGTTGCCCACCTGCTGTGGTCCGGCTCTGAGCTCCGAAAGCAACAGCTCCAAAAGCAACAAAGTTTCAATTATAGAAGCCAAACAAACCCCAGATACCTGCTTTCAGCCAGCCGCGGCCTCAGAGCTGGGAGCGCCAGTGACGGCAACAAAGTTTCAATTATAGAAGGTAAATAAATCCCAGAATTTAAAAAAAAAAGAAAAAAAAGGGGAGGCTGGGAGCTTTAGTCGCCAGTCAGCCTGAAAACAGCCCTCAGCCCCTCACCCAGACTGGCCAGGCACCCCAGTGGGGACCCCCACCCTGAAGGGGGTGTGACCAGCTGCAAACAGCCATCAGCCCCACACCCAGGCTGGCCAGGCACCCAAGTGGGACCCCCACCCTGATCCGGGACACCCTACAGGGCAAACCAGCCAGCCCCCACCTGTGCACCAGGCCTCTATCCTATATAGTAAAAGGGTAATATGCAAACTGACCCTAACAGCAGAAAGACTGGGAATGACTGGTCACTATGACACACACTGACCACCAGGGGGCAGACGCTCAATGCAGGAGCTGCCCTCTGGTGGTCAGTGCACTCCCACATGGGAGAGCTCTGCTCAGCCACAAGCCAGGCTGATGACTGCCAGTACAGTGGTGGTGGTGGGAGCCTCTCCTGCCTCCTCAGCAGCACTAGACCTAACTGCAGCTTAGGTCTGCTTCCCGCTGGCAAGTGGACATCCCCTGAGGGCTGCCGGGCTGCCAGAGGAATGTCTGATTGCCAGCTTATGCCCAACCCCCCAGGGAGCAGGCCTAAGTCAGCAGGTAGTCATCCCCCGAGGGGTCCCAGACTGCGAGAGGGCACAGGCCGGGCTGAGGGACCCCCCCCCCCCCCCGAGTGCACAAATTTTTGTGCACTGGGCCTCTAGTAAATATAATAAAAGCTTTCTAGGAATTTGAATAAAAATAGTCTATAACACATCAATAATTGGTTTTATAATAATAATATATTAGTAAGTGCCCTTTTACACTGGACATTATTATACTAATTTCTTGGAAAGGGAGAGAGACTAGAACAGCTTATGTTGTTATAAACTAAACCTGCCTAGACAGTCCTTGGAAAACCTAAGCCATTACTCACTTTTAGGCAGACCCATTCCTAAACCATCCAGAAGAGAGGTAAGAGCTTTGTAAGTAACTTTCCATGTATTACACTTGCAGACTATCATGGAATCACTCCTCTGCTTTCTCCACACTTGTTAGACCACATAACTTTTTCAAAAAGCCTGAGCCTAAGTTTTAAAAATAATGTTTTTGCCTTTCTTCTGACCCTTCAGGTTTCTCCCCTGATATTGTTTTAACAGTGAGGCCAAAAGGAACAAAAGAATAGGAAACTATTTCAATGAATTATTATAAAGTGTTCCCTTTTCTATACCCTACACTTTATTAAAGGATAATAGATATCAAAAGAGTACTTTCTAAGATGCAACATATTATTTATGCCTTAAAGTTCTGATATTATGAAAAAGAGAAAAAAAACCAACTAATTTATGTATGAGGATATGTAAAAATTCTAGGAGTAAACTGAAATATGTTTGCCTATTTCCAACAGTTTTTTTCCCCTTTAAACATGATTAGTTTTCATAATGGAAACATGTGATTTATTATTTAACTCATTTGGCTTTTTAAGTAGTTGACACAGATGCTGAGTGTTTTTCCAGACCTCTGAGGATATAATAATAACATGTGTAGGTTTTATATCAAATAACCATAGATCTTTCCATGTGGCACCCAAGTGGAGATGGGTTTTGGAAACGTAATGGTCATGTCTTCGACATACCTCACAGATTAAGGCCTTGACCCACATTTCTCCTCATCTCAGTGCTTTTATTCCCATTTTGGTAACCAGAAAGAAGCAATTTTGGATAATGGTTTAGTAGAAGAGAGATGATTGCCTACACAGGGACTCTGGGCATGCAGACAACACAGCCCATCACTGGGATCCCCAGAGAGCTTGAGAAAATGTCCTTGTGTTGGAAACAATCTGTGGCAAAATTTAGGAGGTTGAAAATCTCATCATTTGTTTCTAACAGTTTTATAAGTGGAACAAATCGATTGATACTTGGCCTTCTTAATGGCACCTGGAAAACTGTCTCCGACTTTAAACAGAGAAGAAATTCAGAGTTCCAGACCCACATGATTAATTATGTTAGAAAACCTATCAGATCATAAGTAAACAATCATTTTTATCCACATCAGAAATTTCATTTTGTATGACCAAAGAATGGGTAAATCATGAGAGGTTTCTAAATTCAAACATTAAGACATGTTTAACACATTACACAAGGGATAGTAATGAGTTAAATTAGTATCAAAATCATCATAACTCCTATCAGCCATGGCAAGAGTCACAGTCATATGGCTACAGAGTTGGCGAGGTAGAAATTCTATAAATACAAAACAGAGTTGGTAAATGTAACCTAGAAAATATGCTACTTTTCTAAAATTACACTTACTACAAGAAAATAAGACTCAAAGTCTCACTTTAGAATGCTTTTGTCCAACTGATTTAAGTTATTTTTGTAAGCAGCTCTGATACTTAAATTGGTCTTCCCCAAAAGCTATCATTTCCTCATCATGTTATAGGTAGGTAGTAGCTTGAAACCAAGACACAAAAACTCTCTGACCTCAACAGGATAAGGTCTTTTTCTCTTGTGGCGAAAAGCATTCATCTCATATGTGTCAGGAATAGGAAAAACATTTTGTCACTAATATCTGTACTGAACAGCAAATTGCTAAATTTTGTGAAAATTGTTGAATGTGACTTTCAAAGTGTGCACAATTATGTAAACCAGGGGTCCTCAAACTACGGCCCACGGGCCACATGCAAATACAAATATTGTATTTGTTCCCGTTTTGTTTTTTTACTTCAAAATAAGATATGTGCAGTGTGCATAGGAATTTGTTCATAGTTTTTTTTTTTAAACTATAGTCTGGCCCTCCAACGGTCTGAGGGACAGTGAACTGGCCCCCTGTTTAAAAAGTTTGAGGACCCCTGATGTAAACAATGTGAAAGTTTCTGTTTTTCACATACAGAATGAATTATTCTGTAACAAACCTCACCTAAGAATTTCAATTTTATTTTAAATCAGATGAATGCTGGTTTCACAATATGAGCCCAATAACCTACATTTTGAATTTTACTATCTTCAATGGTCTATTAATATTCTCCAGAAACCATGTAGATGGCTCCATGTAGATGGCTTAATCTGAAACTTGTGTGCAAGTTCTCGGTAGGTTACTTGTGGTCATTCTCACTGAATTTTCATTTATTCATGTATGCAAATGTGGACAGATAGAGGACACATTTTTGTTGAATGTAACTGTCCACAAACTGGCTAGAGTAGGTGGTTTGCTTATTTATAGGAAATTAGATACCCTTTCTTTTAGCGAGTCTTTCCTTCAGGCATTATTTAGAAGAGTTCAGAACATTTCCAACCTGTGCTATATAACAGACATAAAGAAATTATGCAAGGAAATCCTCAATAGAAAATAAAAAAGATACATATGATTTTCAATGTCAAATATACATCCGCTTTCAAAGTAAAGCATTTGAACATTATAATTATAGTAACATAAAAATTTATAAGCCAATTCATAAGCATATCGTATTTAAATAATATTAAATCCTCTAGAGCTGCATTTTCTAGTAAATATGCAACGTGAGCCACAAATACAAGCCACATATGTAATTTTAAAACTTTCTAGTTAACCACATTTAAAAAGGAAAAAGGTAAAAGCTATTGTAATAATGTTTTACTTTACCCAATATACCCCAAATACTATCAATTCAATACATGATCAATAAGTTATAGATGCAATATTTTTACTTTTTGCTTACTAAGTCTTCAAACCCAAGTGTATAATTTACACGTAAGCACATCTTAATTTGGACCAGACCCATCTCAACTGCTAAATGGCCATATGTGACAAGTGGCTACTATACTGGACAGCACAGTCATAAACCATCCCTTTTATCAAATAACATTTTAGGTCACCATATTATCACTCGAGTGACAGATTTTTCTCACAGACAATAAAGTGAAAATGTCTGCTTAAATGACCGAGAAAACAGTGAACACCAAAGCACAGTAACAACTTAAGTTGACATTGTGTCAGTGACATTTCTTGTTTAATTGCTTTGCTGCATTGAGTACATGTAAAATATTATTAATCACCCAACAGATGTACATTCCTTAGCAAAGCTCTTCCATCTTACTTCCTAATTACCCATTTTGTCACTCTATCTTATCTTTACTTGAAAAATCTACTTTTGACTTTGTTATCAAGTTATAGGTTACAAGGTGAAAAAACAAACAAATACTTCAAGTAAATAATGTGAATATAAACTTGTGTGAGTATCCATCCTTATGTTCAGCAGAGAGAGGAATTGTTGACTCATGGTAATAGTGTAAAAAAAAGAAATTATGTTTTTTGTCTTCCCTCTTTTTTTTGGTTAATCCTCATCTGAGAACTTTTTTCATTTATTTTCAGATAAAATGTAAGGGAGGGAGAGGGAGAGGTAGAGGGAGAGGGAGAGGGAGAGGGAAAACATTAATGTGAAAGAGACACATGGACTGGTTGCCTCCAGCATGCACCCCAAAAGTGGGTGAGGAGTGAACCAGCAACCTAGGTACTGCCCTTGACTTGGAATTGAACGTGCAACTCTTCCATAAGTGGGCAAATGCGCTAACCATTGTGCAACTGCCAAGGGCATGTCTTCCCTCTTAGCTGTCTGAGAACACACTCTGATTTTGAGTATTCACAGTGCTTAATAACCAGTGCCTCATATTTCTCTCATTAGACCCCTACTTTCATACAGTATGCTAATAACAATTCCAATTTTCCCTTTCTTATATACATTATATATGTCCCATTTCTAATTTCCTTTGGGTCTTGCTAAGTGACTGACTCACTACTCTCATAAACTAATTTAAACTAAGTTACCAATGACTAAAATTGGCTTAATGTATCCCATATAATGTTTGCATTTTAACACAGTATTTAAAACTGTATTCCAAAAAGTTAATCATGAAATTTAGGCTACAACTGGCCCATTTGGTGGGAAACATTTTTCAGAGGAGCCTTTGGTGCTCTCCAATCACAAAGGAGATGTTTTCCAGGGTAGTTGGGGCATCTGGTGTGGTATATATGATGACCCCTGTGGAACCTACACAAAACATTAATGCAAAGGTTTTTGGAAAACAAAACGGAGACTAAAATAATTTATACTATAATTCCAGGTTATAAAATATTTACACATCTACTTTTATGAGTGGAAACCATTTGCAATTGCGTTATTAAGGCAATTAATTGTTTAAGTTACTAAGTGTTTAGTGAGTTAAGTGCTTAAGAGACAGTCCCTTCATGGCTCAGCAAATAAGAAAGTGGGAGTAAAATTTTGATCAATTTTTAAATGGGCATTCATACAAAACCCAGCGGATTTCTGTGATAGCCATCCTGATTAAATATACTTCTTCAAAACTGATATAGGAAACTGAACCTTTCAAGGGCAATATTGTTTTTCTCACACAATATTTATGTTTCATCATATAACTTCCTTCTCTCAATGGCACTATTACCTGTGATACTATAAAATTACTAAGAAATTAGGAGACCTTTAACTCTTTTGTCAATGTCTTCCAAATACAATACCCAGGGAAATTTTGATTGATCTTAATTTGACTGTTGGTTAATGACTTAAGAAATTTGCCAAATATCTAATTTTTTAGTTGTTGATAAAAGTCAGGAAGATAATATGAAAGAATTTCACTTCTAGTTAGACATTTTGTCTGCTGGATTTCTCCAGGCTTGTCCTCCTGGAAAGAGCTCTGCACATAGTCAGAGGATCTGGGTTCTAATAGAGGTTCTACCTCGCACTAACTTCCTAAAAGACCTTGGATTAGACATTAAAGTCCTAACAGAATTGAGTCAGAGTTCTAAAATTGTGAAATGAAAAATTGTAAAGAATATAATGACAATGGGTTATATTTCCATGCTATTGTATTAGAAGGTCTTGAATGGACAATGAATAGAGAATGATAAACTGTATTCCATTTCAATTACTTGAGGGCCTAGACTCATTTGCTTTCTTAACACAAATGTGGAGAGCTCATTTACTCTCTTTTTATATTTCTTTGCACAATACTTCCCAGGAAAGTTGTGGTTGTACAGTATTTCTGTTTTTGTTCCAAGCCTTTCATGTACATCCACCCCTGTTGGTGAATTAGATAGACCCTAAGGATATCGCTCATATGATGTGAACTATGATTACTCCATGAAAGACCATATATGAAGCACTTCAACTTTATATTTTAGTATATGTGACATTTAAAAATTTTTGATTTGTAGTAAAGAGTCAGCATTTTCATTGTTCTGTGATATACAAACATAAATCCTAAATGATAGAGCCTGGTTGCAGTTAGCAGCAATTTAGATGTAAGTAGAACCAATTTATAAGCCAGAAAGACAATAAACAACCCAAAAGGCTAAAGAAAGTAAGAATTTTTGCTATCTAACCATAAGGCTAGCCATTCTTGAATAATGCACATTTTTTTTCTCTGAATAAAAAAACTCACAACCTATTAAACTCAATCTCATGACCAAAACAAACCAAAAATCTGTCAGAATACTGGCAGATTTATTTATAAATAAATTTATTTATAATAAATATATTTTATATTTAAAACTCTAGAGAGTAACCATTAATTCTTTAAAGATACATGTTTTATTGAGGTACAGCTCCCCCATTTTCCAAATTTTTATATTATAATTTTGCCTTTTCATTCTGCAGTATTTTATGAAAGTACCACAACTGCTAATTTTGCCTTTTCATTCTGCAGTATTTTATGAAAGTACCACAAATACTAGTTTATTATGGAAAAATATTGTATTAATGAAGAAAGAGAAAAGTAGAGGGAGAAATGCGTGGTTAAAACACAATCGGAAACTAAATGAGAAGAAGGAGAAGGAGAAGGAGAAGGAGAAGGAGAAGGAGGAGGAGGAGGAGGAGGAGGAGAAGGAGAAGGAGAAGAGGAGGAGGAGGAAGAAGGAGAAGGTGGAGAGAAGAAGAAAGAATTGGAGGAAAATCTGGAAAGGGAAGAAGACAAGGAGGAGTAGAATGAGGATGAGGAAAAGGACAGTTATGTGCCCTTCCCTGAAGTTGTATTGTTCCAACATGATTCCTCAGATGGCATGCTGGGCCAAAGTCATACATATGTGGCCACCTGTACCACCTAATAGCTGATGTACTAAGATACACTGTCCAATATAGCTGGCACTTGCTACATCTGGACATCAAGGGCTTAAAATGTGACTTGTTTGAGTTGAGATGTAAAATCCACATTAGATTTTTAAGACTTAGTACAAAAAAAGTAAAGCATCCCAGTAATCATTTTTATGTTAATTGCATGTCTAAATGATGTTTACATTGCATAATGTTGCGATTTCTAAACTAGTTTTTCTGAAAAAAGTAAGACTCAGTAAGTACTCAATTACAGGTAGCAAGTTATGGCATCCACAACTAACAAGAGTGGGTGAAAGTGAGGATTAAGAGTCAATTCAAAAGTCCAGGACAGTAATAGACACTTGATGGACAATAGGCTCAGTCAGGAAGAGGGTTCAAGGGTCATTGGGGGGTGGGACCCTCCTCAGTGACCAAACCAATGGGAGTTGAGTGATGGACAGGGGGAGAGGTTATTATACATCCAGTGATTCTGTCATTCATTCAGTAAATATTTATTGATTATCAGAAGGCAATCATGCATGGATTATCAGAAGGCAAAATAGTGAACAAAACAATTAATTCTCTTTGAATCTTCCCTTTCACTGGGAACACAGATATTTATCAACTAATCATACAAATACAAAATTGCAAACTGATAAAGTAATATAAAGGTCAAGTACTGTTGTTTTGAAAACTCTGAGAATAATTTGAATTAGGCTTGTTAAGTAAAAAAGTGGAATTGCGATTGAACATCCAGTCCCCTCCCTCCTTCTAGGTCAATATATTTCTTGATCAATACAGATCTTTAGGAAATGCATGATTTTTATTTCTAATAACAAGAAATAAAATTTTCCCATTGCTCCTGAAAATTGTTCCGACTTCTCTGAAGGTCAAATGGCTGAACTATATGGAAGTTGACATGTATATGAGTGTGCGTTTTCCCAAAATACAAATCAAGTTGCTTGTAAAGGCTAACTGCAAAATTTCTGCTAACTCGTTAGCCAGATCAGATCTCCTCTTCTCAATTTAACTCAAGACATGGTCTATGTTGTAAAATGCTTCAAACATTCCTCTTACTCAAAGATTATTGGTTTAGAGTCTGAAGTATGATTTTTGGTGATATAAAACTAACTGAAGGTAGATTTGATGGCAGATATTCTGTGAGAATTGACCGTATTCCCCGTTGGTACTATAGCAGTGTGGCCTTTGTTTCCACAGTGTTTACCAGTGTGAACTAGTCATTTCTTGTTTCTGACAGTGGGGATGGGAGTGGAGTCAGTGAAAAAACAGCTTCTCCAGGGCATTGATATCCAAATTGAGATTAGAAAGGTGAGTAGAATCAAATAAAGATTCAAGGCATATAGGGAGAAAAAGCATTCCAGGCTGATGGAATACATTTGCAAAAGCCCTGACTCTGGAGGAAGACTAGATCCTTGGATGAACTCAAAGGACAACAAGGTGGCTGGTGCTGACAACAGGGGGAGCCCTGAGGTTAGAGATCATTTGGGACCTAAAAGGTTTTGTTAAAGATTTGGGTTAATTTTGAAAAAGTAAAGGTAATACATTACAGATTTAAAAATCCACTATAATCAAATGAAAAAATTAAAAATTAAAAGGCATTCAGAGTTGTTTTTAAAATAGATTGGCAGGTTGCAGCATGTAGAATGAACTGGAAACAGCAAAAGGACAAGTTTGGAGGTCTAGTGCAGGAGTGCCATGATGGGAGTTTGGGGTAGGGGGAGGTGATGGACTTGGGGACAATAATTAGGTTTCAAAGGAGGAAAATAAGAGCTAGTATTAGCAACTTGCTTAAAGAACCATGTGCCTTTCCTTGGTTATCTTCCCTTCTCTCTCTTAGAAATAAGAGTCACTGAACAGAACTTCTAAATATTCTCCCGATACTCAGGGTTTCTTTATGAGATGCATGGCCAAGCTGCAGTATGGACTTTTTATGAAACATTACAAAATTCTGTAAGTCATAATTTTCCTTTAAAAAGTCTTTACAGGCATGCAGGCACTGACTGGTGTCCCTATCAGAGTTTGTTTATACCTCTTGTTATAGCTCTCATGTTTTATGATAATTATTTATTCACTGACTGCATAACATTAAATTTTGGCTTCTCAGAAGGAGCCATTTATCATTTAGTTTTGTTTTCCCAGCATCTAGAATAACATTGGCACATGGTTGATACTGAGTAAATGAATTCTTACACTGATGGACATCCACATCTAGAAAAGAAGGATGCAACCCTGGCCAGTTTTTCTTCACTAGGAATCTCTCTAGAAACGCAAATTCTCAGGCTCCACTCCTCCTCTCCTATTCAGAATCTCTGGGCTTGGGTCACTTCAGGTCATTCTGATACATATTTATATTTGAGAACTCTGTTTTTAAGGATTGCCTCAGTGGAAGGTAGACCAATCAAACAAGGCTAATACTCACAGACACAGGCTGAGAGCTGTCAGAGGGGAGGAGGGCTGCATGAAAACAGTGAAGGGATTAAGCAAAAACCCCAAAAAGTAAAAAAAAATCTGATAAATAACAACATGATTACAGAGGGAAAAGGGGGTGGAGGGTTCAGAGAAGGTAAAGGAGGTATAAATGGTGACGGAAGGAGACTTGACTTGGGGTGGTGAACACACGATGCAATATACAGATGATATATTTTAGAATTGTACCCCTGAAACCTATATAATTTTATTAACCAATGTCACCCTAATAAACCATAAATAAATAAATAAATAAATAAATAAATAAATAAATAACACACAAAAAAGTTGGACCAGCATAAAAAGGATTCAAGTAGCCTATTTTAGGATCTCCTATCATTCCTTCTTCTGAATAATTTTTATAAAATGCTTCAGAATCATGTGTTTTTTGGTGTCAAAATTCTGATGTGCAAACTAACCTAGGTTAGGGGTCAGCAAACTCTTTTCAGGGCATATGGTATCTGACATAAATACTCAATTCTGCCATTGTGGCCTGCAAGCACATAAATAAATGGGTGTGGCTGAGCTCCAAAGAAATGTAATTTCTGGATATTGAAATTTGAATTTCAAATGATTTTCATGACCCAAAATATTATTATTCTTTAGATTTTTTAATACTGTTTTGAATGTAGAAGCCATTTTTACTTGTGGGCTGTACCAAAACAGGTATTGGAGTGGATATGACCCACAAATGTAGATTGCCACCGCCTGGTCTATGCAATAATCAATTAGCAACACACAATTTTCCAGGCATAGATATTGACTCATTAATTATTTATTATGTGCCCAGAAAATAAGCAATGCAGATGAAGTGCTTTTCTTCAGAGAACTTAAGAGAGCAGAGGAGAAAAGCTATTACAATTAATTATGCAAATGAAAGAAAGGGTATGTCAGTTCTGTAAGAGAGAGTAATAGAGAAACGTACTTTTAGGTAGGTTGATAAGGAAGGTCTATCTGAGGAGGTACAAACTGTGACCAAAAGGATGAACATGTGCCCATGGTATGAAAAGCCAGGAAAAGAGGGTTACAGGCCAAAAAGAACAATAAACATAAAGTCACTGGGGCCCGAAGAGCTTGGTGTGTGCTTGAAATGACAAACGTTAACATGATTAAAGCAGAATGAGCAAAGGAGAAGAGGGTCAGGAATTGACAGGAAAGGCAGGTAGGAAGTAGATCCTACAGGGCCTAGTCAGCCAAGTCAAGGGACTTGGGAACGGTTTTACAGAGGGGAAACATGATTTTCTTCTTGTTGCTATGTGAAAAAACATTTGGAGGGGAACAGGGAGATGGTTTGGAGATTCGCTGAAGAGATTGTGTGTGTGTGTGTGTGTGTGTGTGTGTTTCACAAACACATGTTAGATTTCATTAAAACTGAAATACTAATAACAGAAACCTCAGTAAAACAAAGTTATTTCCCAAGCCTAAACGGACAATCTCATAACTTTGGAATTTAACAAAACATTCAGCACTAGAGAATCCGAGCAGCCCTTTGGAGGTCAATGGAATGGGATTTGATCTCGATATAGAACAAAATTTTTCTCGGAAGAAGATAGAAAGCTTCATTCAGTATTTTCCATCATAAAGAATGATATTATTTATGTTAATGTGGACAAGAAAAAGGAACTCTGAATAGGTAGGTAAGCCTTGTGAATGAATGAGCTTTGATAGTCTACTGTTCATCACAGTGAACAGCTATTTAACCCAGCTCAGTACTGACATTTTTTTCTATTACCAGAGGCATTTATCTAATAACACAAGCCTATTAGTGGATCTGTCTAAATTGATATTGAAAGGACAATTAAAACTAGCACTCAGGCTACAACCACTCACTACTCAATGTGGTAGGTTGGAATGTATTGAATGTCATATTTTAAAAAGGTATACTGTTAACATGGGGGCATAAACGCTAATTAGAGTAATGACTTCATTCAGCAATTTCCTTTTTATGGGGCCATTTGTACCAAGTTTTCTCCTCCATACAAAAGGGCAAATCCTTATTAATTTAGATGATTACCTCATTGGAATGAATACTAAGTGAAAACAATACCGCAGGCCAGGCATACCATTTCTTCCCCATTAATCCATTGTATCAGTGATAACAAGATGAGAACATTTAAAATGTTTCTCATTTACAGTGGTTCACATGTCTCTGCTCATCTTCCCCAACAACTTTCTTTTGCAGGAAAAGGAAGCTATTTGCATTGTTTTTTAAAAAGAGTATTGATGAAGAATATGAAAGATGGGTCTCAGTTCACATTTTTACTTAGCGATCCTAGGAATCCATTCCATTAACTAAGGTGGACAATTGCCCATGTAAGTCTTATACTAATCAGTTGAAACACTGCTTAGAAAAAAAATTCTTACACCATTCTCTTACATTCATGTCACAAGCCACCAGTAGCCTAAACGTGAATATGAGTTTCAAGAAACAATCTCTGTGCTTCAGGCTGGAGGCAGCATGCTGAAATTCATGAATTACAACTCCTTCAACAAGAATCTCTGATGGCTCCAGGGACTGGAAATGGAATATGAAACTTTTCACCCAAAGGTCATTGGCTCCAATTTGCCCTAAACTGGCAGTGGCTGAAAGTTATTATCTCTAGATAGCTGCTCAGCCAGGGCTGCAAAATAAATTGGTGGTTTCAGTGTAATTTCTAAAAGACAGGTATCTGTGTCAGGAACTCATGATTACTTCATGCCCCAGGAGTCAAGACATTGACTGAAAGGAGATATCCCACCACCTTAGACTTTACAAGTGGTCCTGTTATATGGAAGCAGCCAAAAGACTTTGGGCAACTGGTCAGAATATTAACTGAAAGCTTGTCATTTGTAAGGGGGGGGAAACATTTACTAGTATATCTAACTACAGTCTCTCCAGATACCATGTTTCTGTTTAAATAAGATGTCTCGGATTTAATAAAATGCTAAGGAGATTTTATTAAAATAATTTAGATGCTTGCTACTCAAAGTGTGACCTGCAGCATCAGCATCACCTGAGAGTTTATTAGAACTGCAAACTCTCAAGCCCACTCCAGACACTTTGAAGCAGAATCTGCATTTTAACAAGATGCACAATAAAGTTGGAGGAATGCAATGTGTCTCGAGGACACATTGTACAGCTGCCCACTAAACACAAAGTGCACTCAATAAACATATGTTGGTGACAAAACCATAGACCTGAATACTTCTGTATGTTAATTTCATAATCTCGAGTCCTCAGCTGCTTGTATTATTTATGTTGCCACTTATAAAATCACCTGCCTACTTATTGTCTTAGTATCACCATTAGACTTTAAGCTTCAAGAGGGCAGAGACCCAACTTGGCATTCCTTTTTAGTCCCATTTAGATTTTATTAATTGAATCATGGAACTTGAAATTGTGTCTTCATCACCTTATGTCTTGCTAAGTAATCTATTTTCATGGAACACTAATTTAAACAGGTTGTGTTTACCTGAGAGACCTGAAGAGCTATCATGATGGTCTGGATCATTAACCAGCATTAAATTGCTAAACCACCATTTATGATACTGATGGTCAAGAACACGATGAGAATATTTTGTCCACTCTGCTAAACCTGTAACTGCCACAAAATTAAACAGACCAATTTTTAAACGGCTTTGTAAAGAACATATTGCTAGGTAGAATATTTCATTAACTTTGGTCAACATGAGACTGGGATATATTACCTGGGATATATTTAACATCTGGGTTATTTTACTTCTATGAATGTTTACAGTCACTATCTCCCAATGGAAAGCCTAAATAAAATGTATTAACTTCATGGTACCAATAAATGATTTAGTCTGAAGTGCAATTGTTCCTAGGATCTAAGGTTTCCATTCTGAAAAAAAAAATTACTAATTTATTAAACATTTTCCCCAACACACATTTTATTGCCCTATTCAAATTATCCAAATAAGAAGTTTATGTTTGGATAGTTAAGATTTTCATGAGTCTCTCAAGTTAGCTAAATACGGCACATGGGCAAGTTCCCTAAGTTCTCTGAACCTGTATTTCAACATTTGTTTTTACTACTACTACTACTACTATACTACTACTGCTACTACAACTACTGCTACTACTACAACTGCTGCTGCTTCATGTACGTATTTGCTTTGAGATCACTGGGTTTGCTATGAGATTTTAAAATAATTGGACATGTAAGATCCACTCCCACATGGTTCACCAGGTAACATCAAAACATTGCGCTTCAAATTAAAGAAAAACTTAAAAAATATAAGCCTACAGATATAATTATCTTTTCTAATATTGCTGAAAATTCTCAATTATGGTTTAATCTGATTTTTTCTTTAGGCTTGGAAAATTAAACATTTAATTATGCTGATTAAGATATTGCCAACAGCTGTTGCCCCCTATACTCTTTCCCTTACTAGGAAAGAGGATCCTTTTATCATACCAGTTGTAGTGGAGCCTCATCTCTGGCCTACCTAGAAGCAGTGTACCCCAGGATAAAGAGCTTGACCCATGGATTCAGACAAACATGGGTTTAATTCCGGGCTCTGCCACATGACAGCTATGTAACCCTGAGTCGGTTACAACATCTATAAAACAGGGATAACAATAGTACCTTCCACATAGAGTTGTTGTGAAGATATTAAATGAGATGTTGCATGCTTTTGTACAGCACTCAACAATATGCAATGATCATAGTTAGGTAGCTGATAAATGCTGCCATTACTGCCTAGACCTAAAGTATTAAAAGGGGGGCAGACTTTCTGCCCAGGGGTCATGTTCATTTCATTGTATGCTCAATAGAGGACACCTTTCAATAGCCTGACTTTAGCAACTGGTGAACCCTGGCTGCCTCTACCTTTTAGGCATTCTGCTTTCTCATCTCCAGGATTGGGCTCCTGGGGAACTCTGACTAATACAATGCTTTTAACTTGCCTTAGATCATAGTAACCAACTTACTTCCTAATGCCTTTCTCAAGCTTATTATTTCGCCTTCAGATTTATAAAGGATCTTGACTGACAACTAGTCTGGACTCTCATTCCAGACATTCTAGTTATCTCTGCTTTTCCAGTGTTAATTCAGCCTCTGTTTTTAACACTTCCAGTGTTGGAAAGTTCACTATGTAATTAAGCAAGCCATTCTGGATAGCCCTTAATTATGAGACACTTCTTCCTTTTGTTGAACAGAAATCTTTGTTCCCTGTTACATAATGCGAATGATACTGATTTGCGCTTTTGGAGCAGAATAGAATACATCTAAAGGCTATATTCCACATGATGGAGCTTTAGATATTTCAAGATTGCTGTCATGTCTTATTCGTGTCAAAACATAGTATTAAACAGATCTGAAGATGGTGCTGGAGATATTGTTTTACCAGTACTGAAAACAGTGGGACTATAATTTTCATCTTTCATTTGGAAATTGTCCAAGCATTAAATAAAACTCGAGTGGCTATCCTGGGTTAGACAGAAAGAATTCACTTTTGGTCCAACTTGTAAGATGAGATTGCTAAGAAAAATAGAACAGTTTTCAAAATTTATGTGTCCCTTTACTATCTGTGGATCTTTTAAACTTCAACTAAATCGAGAAAAAAGTTTCTCCTCTCATTTTCTATAGATTGCTGGCAACTTTAAAATTCTTTTATTAGCATTTTGTCTTACAGAAGTGGGTTTCCCTTGTAGAGGCCCAGTTTGACAAGCACTATCGGTAAGCAAAAATTCCTGGACTTTGAGAAAGAAAGAAGCTGACAGATGAGAGCTATCCTGGAACTATCAGTTAGGCCTCATTGCTAGGAACTGGCCTGGTGTCCTTGGTGTCCTCCTGTCAAGCATCAACAATATTTTAGAACACCAACTGCAGACAAGGCCACCCTGACCGTGATGGATCAGGAGAATAACCAGACCCCTCTCTGCTGCATCTCTCCCAATCACAGCACTGGCCTTGCTTCATCCTTCACCTTCCAGATAAGATTACTTAGATACCCACTCAGAAAACATCCCTGCTCCTTCACAACACTCAATCCAGAATAAAGCCCCACTTCCTTGAGCCCTCTCTATTATTACCTTAACGCAAGACCAAATCTTCAATCTTCCATGGTCTGTGCTCTCCCTAATTGCAATGAGTCAATAAACACACCTTGTTCAACTACAGGTGTGTTCCCGGTGATCTTGGCTGCAGGGTACTGATATCTTGTTACTGATGTGACATGTAAAAGAAAAGACTACCTGGAATTTTACCAAATGTAAACCTTCCTATAAATGTCTTATGGCCTGTAAATCACAAGTAGAATTAATCTATGCACAATGACGTCTATTTGGCCATTGAATCATTTGAGAAGGGCCTATTTGTGTCTTTATTAGCATGAACTGAAATCATTTCCTGGCGGGAATCTTGCTTTTGTCCTATCTATAGGTCCGCTCTTGACTTTCCTCAGAGTAGAACTTACATGACCTTTTGCTCAGGCGCCTGTCTTCTGGCACATGAGTTTTCATGAGAAAATCTATCCTATATTCCACTCCAACAATAAAGGATTTAATGCTCCGCCTGGCTAGCAATAGGGCACCAGGACATCAGGTACACGTCAGAGAGGATAACCTTGGACTTAGAACTGTTCAGTGCATTTCCAACGCTCAACCAAGAAAAATATTTGTGAAAATATACCAGAAAGATACACAGTCCATATGTTCTTCTAGACAGTGGTTCTCAACCTTCTGGCCCTTTAAATACAGTCCCTCATGTTGTGACCCAACCATAAAATTATTTTCGTTGCTACTTCATAACTGTAATGTTGCTACTGTCATGAATCGTAATGTAAATATCTGACATGCAGGATGGTCTTAAGCGACCCCTGTGAAAAGGTCATTCGACCGCCAAAGGGGTCGCAACCCACAGGTTGAGAACCGCTGTTCTACATACTCTAAAATCTATTCCTAAAAGAAGTCAGACCAGAAAACTAATACCTGGATTTCATGATATTGATTCCTTAACATGAGAGCTTTTACCCAGCTGCACTTTCATGATTCCACTGGACTGCACTGAGGAAAATTTTCAGTAACAGTGTTGTGACCCTTGACGCTGATGATGTTTGTTACATTACACTATGTTCCCTCCATACAAATGCATGAGGGAAAACTGTTAGTGTTGAGCATCTCTTGAGCAACCAGTTTGTTTTTACTCATGAAGATCGTGGATCTGGTACTTAATCATCCTTTCTCGGTGTTTAGTTCCCATAGAGAAAGGTTAATGGTTTAATTCTAGGAATTTATAGACCACATATTATAATTATACAGAGCTCTAAGTATGCATTTTGGGAGTTACTTTCTATTATTATTTTTAAATTGATTTTTAATGTTGTATAGATCTTTGTAAACTATTCTAATTCATTTTAGATTTAAGTAGGGGAATAAACAAATTAAATGATTACTAGAAAGTGAATTTAATGAGTGAGCTGATGGAAGCTCAGATACCTGTCAAAATATGGGAAGCTCATCAGTCATGACATTATAAATGAAGTTCATCTGACTCCAAATTCACTTTCTCACTGTATCCAAACAACGTTTCCTTGTATCATATATACTTTTAATCATTCATTTAGCCAAATGAATATATTTTTTATCTACTTTAGAATGTCCATTAGGAAGTTACATTGGTAATTACTTTAATAGGTTTATTCAAAAGGCCAAAGTGGCTATTTGAAAACACACTCTTTAAATTTTTCTAGACTAATGCACCTTCAGTTTATCCTTTTTCAAAGTGGTCCCATTACATAAGCTTGTACACCATGTAAACTTCTGAGTCTCTCCCACAAGATCTGTTGTAAAGCCAGATGTCTTGCTTTTGCGTTATCTTACAAAGTCTTATTGCTTGCTTCTCTAGTTAAAATGTTCCTCTTTATGCCTACTTTGCATGTGAATTACATTTCCAGCATAGGTAATCTGAGATCCACATCTATAAGTAGTAGTCCTACTGGTAACCTCCAAACGAGACAGTTCTGAGGAAACTGTCCTGAGAAACAAACTTCCAGGTTTTCATGAGGCACTAAAAGCGCAGCTTCCCATCTAACTATTGTGCTGGAAGTGAATTATATGAAAGTTTAAAATACATTCCTAAACCAAATAGAAGTGGCTTTTGGAGTTTACATTGTCAATGAAATAAAAGGCCAGTATGCTTTGAGCAATTTGAGTTGGGAAAAAAGATACTAAAATGTATAAAGAAAATACCAGAGATTTTTAGATAGACATTTTTTCTTTTAACTCAGAAGTACATTACATAAAAACATGCAGGCCAGCATGACAGTAAAAACAACTTATTATAAGCTGTAAAGGTTAAAATGAGACACTACAAAGGCACTATGTGGTGGTCTGGTTGACAAAATGGGTGTCTGTGGCTGCCATCATGTAACTGCTTATTTTTAAAACTGTAGGCCTATGATTCATCCCAGCCACCATGAGGCAGACACAGATTACTTGTGTTCGAATCAGTGTTTCAGATTTCTTAGGATATATTCCTAGATGTAGAATTGCTGGGTCATAAGACAGTCTTGCAAGTATGATATACTTTGACTGCAAAATCATTTTTATAGTTTTATTTTAATAATCACAACACAATCATGAAAATGTTTTACATATTAGTATCTACAGTATCCTAATTTTTCCCATCAAGGAAAAAAATGTGTTTGTGGCAAACTATGTAAATTATTGGAGGTCACACTGAAAATGCAACTGAGTTGCCTGCCAGTACTGATTTCAACAGAAAAATCAGCAAATTAAGGTAAATGTAACTGTCCTTCAAATAAGTAAATGCTTTGGAGCTCCCTGTTATTAATGTGTCACTGGTGGAAGGAAAACTTGTACTTATACAAACAAAATAAAACTTTCTTTTTCTGATTACTTTTTAAATTAAATTTACTGGGGTGACATTGGTTAGTAGAGTCATATTGATGAGACAGAAGGAAGCCAGGTACTCAGGAATTTGGACCATGGGGGCAGGGAAATAGAACCGGGAACCCAACTAGGTATGTTATTAAGGCACCCTAACTGGGTAGGGAAGGATGGATGCATGCAACAGGCATGAACTTTAAAATGTATGGATATTGCTAAGACAGGCAGCTTGCAAATAACCAATCACAAGATAGTAAGGCATAAAAACCAATCTCAAGGATATTGTTGAGGCAAAATTCTTTGAAAGGACCAATCAGGAACTAACAAGCATATATACAAAAAAGTAGATATCTTCACCTTGCTATACAGTTGTTTTTTCATATATTTTGATAAAAAGTACATTGTTTGAGAGATGGAATCAACTTTCAGCTACAGTAAATAAATCCCCAGGTATTATTCTTAACTGAGATTTATTAATTATTAAATATTTGTCCTCTCTTCAAACATAAAAGTCAAAGCAAAAAATTTGTGTATGAACATTCTTCTTTTGTTGTTTATATAATATAGTATAACAGGTTGATCTAAATCACCATGTGATATGACTTGGATCTAAAATAAAGCACTTTTACCTATGAAATAAAAACATGAAAATTTCTTTTTATATCTAATAAATTATCAAAATTTTCTCATAAATATCTATGTATATATGTACATGTGTAAATATGAAAACATTCATTTCATATAAATGTATGTGTATGTATCTAAATACATATATGTATACATACATACATAAAATTAACTACTCTGGCTGAAAAATACTCTCTGTACATGAAGCTGCAATAAAAGTTGTGATAATGTTATCATGAAATTAAAATGGCCAAAGATAATTAAAAATACAACTATAGTGATGTTGATAAATGATTTCTGAAGGCTTACTGTTTATATTTTGGAAGTGACTTTATATTACATATTTGAGTTGCTCCCTGATGATAAAAGCACAGTACATTATCATTTATAGTATGTTAAAGAAACAAAAAGGCTTACTATGACCACATTTGAGAAAGTCAATAAACATTTTTCATAGATGGATTTTAAGCCAATGACTACTCTTAGACCTTGCATTTTATAGTTCTCAGTCCCAAATACATTTATCTGAACACTCATTTCTACCTGCATGTTTCTATTACATTATTTTATATTTTTACAACCTCTACCTCTACTCTTACCACTAACCAAGGTCGTAGGTAGAGCTTCAATATAATAAGAGCACATAATAATGGAAAATGTTTCAGGGAGAGTATTGCAATAAAATCAGTAAATTGATTATTATGTAGAGAGCTCTTCAATCATAATAATGCTTTACATTTGCTTAGCACTTTGTATTTTTTTCAAAAAGTTTTCACATATATTAAATAGCTTGTATTATGCCTCACAAGCATGCACTATAAGAGGCAGGGAAGATAATGTCTCATAAAGTGTGGATTCACTGAATCTCAGTGAATTGAAGGACTTATTGGAGATCAATTTGTGGTTAGGGGCAAAATAGGATGATTTCTTGCCTAAGACCAAGTATACTTTGCTGACAAACTTGAGCCCAACAGTAACTGAAGAGATACCAGTTGGGACATGTGTGAAGCTGGCAACGATGTGGACTGCTGTCATGGACTTCCTTCATTTCCTTAGGGTAACTGCTTCTCATATCCTGAAGCTGTAATAACAACTCAAGAATGTTTGGATTGAAGGCTTGTAATTGTCCAGAGATGTAGACTGAAGTGAGAGTGAGGAGAGTCAGAAGAGGCAATGCCCTCAATTTGTAATTATTAAGCTATTTGAAGAAGAGTTCTGGGGTGAAGGTATACAAAGGAAGCAAGGGACAGACTGCTTTGCTCCATATGCCCCTATTTACACATCCCCATTTCCCTGTCTCTCTCAAGCTCCCCCTGCTCCCCCTCCCTAGAATCATACTCCCTTCTCCTTTCTGTCTGAAATGCCATTTTTCCTCTGCTGGAATCTCTACACTTTGAGAATGTGAACTTAGAAGACTGTCTAATCCAGTGGTTCTCAACCTTCTGGCCCTTTAAATACAGTTCCTCATGTTCTGACCCAACCATAAAATTATTTTCGTTGATACTTCATAACTGTAATGTTGCTACTGTCATGAATCGTAATGTAAATATCTGATATGCAGGATGGTCTTAGGCAAAGGGGTTGAGACCCACAGGTTGAGAACCACTACTCCAAATGCCTCATCTGGACACTTGCAAACCCAATACAAAGAGGAGGAATCTGCAGATCTCTCTGTAATTCCGGATGGGTGGCTCCAGGCAGTGGCTGACTTTGCACCTCCCTGGAGACCCAAGAGCCAGTGTACCCAGTGGTCAGGGTCAGACTATACAAGATTACAGCTCTACATGTTCATAAGTGATACACTCAAGGGGCAGACTCAGTGAACACCAAAGCCCCACTGTATCAAGTCCTGCTCCATAGGGGTGTCTCCTGCATAGCAGCTCTTCCACTGTAAGTCCCAGCTGGTCCCCACAGCCAATTCGTCCCAGTGACACCAACAGCAATCAAAGTTCAACTACAGCAAGAGTGTGCACACAGCCCACAAAGGGGTGCACTTAGAGTGTCCACCTCAGTTGATTGGGGAGGCTGAGCCACTGGGACACCCACTAAACAAGGCTACTCTATCATATAAGACACCTATTAAACAAGGCTATTCTATCAACTCAATGAGACCTAGCAGCTCTACCCAATACATAGAAACAAACACAGGGAAGCAGCCAAAATGCAGAAGCAAAGAAACATGTCACAAATGAAAGAAATGGGAGAAACCAAACTACTGGATGTAGAGTTCAGAACCACAGTTATAAGGTTACTCAAGAATCTTCTAGAAATCTCCAAGGGACTTAGTGAGACTTTTAAGGATCTTAGTGAGAATGCCAAAAAATATGAAAAAGGACCAGTCAGAAATTAAGCATCCACTGACTGAAATAAAGAATAATATACAGGGATTCAACAGTAGACTAGAGGAAGCAAAAAACACCCACACAGAAGAGCATAAAGAAAAAAAAATCCAAAAATTTGAAGATAGTATAAGGAGCCTCTGGGACAACTTCAAGTGTATCAACATCTGAATTATGGGGGTGCTAGAAGAAGAGAGAGAGCAAGATATTGAAAACCTATTTGAATAAATAATGACAGAAAACTTCCCCACCTGGTGAAAGAAATAGACTTATAAGTCCAGGAAGCACAGAGAACCCCAAACAAGAGGAACCCAACAAGGACCACACCGACACATCATAATTAAAATGCCAAGGGCAAAAGACAAAGAGAGAATCTCAAAAGCAGCAAGAGAAAAACAGTTAGTTACCTACAAGGGAGTACCCATACAACTATCAGCTGATTTCTCAACAGAAACTATACAGGCCAGAAGGGAGTGGCAAGAAATATTCAAAGTGATGAATATCAAGGACCTACAACCAAGATTACTCTATCTAGCAAAGCTATTATTTAGAATTGAAGGTCAGATAAAGAGCTTCACAGACAAGAAAAAGCTAAAGGAGTTCATCCCCACCAAACCAGTATTATATGAAATGCTGAGGGTATTCTTTAAGAAGAGGAAGAAGAAGAAAAAGATAAAGTTATAAAAAAAATATGAACAACAAAGTGGTAACAAATACATATCTATCAACAATTGAATCTAAAAATCAAATGAATAAAAAAATCTAATGAACAGAATAAACTGGTGAATGGAATTGAATCAGGGGGATGTTAATGGTACAGACTGATAATTCTCAGAGGGAAGGGGGTGTGGCAGGGGTCAGAGAGATGAGACAAATATATGCATGTATGCATTTACTTATGTACACAGACAATAGGCTGGTGAGGGTTTGGGGTGGGGTGGGAACTGGGTGGAGGGGAGCTATGGGGGGATAAAAGAGGGACATTAGTAATAATCTCAATGATAAAGATAAATAAATAAAATATGAAAAATTTTTTCCTGAGTGTAGCCCTTTATAAAAAAGCAATAATAGAATTTGTACCTTTGACCACTTTCATCCATTTTCCCAAACCCCTTGCCTTGCAACCATCAATCTACTCTCTGTTCTATATTTCCATATATAAGTGAGATCATATACTATTTGCCTCCCTGTCTGATCTATTTCACTTAGCACAATGCCCTCAAAATCTATCCAGGCTACTGCAAATGGCAGAATTACTTGCTTTTTTATGGTTGAATAGTATTTATGCATTCATGCTTTGATGGACACTTAGGTTGTGTCCATGTCTTGGTTATTGTAAATAATGCTGCAATAAACACGAATGTAGAAATATCTCTTCGAGGTAGTCACTTCATTTCCTTAGGATATATATTCAGAAGTAGAATTCTGGATCGTATAGTAGTTCTATTTTTAATTTTTTGAGGAACCACCATACTGTTTTCCATAGTGGCTGCACCAATTCATATTTCCACTAACAGTGTACAAAAATTCCCTTTCTCTGCATCCTTGCCATCACTTATCTCTTATCTTTTTGATAATAGCCATTCTAAAAGGTGTGAGGTGATATCTCATTGTGGTTCTGATTTGCATTTCTCTGGTGATTAGTGATGTTGAGCACCTTTCCTGTACCTGTTGGCCATTTGTATGTCTTCTTTAGAAAAATATCTATTCCTTGGCCCATTTTTTTAAAATCAGACTATTATTATTATTATTATTTGCTATTGAATTGCATGAGTTTCTTATATATTTTGAATATTCACCCTTTATTAGAAATATGATTTGCAAATATTTACTCCCGTTCCCTAGGTTGCCTTTTCATTTTGTTGATCATCATTTACTTCTTTTGCTGTGCATATGCATTTCAGTTTGATGTAGCCCCGCTTGTTTATTTCTGCTTCTGTTGCTTGTAATTCCAGTGTCATATCCAAAACCATCATTGCTAAGATCAATGTCAAGAAGCTTTTCCCTAATGTTTTCTTCCAAGAGTTTTATGGTTTCGGGTCATTGAAGTATTTTTTTAAGCATCATTTATGATGATAATACCTTCCCTAAAGAACTTACAATTGCCAAAATGAAAAATTACTTTTAAGGCTTACTTTTAGTTATTTTTTTTAAATGTGCTTTCAGCAAAGAGATAGTAAAAATGCTGACTTTTGACTTTGCAAGATGTTGGAAACATTGAAATCATCCTAAAGCCCTATTCCAAGAGGCCAAAGTATAGCTCTGTGATAATTTACAACACCTCTTCTTCCTTCAGTTCCTCCACTGCCTTTTTGGGTCCTTATTATCACATAAGAGGTCATATGATAAATGACATTCTCACAAGTGTGACAGTAATTGTAATAGTCCCAGCTGTGACTTGGTCTTAATTACTAACCAGTTGGCCCTCTTGAGGGTGAACATGCAGAGCTTTTGTAGCTGTTCTAACAATAGATATTCTGGGACATCTTTCTTCTCTGCCAAACCTTGCTGTCAACATACCAAGATGACTTTAAAGTGTCATTCACTTAATGAAGTCACGGGCAGGGTGCTGTGATGTAGTCATTTAAATACACATGAAGCTAATTTTAATTTCCAAGAATGCAATTCCATTTTTGCAGCTTTACAATAAATGTACATTTTCTCTGATGATAGAGAGACGGCTTCTGTAAGTGTCCCCAAGTTATTACAGGAAACATTTGTATCATTATAACTTTGCTTTTAGGAGCTTGTAATCTGAATAAAACAAAGATGCAAAAGCAAAAGAAATAATGGTTAGGTCCAGGAGAGAAATACTGCTTTTAATTTTTTGTGTTTTTTTTTTTCAGTTGTAAGATTTATAAATATATTTTGGAATTGCTTCCATCACAGGCTGACGTACATATTAGAGAGTTTATTACATGACTACTTATTTAAATACACATGATGCTAATTTTAATTTCCAAGAACGCAATTCCATTTTTGCAGCTTAACAATAAATGTACATTTTCTCTGATAATAGAGAGACGGCTTCTGTAAGTGTCCCCAAGTTTTATTACAGGAAACATTTGTATCATTATAACTTTGCTTTTAGGAGCTTGTAATCTGAATAAAACAAAGATGCAAAAGCAAAAGAAATAATGGTTAGGTCCAGGAGAGAAATACTGCTTTTAATTTTTTGTGTTTTTTTTTTTCAGTTGTAAGATTTATAAATATATTTTGGAATTGCTTCCATCACAGGCTGACGTACATATTAGAGAGTTTATTACATGACTACTTTGAGATCACCCTTTTAACAAATTCTACACATTTCAGGAAGGAAAAGGAAAACAGGGGGTTGGTAATAGGTGTATACAGTTCAGAAAAGATTAAGCTTTTAAAGAAGTAATAGTGTTTTCTGTACTGCTATGGGGCTTATTTAAGGCAGTTAGTGATTTTTTAAAACCTTGGTATTTATAAACATGGTGAATTGTCAAAATACACGCACTAATTGCTCTGATGTTAAATAATTCCCCAGGCTGATGCTCACTAATATTAAGGTCAGCTTCAGCTTATCCTGTTTAAAGGATCAGAGGTACGGGAGCATCGGAGCACTGGCTTGAAGGGCTACATACACCTCTCACTGAGTTTTTATACTCACTCATCTCTCTGTGCTGCAATTTCTTCTCCTGTAAACCATATGGGACTTAATGCTTACTGTCACATCCAGTTTGAGAAGTACTTATTTTTAATAAAATTGATGTGTTTTAATAAAATTGATGTATATTTATTTATATCTATCTAACTATATATCTATATCTATATCTATATCTATATCTATATCTATATCTATATCTATATCTATCTATATAATATGTTTAAAATACACATGTATAA
>NW_005356259.1:4512021-4530431 GCF_000412655.1 Myotis brandtii
GAATTAAAGGGCCCAAATCATGCCAGGAAAACATGCCCCAAACCATAACACTGCCCCCACCAGCTTGAAGGGTTGTACTCATGCATGTGGGGTGCATGCTTTCATGCTGTTTCCGCCAAATTCTCACTCTGCCATCCGCATGATGCAACTGGAAATGTGATTCATCGGACCACATGACTTTTTTCCAATGCTCGACTGTCCAATCCTTGTGTTCCTGTGCGAATTGGAGACATTTTATTTTGGTAACTGCAGACAGCAAAGGTGTTCGATCAGGCCTTCGGCTTCCATATCCCATACGATGCAGTGTATGGCTAATTTGCCTACAAACATCAGGTGGTCATAATAATCTGACCACTCAGTGTGTGTGGGGGGGTGGGGTATTATATATAGGGTGTCCCCCAAAAATGTATAGACACTTTGAATGATTATAAGGTCAATATTTATTAACATACAGTTCATGTTCAAAATTTGAAAGGATCTACAAAAATGAATAATTTTTTCTGTCAACATCTGATGACTATTCTGGTCCAGGCACTGCTGATAGTGCTGCAAAGCAATGGAATTGCAAATATTAGGAATAATTTTGTTCAGTATTACACACCCTCAATTCATCAACTGTTACCAGTTTTGTACCATAAACTTTATCTCTTACGTATCCCCATTAAAAAGTCTAGTGAATAACTTTCTTTGTTCAAAGCTTAGTCTGGCTTAACCCATTATTTCAAATCAGTTAAACCTAAAAAGGAGTGAAAATTAAGTGAGTTATCAGCTATTAAAATGTATATACACTTTTGGGGGATACCCTATGCCCCCCCCAAAAGTGTATTCACACTTTGAATAATTATAAAGGCAGTTTTTGTATTTCAATTGCATTTTCAAACTTCCAGTAGCATTTTAGGATGAATTTCCTTTGTTCAAAGCTTAGTCTGGCTGAAAAGAAAGAAACATCAATTGAGCTATCAGCTGTTAACGTATGTTTACATATTTTTGGGACCCCCTGTATATATGGAGAGATTTATTAAGGAATTGGCTCACAGTGATGGAGGCTGACAAGTCCCAAGAACTGCAGTTAGCAAGCTGGAGACCCAAGACAGCCAATGTTGTAGCTCCAATGTAAATATTGGCAGGCTTGAGACCCAGGAAAAACTGATGTCTCAGCTCAAGGCAGTCAGGTAAGAGGAAATTTTTCCTCCCTTGATGGAGTGTTAGCCTTTTTGTGTTATTAAGGCCCTAAACTGATTGGAGGGGAAGGCAATCTGTTTTATTCCATCTACTGACTCAAAAGTTAATCTCCTCCTAAAACAACCTCACAGACACATCCACAATAATGTTGACTAAATATCTGGAAATTCTGTGGCCCAGTTAAGTTGACATATAAAACTGATCATCACAAGTCCACCCCTTGTCAACTTGGCACCCATATGCATCACATTAAACCATACTTAATCTTCAAATAAAGACAAAAATAGGTCATAAGTTGTACCCACCTAATCTGATACAACTATTCTGGATACAACTGAAATGTACTAACCCTTCCCTAGAAGAGGAGATGAAGTCCTTAAGTGAGCTTTATTCTTCTCCTTGATATCCTGTCAATTACTATAATGTAAAATTAATAATATTTAAATCTATATATATAAAAGCCAAGTGACCAGAACAACCGGAATGACTGGTTGCTATGATGTGCACTGCAGCTGGCCAACTGGCCCGCTGGGGGTGGGGCCGGCCGGCCAACCGCCTGCAGCCCCTCCCTCCAGCCGGCCCCACTCCTGGTCAGCCCCCACCACCGCGATTGGCCCATGGCCCCTACCCTAGCCAGCTCTGCCCCCCGATCGGCCCTCCCATACCATTCAAGAGCAGGGCTGGCGGCCCACCGCCCACAGCCCCTCCCCACAGCCTGCCCAATCCCCGATCGACCCCCCACCCCGATCAGGGGTGGGACCCGCCAGCCAATCACCTGAGGCCCCTCCCCCCAGCCGGCCTGGCCTTGATCAGGCCCTGATAGGGGTGGGCCAGCTGGCCAACCTCCTGCCGTCACCTCCTCTCAGCAGGCCCTGCCCCAATCTGCCCTGATTGGGGCCGGGCTGGCCGGACCCCACCCATGCACAAATTTGTGCACTGGGCCTCTAGTGTATATATATATATATATGGCCATCGATAGTCACCCTTTAGTAATTACTGTAATATTGAAAAATGGTGCTACAATTTTAAAAATGGAAAGAAAGTGATAAGAAAAAGTAGGGGCTAAAGTAGATCTGCAAATAGGGAATAAGTAAAGATACCAACATTTGGAATTATAGGTGAAAGGATATATTCACCAAGGATTTGTACCTTGAAGGATAAAAAGAGAGAGAAAATGATTATGTCCCCTTCCCCCACACAAAGCAAGGATAGACAAGGGAATTCTGATTGTGAGAGGATTGAGGTTGAGAAAAGAAAATATATCCTTGGGAGAGGAACAAAGAAAAACGAAGATTAGCATCAGTGATTGAACTTTGGATAAAGTATGTATTATAGAAATATGGAAGTCAGCAAACTGATATGGAGGCAATAGGAAGACAAATTAGTTTCAACACATTGATTCTGAAGTGACAGCAGAATATCCATGAATAGATTTCCAACTGACATTTGGGCAGTTGAGATAGGAGTTCAAAAGAGAGGTGAGAGTTACAGATTGGCTTCGGGGACTATTCTGCAGGTGATAATTGAAGCCATGAAAGTGAATAAGGTTTCCAAGGGAGCATGAATAAAATGACATGGAAAAATGTCATACTTAATATGACAAAATATAATCATTGGAACACTTAAATGGCCCATGTTATAAAATCATTTATGGCGTGTTCATCTAAATATTTTTAAAATAAAATTTGTGAGGGTGTGAAAAGAAATGTATACAAAATTCTTTTGTCATTTCTAAAGGAAGGTGTTCTAGAAACCAAAGCTTTATGTCAACATCAATAATAATACTAGGATACAACCAGAAATTCTTCCTGGGCTCAGGCATAAGAGATCTGCCACTGAATTCCTGTTCTTCCATTTGATAGCCTTTGTCTGCTTCCTCATCCTTTGCTCTGAACCATGACACAATCATGGTGCTTCTTATAAGGCTGGAGTATTGATGAGAGGGTCAGGAATTGCTGCCTAGAAGAATTCCAGAGAAGCCTGACCAAGGATAATGTGGTGGGGGGGACTGAGGCTCCCGAGGAAGATTTTGGATTATAAAGGTGTTGAACTGGAGCAATTTATAACTTTCTCGGGAATTACACACTCAGCTATCTCAGGGAAAGATAGAGGAGGCAAACTGTAGCATGAACTCAAGGTCGGGGATCTTGGGAAGTTACTGCCAAAATACAGAAGAGCAAGGCTGGGTGAGACAGGTGTTCAATAGAGGGGTAACAAAAATCGCAGGAAGCAGCAGTGATATGTATAAAATTTGGAATAGTAAAGGAACACCTGGGTCAGGATTGGTAGAAAAAAGACAGAGACAAGCAGAGACATTAGGAAGATATTGTGATCAAGAGCTGGAGGTCGCCCTAGCTGGTTTGGCTCAGTGAAGGGTCCCAGGTTCCATTATGGTCAAGGGCACATATCTGGATTGTGGGCTCGATCCCCAGTAGGGGGCGTGCAGGAGGCAGCCAATCAAGGATTCTCTCTCATCATTGATGTTTCTCTCCCTCTCCCTTCCTCTCTGAAATCAATAAAAATATATGTTTTCTTTAAAAAAATAAAAAGCTGGTGGTCTCTGAGAGGTGAGAAAGGATGTGGTATGAGTGAGGTCATGGGGGAAATGGACTCATGTTTATACTTTTGAAGTTCTAACAAGTCCAAGACCCTGGGCAGGTGAGTGAAGGGCTGAAACTGAATGGCCAGCATAATTTAAAAGTGTAGTAACTGTGAGACCAGTCTATGAATGGGGTCACTTACATGAATGTTAAAATCTCTTAGTTTTGCTTGAAGGAAGACTGCAATACCAGCTCCAAATAAATACTAGTAAAGGGAGTCATCAGAAGGCAGGTAAACTCTCAGAGTTGGTTATCAGTGACAAGGAGGGCACAGAAATGAGAAGATTTTGTACGAGGATGGAAGGGATGCAGAAAACAAGCTCTTTTCCTCCTAGATTCTGATTTGTGCCCTGATCGGGAATCGAACCTATGACCTTTCAGTGCACAAAGTGATGCTCAACCAACTGAGCCACACAGGCCAGGGCTAATTATTAACTAATAAATATTCCAGGAAGGACAGGAAAAGGTTGCAGGGGATAGTCTAAGATGGGAGTAAAGAAACTTAGAAAAGTAAGGGCATAAAGGTAATCGAGAGGATAGGAGGAGAAAAGGTCATGGGTGGGGTAGGACTTGGGGATTGTGATAGAAGACCATAGGAATGAGAAGCATGTTGCCTCAAACACACCTGCTCCCTTCTCTGTGAAGTGACAATGGCAAGGATGAGGTTTGTAAAAGATTGGCAAGTGCTTTATTAGGGTAAGTGCCACCAGGGGTTTCACTGAGGGAAAACAAGAGTCCAGGTTCAGAAGTGGCAGGGATGGGCATAAAGATAGCCCATGCTACTGAGAGCCCATGCTACTGAGAATTACACAGACACATCTTACTTTTTTTAAAATTAAAAAATCCTATCAGAGTATCATTTTAAAGGAATTGTATTACTTTCCCTATTTTGTTCATTTTTGTTCCTTCCTCCACTTTCTGTTCCTGATGTGATATGTCTTGCTGTAGCAGACTCAGTGTGGCACAGATGTCCCATCCACTGCAGAAAAAGGAAATGGTTTCCTTAGCAACAATAACCACACAAAAGCCTGAAGAATTTTCCTTGCGATTCATGTAACGTTTTAGCAGTTTAAGGAATCCAAATAGTAGGAAAGAATAATAAACATCTGATGAGAACATATGGCAATGAAGACATGTCTAATGAATGCAAAAGGACATCTGATATTCATACACAATTGATGGCGTGATTTTAAGTGACCTGAACTTTAGAATCATGTTTCTTTTATTTCCTTTTTTTAAAATCAGTGAAACAAGTAAAACTATACTACTGTATCTAGTTAAGTTAAAATATATTCTTTCAGGACAGTTTTACTGTCACCTAAACCTGATAATCATAAACAATGAGTTTTTGAATCATTATAATTGGGCAACAATGGGATGTATGCTAGACAGAGAGTGATTTCGAAGAGAGATTTTTTGATGTTGTTCCAAGAGATCGTCCACAACTTTACTGTTCCTCACCATATCCCCCAGAAGGGATTCTTGAAATTCTTCTGTCTTCTAGGCTTCTGCTACTAAATTTCTGCTTTGCAGTTTCTCAATTTAGCAGTTCTAAAGTGAAGTTTGCAGCCATCCTAATTATATCTGAAAATACACCCAGTCCCCTCCATCTCTCTTTTTTTAAATTGCAGTTTACATTCAATATTATTCTGTATTCGTTTCATGTGTTAGTGACCCCCACCCAATGTATCGAGTACCCACCTGGCCCCATACATAGTTATTACAATGAGATTTCTAAAAATATGATAATTTGATTGGAATTTCTTGCAAAACATTCACCTGCTGAAAATATGTTAGCAGTGGTTATGAGGGTGGGAAATGAAACTTGAAAATATGCAAAATTATTATAATTTGATAGGATGTTTTCAAGGTCTCTATTAAAGTCTTAACATCCTGCTGAGACACCCTGGCAAGACGATGGAGACTGTACTAAGCAGGTTTCATGATTTGACAGGGGAAACGTTCAGGATGTTTGCTAAACATGCAAGACTAGTTTAGAGGAAATGCCATTCTGGCTACTGGAAGGATTGCTGCCTAGAGACCATTAGTGCTCTGTTCAGGGCTCCAAGACCACACGGGGCATCATGCACCTTCCTGAGCCTGGCCACTGTGACAATTAGTAGAGTCTCATCAAGCATTTGGCCATTAGGTTTATGATGCAAAGCACATTGATTCTAGGATTATGAGTTTTGGGAAACTTAGAGCATAAAAAACCCCCAATAAACTAGAGCTATCCAAGAGAGGTAGGAAATGAGCCAGAGCTGAGGCCCCAAATAAAAATTAACTTGGTGCCGTATGACCTCAGTCATCCAAGCCGTGTTTTAAATCCCTAGGCAGATGGCTTTGGTCAGAGGCAACTCTGAGAATCATAATGCATTCTGCGGTAGAAGTAGTAAGTGCCCCTTCAAAGACAAAATACCCACATTCTCTTTCAGATCACACCTATCAAATCAAAATACCCAATGTTAGGTTTGATCTCTACAGGGAGAGTCATTGGAAAGAATGTGTAAAATTGTTGCAATGACCAAGGTTACAGTTAAAATGTTAACCAATAATGTATCAAAAGAAGTCTATAGTATTTTACCACAAATATAATGTTTGGGACTGCAAACAAGTCTAAGTGTCTAAGACCATTTTAAATTTGATTTAATTCATAGAATTTGGGGTCTAAATTAAATGTAATGAGATCAAAGTAATGTTTAAATACTTCCCCCTTAATTGGTAACACATTAGCAAAACATGATGGATTTATATGATAAAAAGGCAACTATAAATTTTTGAATTTTGCAGATAAGGGAGATACATCAACTTTAGATGACCACCACCAAATATGCTGTGCCTTACACAAGGCTAGTTGAGCTGGGTAACCCTCACTTAGCAATCTGACTAGATACTCTTCTAAGGAAAGACCAGGCCCAAAGAGATTGGCTCTGCTTTTATTCTGCTCAATGTTTAAATATTTTAGGAATTAATCCTATTTAAACTGTGGATTTAGGTCAACCCTGAAAGTCAACATTTCATTAACATATAAGGAGAAACTTCTGCTTTGTATCAAATTTCATTACAACTTAACACTTGGAAGTTTTTGTTGCAATGACACAAAATCTTAATTCTACCCAATGATCCAGTAATTTATCAACTTTTTATGCTGATACAGTTTCCGTTTAGCAAAGGAATCTGGATAATTTTGAAGTTCTTTGTAAGTTATTCTTCTCCTTATTAAAAGATTTCTAATGTAAACCATTAGAAGTCATGGTCCATATTGTCATCAAATGCCTTAGCTATCTCCACTTATGTGAGTGTGATTAAAAAGTGACCTCAAAATACGGTATCCTCTGCCTTCATAGTCTTTAACATTTAGTTAAATCAGTGAAAGGCACATGTAGCTGTCATTTATCTTTACATTCCAATTATAACACTAAAGCGTAATCCATAGCAAGTTACTTCATCCCTTTGGCTCCCTGTCCTTCCACCATAAAATGGATGTGGCAATACTAACCTTGCAGAATGAGCATAATGCCGAATAAAAAAAATTAACATATGTAAAATATCCAAAAACTGTCTGCCTCATACTAAGCACTTAACTATTGTTCTAGGTTATGTCTAGATATTTATTTTTTTACATTGATCACTGAAACATATATATAAAAGTTCAAAACACTGCTCTTCATTGAATTTTCTTGTCACAGACAACACTGCCCCACTGTTTTCTCATTTTTCAGCTCATGTCACTAATAATCTACTTTGCTCTAGTCCTGCAAGACTCTTAGTGACAGAGAAGCACCACTCAGTGCTTCCCAATTTTAAATTAAGAAAAAATGAAAATGACAAATTCATTTACTTCTTCCTTCAGTCAGAGAACATTTAGAAAGCAGCTGAGTGCCCTAAAACAGCATGGTGTTGGCATCCCAGGCTGCTGCACATTAGCTCTGTGGTGCAGAGAGATCATTAAACCTCCCTGAGCCGTGGCTTAGTCATCTGTAAAATGAGAATGACACTTGGGCTGGGCACTGCGGAGCACACCGTGCGAAGACGGCAATTCCGGGAAGGGTCTTCGGGCTGGAAATGACCTGACATTTGGGATGGTCCTTCAAGGATCAGGGGAGTTGAGTAAGTCATAAATGTGGAAATGGATCCCTGGATAAAATAAGTAGGAAAATGAACCTGATATCCAACTCATGGCTCACAGAACAGTGTGACCAAAGGCATAAAAGTAGGAAAGCTAAGAGCGTGTTCGGGAAGTGGTAAGGGGTGAAGACCAATTTTCTTGGACATGCAAGGTGAATAGGGAATGGAGTGAGAGAAGGCTGGGATATCAGGCAGAGTACAGATCCTGGGCTTGAAATTCTAAAAATTCTGACTGTTTTTGGAAAGTTTGAGGAAAGGAAGAATGTTGAGTAGGAATGGTGAAAGGAATAAATGTGTGTAAATTACACAAACAAGATTGATCCTAACCTAATAAATAGCTAAATTTCATTGGTGAGAGAGGGTTAACAAAGTGTTCCAGCCAGGATGACAGAAAGGATAGGGCTAGTATCAACAGCTATAGTAGAAAAAGGAGGAGGGAAACACAGATTCAAAGGACTTGTCCTACAGGTTCACCCAGAGGTCAGGAGAAAGGAGACTCCTGAATTAGCAAGCTATGCATAGTGAATCCATGGGATATATAATACCATAGACATTTTAAATATCCTAACACTATTGACAAGTTCCATCAGATAACATACTTTTTTACATTTGTATAATCTATCTATACTAATAAAAGGGTAATATGCTAATTAGACCGGGAGACCTTCCAGGAGACTTTCCGGATGTCTTTCCAGACAAAGCCATGGTGGCAGGGCCAAGGCAGAGGTGGTTAGAGGCAATCAGGCCAGTGGGGGGGGGGGCAGTTGGGGGCAAGCAGGCCAGCCAAAGGGGGGAAGTTGGGGGCTATCAGGCAAGCAGGCATGAGTGGTTAGGAGCCAGCGGTCCCGGATTGCGAGAGGGATGTCCAACTGCCTGCAGGATTGGGACAAAACCGGCAGTCAGACATCCCTTGAGGGGTCCCAGATTGGAGAGGGTGCAGGCTGGGTGGAGGGACACGCCCCCTCCCGTGCACGAATTTTGTGCACCGGCCACTATTATGTACAACCGGTTGCTATGATGTGTGCTGACCACCAGGGGGCATGCAAGGAACATGGCCGGTGTGGACAGCAGGCAGCAGAGTGTGGAACATGGTGGTCATCAGCCATGGTGGGATGGTGGAGCAGGTGAGCAGGGGTGCCAGAACAAGGCGAGGTGCTGTTGCTGTCATTGGGGGCAAGCCTCTGGTGGTTACTGAAAATTATTTGCTCCAGCACACCACGGTCCCGATGGCGCTAGCACCTGCTGCCAGTGCTGGCCCCGCTTGCACCCGCTGCTGGGGCCTGGTGCTGGCCCCGATTGCTCGGCACCGTCAGTGGGTGGGAGTGGCAGCTGCTGGCCCCAATCGCCCCTGAGGGCTTCTCCACCTCCCCCTGCTCCTGAGAGGCAATTGGGGCAGCAGCCGCCACTCACACGTGCTGACGGCGCTGGCCCCACTGACGGTGCTGGTCCCGCTCACACGTACTGCTGGCACCAGCCCCAATCGCTCTGCGCCATCAGTGGGTGCGAGCAGGGCCAGCGCCGGCAGTAGGCCGGAGTGGTGGTGGTAGGAGCAGGGCTGCCAGCAGACAGGGGACTCGGGGGTCCATGGTGGGAGGGGCCAGGCAGGGGCACGGAGGATGGGCTGAGACCCACCCCTGTGCCCACGGCCACCTTGCAGCACACAGTTCCTTTCAACGTGCACGAATTCATGCACTGGGCCCCTAGTATTTTTTATAATTTAAGTGATATGGCTATTTTAGAATAGTAGTTTTTCTCATAGATAATAAAATATAAAACTATTATTTATAATATCCAGGCATAGAAAAAATAATGCAGTCAAGCAAAATAATTTTTAAAAGAACGCCTAATGCCTAAAGTACAAGGCTGAGATTATATTCTGCTGTCATAGAGTCCTTATGTTAGATCTGGAAAGTAACCAACTCTTTTTTTTTTTTAATTTTTATTTTAGAGAGGAAGGGAGAGGGAGAAGGAGATAGAAACATCGATGATGAGAGGGAATCATTGATCAGCTGCCTCCTGCAGGCCCCACAGTAGGGATGGAGCCTGCAACCCAGGCATGTGTCCTGACTGGGAATCGAACTGTGACCTCTTGGTTCATAGGCCAATGCTCAACCACTGAGCAACACTAGCCGGGTAACCAACTCTTATTCAGAGATCATTTCTCCTTTTTACAAGACCTTTAAAACTTTGTCTTATTCCTAAACATAGTTTATAATATTACTGAAATGACATTGATATGAAATATGTGAAACATGTAGTTTACAAAAATAAGACTTCCTGGCTGGTGTGGTTCAGTTGTTTGGAGCATTGCCCCATGCACTGAAGGGTCATGGGCTCAATTTCTGGTTTGACTCCTAGTTGAGGAGTGTGCAGAAGGCAACCAATTGATGTTTCTCTCTTAAATAGATGTTTCTCTCTACCTCTCTTCCTTTCGCTCTCTCTAAAATCGATTAAATAAAAAATATTTCTTTTAAAAAAATAAGTGGGTGGGAGTGGCAGCTGCTGGCCCCAATCGCCCCTGAGGGCTTCTCCACCTCCCCCTGCTCCTGAGAGGCAATTGGGGCAGCAGCCGCCACTCACACGTGCTGACGGCGCTGGCCCCACTGACGGTGCTGGTCCCGCTCACACGTACTGCTGGCACCAGCCCCAATCGCTCTGCGCCATCAGTGGGTGCGAGCAGGGCCAGCGCCGGCAGTAGGCCGGAGTGGTGGTGGTAGGAGCAGGGCTGCCAGCAGACAGGGGACTCGGGGGTCCATGGTGGGAGGGGCCAGGCAGGGGCACGGAGGATGGGCTGAGACCCACCCCTGTGCCCACGGCCACCTTGCAGCACACAGTTCCTTTCAACGTGCACGAATTCATGCACTGGGCCCCTAGTATTTTTTATAATTTAAGTGATATGGCTATTTTAGAATAGTAGTTTTTCTCATAGATAATAAAATATAAAACTATTATTTATAATATCCAGGCATAGAAAAAATAATGCAGTCAAGCAAAATAATTTTTAAAAGAACGCCTAATGCCTAAAGTACAAGGCTGAGATTATATTCTGCTGTCATAGAGTCCTTATGTTAGATCTGGAAAGTAACCAACTCTTTTTTTTTTTTAATTTTTATTTTAGAGAGGAAGGGAGAGGGAGAAGGAGATAGAAACATCGATGATGAGAGGGAATCACTGATCAGCTGCCTCCTGCAGGCCCCACACTAGGGATGGAGCCTGCAACCCAGGCATGTGTCTTGGCTGGGAATCGAACTGTGACCTCTTGGTTCATAGGCCAATGCTCAACCACTGAGCAACACTAGCCGGGTAACCAACTCTTATTCAGAGATCATTTCTCCTTTTTACAAGACCTTTAAAACTTTGTCTTATTCCTAAACATAGTTTATAATATTACTGAAATGACATTGATATGAAATATGTGAAACATGTAGTTTACAAAAATAAGACTTCCTGGCTGGTGTGGTTCAGTTGTTTGGAGCATTGCCCCATGCACTGAAGGGTCATGGGCTCAATTTCTGGTTTGACTCCTAGTTGAGGAGTGTGCAGAAGGCAACCAATTGATGTTTCTCTCTTAAATAGATGTTTCTCTCTACCTCTCTTCCTTTCGCTCTCTCTAAAATCGATTAAATAAAAAATATTTCTTTTAAAAAAATAAAAAGCTTTTCTATGACACCTCCTTTATTCTAGTATTTCTAAATAATTAACTCCTGTGTAAAAGTAAATTCATAATTGATAGGCAACTTTGACTTTCAACCTTGTATGTTCTCTATTTTTTTCTTCTATTTTCTCTTTTATTGATCATTTCAGAAATGAGAAATATGAAACAGGCTCTTGAATATCAGAGTGCCAATGGAATTGCTTTGTTCTAGGTAATAAGTGAATGCTACCCAAAAAAGGATGTGGTCATGTTTTCTGAAGCCTTGAAAATCTCAATAACAACAAACAGCCCATCAGTACACCCACTGCCAGCCACAGTGCATGCCAGATGAGTTGTTTAATTTTTAATCTCTCTCACAGAAATTTCTGGATTAATTGTTAGCTTATACATCCAATAAGACATTTACATTTAAAGAAGAAATTGCAGAAAAATCAATCCTTTAATTAGGATTAAAGCCTATTTAAATCCTTTCAATGTTGCACCTACATTTATAAGGGTGAACATTTTGTAGATGCTCCTGGCATGCAGCTTTCTTCTCCCTCTAACCTACTCAAGAACACTCTTCCAGTTGCTTCTGTCTCTCCTAGATTACCAGTTTCCCTCTTTTTACTCTTCTCTATGTTATTTTAACCATATATTCAAATGCTATAATATCTGAAATCATGTTTTAAAATGCTACTTTACCCCACATGCTCTCTAATAATCACCCAATCACTGCTTCCCTTAGAGAAAAAAAACAGACAATAGTGCAGTGAAGGCCTGGGGGGAGAGGGGAAGTGGAGAAAATGGGGTCAATGGGGGGAAATAGGGGACATCTGCAATACTTTCAACAATAAAGATACTTAAAAAAATAAAAAAGAATAAAATCCTTTAAGAGTGCTCCACACTCAGCTTTCCCCAATTCTTCTCCTAGGATCATTTCTGAAACACACTCCAACCTGGCTTTTGTCTACACCATTACAACAAAATCCCTCTTATTCTGGCTACTAAGACATCTATCTACATTACAAATCCAATGGTCCTTTCCCAGTCTTCATCGCATTTGAACTTCTAGTGGCATTTGAGGCAATCAGGCAATCAAGAAGTCTCTTCCTGAAACACTTTCTTCAGTTACCGTCTACAAACACACACTGCTGGCTGGCTTCCTACTTTACTCAGTACTGCTGTCTATTCTTGTTTTCTGCTTCCTTCTGCTTCCCCCAACCTCTAAATGTATAAGGCCCCCAGGAATTAGTCTTCAGACTACTTCATTTCTTTATCTACACTCATTTCCTATACTGAATGCCATCTAGAATCTAACAACTTTCCAAATTTATATTCCTAGCTCCAACCTCTCCTCTGAATTCCAAATTCATGTACCAGGCTGCCAGATCCACAGCCAAACATGACTGTCCTGTGGCAGGGATTCTCCACCTTTTCCATCTCATGGCACACATAAATTACTTACTAAAATCCTGCGACACACCAAAGATAAATTTTATTTTTTGCCTACTTGACAAAAAATAGATGTAATTTTGATTCGTTCACATTGGACAGCTATCGTGTTAGCTGTTGTCATTTTTTTTATTTGACAATCTAAGGAAAAGAGATCAGTGCCCCTGACTACACAGTCAGGTATTACATGTTTTAAAAATTCTTGCTGCACACCAGTGTGCCTGCCACGGCACACCAGTTGAAAAATGCTGTCTTATAGGCATTTTAAGCTTTGCATGCCCAAACTGACCACTTGATTTGACATGCTACCTCTATAACGTGCACATCCTACAGTTTCCCCTCTCAGTAAGCAAAAACCCTAGTCTATCAGGCCAAAAATACTGAAGTCATCTTTGATTGTTTTTCTTGTATATCTCATATCCAATATATTATCAATTTAGTCATTGTGCCTTTGAAATATATACTGAAAGTGACCGCTTCTCCTCTATTCCACAACCCCACTCTCCTGAGCTAAGTTACCGAACAACTGCTCACCAATGTTCCTGCTTCCATCCTTGTCTCCATCCCCTGGTCTGGTCTCCACACAGGAGCAAGAGCGACCCTGGCAAAAGCTAGGTCAGATCTTGTAACTCCTCTGCTCAAACTCTCCAAAGGGCCGGACTCTTTTCTCCTTTGCTCTTCTTGTCCCAACCACTCTGTTTTGCTTGCTATTACTAGAACAGTCATCACATGCTCTGTCCTCAGGCCTTTCCACTTGCTGTTCACCCTGTCTAAACTTAACCTTCCTCCATATATGCCTAATCTTAACCTTCCAGTGATACGTCTGGTCACTCCCTCACGTTATTCAGGACTCTGCTCAATCTGTCCTTATCAGAGAGGTCCTGCCTGACCATGCACCTTAACCATAGTAGGTGACACCCTAACACACACACTCACACACACACACACACAGTCACTATAACATCACTCTACTTTACTTTCTTAATAGCTTTTATTCCTACCTGATTTTATTGATTTTATTTACCCATTTATTTATTTACATGGTGTTTCATTTCTGTCTCATATCTCTAAAATGCAAACCCATGATATCTGGGATTTATTCTATTCTGTTCACACATATATTCCTACTGCCTAGAATATTGTTAACTAAATGAACAAATGAATGAATGACTAATACTATCACATGTTTGCATGTTTTACTTGAACTTATTTGTTACACACACAAGTACTCATACCCAAACACACTCTAATGGCAAGCCATTGTTAGTTCTAAATTGCATGTTAAATGTTCTAGACATATAGAAAGTCAGGCTTTTGGGGGTAGAGTTACCTTATAAGTCACGTCCAATATCACTTGCATTTAAAAAAAAACAACTTATGTGACAAAAAGGAAAACAATTAAAACATTAAATCATTCCGACAGCAATAAAAAGAGAAAACCGTTTATAACTATTCATTCATTTTAACTGTTTTGTGTGCTTACAGAAAATTACACAATCATTAAGTGTACCGTTTGATGAATTTTCAAAAAGCAAACACCCAAATGAAGACCTAGAATTTTGTCAGAATTCCAGAAGTCCACCTTTGACACTTCCCAGTCACTGGTCACTACATCCTGCCCAAGACAAACACTACTCCAATTTCTAGCATCATTGATTACTTTTGTCCTCTTTAAAAAACAAAAAACTTCATCTAACTGAAATTACACAGTATATATTCTTTTTTTGTCGGGCTTTTTTTGCTCAGCAATTTGTTTTTGAGGTTCTTCTATGTGTTTGTGGGTAGTAAAACTTCATTGTTCTCATTGTTAAATAGCATGTATTCTATTATATGATTATCTCACAATTTATTTTTTTCATTCTTTTGTCAATGATTTTTGGCTTATTTCCAGTTCAAGACTATTTAAGAGCTGCTATGTCCATTACTGTTCTGTGCATAGTCCAATAAGATAGAATGGAATAGCTGGATCATGGAGTACACATATGTTCAAATTAATTCTCACCCAATTCACTAAAATCTGGACTTTGTTACCTCTAAATCAATAGATCTTATGAATATTTTTGAACATTAATAACTTGCTATAGCTTTGAAATTTAAAATCGTTTATATAGAGCAGAGTTCCTAAAGTATAGCCAGAGAACAATAATTCTGAAGATAATAAATAGAATGGAGAAGGGGGAAAAAAGAAAAAAAATAAGTTTCATAAGCATATGAAATAGGGAGACAAGATTAACCAAATAAGACAAAAGTTTTTATGGCAGGAGTTCTTAAATCTACTGATACCTAATGTTCATTGACAGTTATAGGAATGGGTTACAGTCTACCGCACTGGAATAGGGATTTTAAGGAAAAAAATTAAAACCTTTTTACCCATAGTGTCTTGTAGGGCTACAGTTTCACAGACCATACTATGAGAAATACCGGGCAACAGTATTTGCTCAGTGATTATCAGAAATACCCATAATCCTTAAAGGCTACTTTTACTCAAGCACTAGCAACATAATAGAATGCAATAAAATGCCTTTTTCCATATTATATATCTTTGTGCTTCTTTAATTTTATTTAATCCACCTTTGAGTTCTATTGTTCTGTATCCTAAATCCATTCATAAATTCAATGTCTGTGATGGCTCTTAGTTCTTGACTTTATAGGTCTAGTTGCAACAATTCAAAACTGAACTGTTGTTTGTATTAAAAGAAGGATTATGGGGCTGAAACAAAATTAGGTTAAGATTGCACATATTTTAGCTTGAGTAAATAAAATTGCTCAAGTTTCTATCATGTATCCAATTATAGGCTAGTCTTGTAACCAGTGTTATCGCCTTAAAGTAAGATGCTCTCAGTCATGATTAGTTTAAATAAATGTGTTACCTTGGTGTGCATTGGAATTATCACCTTCACTCTCCAATGTGTAAATTATAGATAAAGAAGCCTCTTGATTTTTTGCAGATGTAGCATTACATTGGAGAGAGAATATAATCTAATCAAGTGTGATCTCCAGGATCTAATTCTTATTATAAATACAAGAATGATTGAGGGAATGAGGCCTTTCTAGCTCCTGCTCTCAGGAGTTAACTTGAATTCAGTGTAATATAGTTTGGAATGAATATTGGATTTCAATGGAGAACATTTCAGGAATCTGAAACCCACAAAGAAGGAAGGTATCCAAATGTATGATGGCTCAAAGATGCTTAAAATAGCACGTTATGCCAGATCAAATACCATTTAAATGGGCTGTAGACTACTAGGAAACAGTGTTTATAGAACATCTTTATTTTCAAAGTGCTTTCAGTCATATCTAACCGTCATGTTTGGTGAATAGGCATAGTTGCAGCTGATAAGGGCAACTAAAATGATAACTGACATTCAAGAGATTTCATGGAAAATATTTATTCTAAGGTGATTTATTTGATCATGGAAAGAATAACAAAAAAGATAGAATAAAATAAAGAATAAAAAGTGAAGGAAAATATATATGGGAAAGCAATGACCATAATTTTTTATATTGAATTTTCTCAAAACCATAGTTACATAATACCTTTGCTATAATGTCACCTCCCTGACGTATCAGCCGGAAATAATCTCAACTTATTTCAACAAACATTTGTTATATACACAAATAGTTTCTAGTGTTTTTAATTTAATCAAGTAAAAAAATGTATCCCTCTTAGGCCTCTCTTTTCCAGATGAAGTAATAATAAAGGGTTACTGAAATTTGGGGCCCAGTAAGGATATTAAACAAACCCCTCAAAAAACCAAAAAACAAATAAAACAAACAAAAAATTCCCCACAAAAAAACCCCACAAAAACAATGATCAACTATCACTATCATTCTATTTAAAAAGAGCTATTAGCTGAAACAGTATGAGAAATAAAATAATAACCACATATTCATATTCATTTATAGCTCTAAGTATAAAATAAATATTCTCAAGCCCATTTGGCTATATATATTTGAATAAATACATAAATGAAGAAGAATAGAGAAATCTCCTGCACAGAAGAATTCTGTGTAGATTATGTAGTCTTCCCCAAAGACTACAGTATGAAAAGGGGGTGAGGTGGAAGGATCAACACTACTCAGCCACGTGTCAAGCATAACTTCAGCAGTGGTAAGTCACAAGTCACATTGATCCCATGCAACCTGACGTGAAGTGATAAGAATGGCACTTCATCCCAAAACCTATAACCCTGTCTAATGAGAAAAATATCAGACAAATTGAGAGACATTCTATAAAATACCTGACCAGTACTTCTCAAAACTGTCAAAGTCATCAAAAATAAGGGAAATCTAAGAAACGATCACAGTCTTAGGAGACATGAAAGTTACATATATTGTGATAACCTGGCTGGGATCCTGGAACAGAATATGGACATTAGGTAAAAACTAAGGAAATCTTAATAAAATACAGACTTTAGTTCATAACAATGACTCAAAATAGGTTACTTGGTTATAGTTTATGTACTATACTAATGTCAGATCAAAACAGGAAATTAGATGCAATAAACAGGCACCTTCTGTACTATTTTTGTCACTTTTCTGTAAATCTAAACTGAAATATAATAGAAAGGTTACATAAAAGCTACCATAATAGTTGAATAAAGACAATCCTTTAAAGTCAGTAGGGGCTTTTTATGGGGAAAAACAAAGAAAAACAACTCTGCAGTGCATTTATATTTTGTTTAGAACTTTGTCAAGAACTGGTTTTGGGGACACATTGGTCTCTGTCATTCGGGATTCCTCATTTTGGTACTGTTGTGACATGCACAATCAACTCCTTCCCTTGAGGAGCTTACAATTGAATGGGGTTTTATGTTTAAACCTATCATTTTCAATATTTAAAATTTTGCCTTCTGGGGGAGAAACCAAGATGGCGGCATAGGTAAACACCTGAAATTGCTGCCTCGCACAACCACTTCAAAAATACAACTAAAAGGCAAAACAGACATCATCCAGAACCACAGGAAGGCTGGCTGAGTGGAAATTCTACAACTAGAAGGAAAGAGAAAAGCACACTGAGACTCAGAGGAGGTACAGAAGTAAAGTGCAGAGATACAGAGGCTCGAGCGTGCTCGGAAAGGGGCTGGCAATCGGGAGGGAGGCACAAGCTCCCGACAGCCCTAACTCCATGGGGTGAGTCTCTGGGGACCCAGACTCATATGGGGAGAAACTGGACTGTCTGGCAGTGGGAGGAACTCGAGGGCAGCTTTCTCTCAGAGGTGTTTGCAGCGATTACCAGGACACTGAGACCCGGGACCTCTTAGGGCAGGACTGAGGATCAGCCATAGCTGTTTGCTACGCCCTGTTGATTCCCTGAGACCCTGCCCCACCCAAGCTGCAGCAGAGGCTTTTGCATATGAATGCCCTGGCCCTTTGCAATCTGAAAATTACCTAACAAACTGCAGCTGGGT
>NW_005356259.1:4531775-4548917 GCF_000412655.1 Myotis brandtii
AATACATATCTATCAACAAGTGAATCTAAAAATCAAATGAATAAAAAATCTGATGAACAGAGTAAACTGGTGAATATAATAGAATCAGGGGCATAGAAAGGGAGTGGACTGACAATTCTCGGGGGGGAAAGGGGTGTGGGGGGTGTGGGAAGTGACTGGACTAAAATCGTACACCTATGGATGAGGACAGTCAGGGGGTAAGGGCAGAGGGTGGGGTGGGAACTGGGTGGAGGGGAGCTACGGGGGGAAAAAAGAACAACTGTAATAATCTGAACAATAAAGATTTAATTAAAATTTTGCCTTCTGCATAATAGATTTTGAAGAATATATTTTATGTAATTTATATTGTTTTATGCTAATATATTAGATAAATAAAGAAGTATGCAAATAAATCTTAAATAAGAGTTATTAATAAATATGTGAAAAAATTAAAATGGACTTATGTGAGGAAAAGGATTCTAAAACAAAGATGGAAATATGCAGCCATTTTTCTGATTGAAATATGAAAACAACAATAACAAATAATATATAGGGTATTAGATAAATATAAATTAACTAGAAGCCCAGTGGGTGAAATCACGCGAGACCCGTACCCGCTGCACCGACGGGACCCAGGCTCCCTCCCGCCGCTGGCAGGACCCAGACTCCCTCCCACCGCGCCAGTGGGACCCAGGCCCCTGCTGCACCATGAGACCAAGACCCACCGTGCCACGAGACCCATCAATGCACCTCCTGGTGACCAGTCATTTGGTCGTTCTGGTGTTATGGCCACTGGCCTGTTATAATATAGATGAGTCAGAAATATATTATTATAATGGATTAGAAATAGGCAATATCATAAAGACTGAATTAAATTTTGAAAAGAAAGAACAATTTATATTTTATTGGTATTTTGATTTTCTTCATTATACTTAACAAGTTATCTACACTGATGATATGATATTTCTTTAATAGAAGACATAGGTTTAATTAAAGGAAGACCATATAACATATCACAAAAATTTTTTAAATTGAAGTCATTTAGAAGAGAGATTCTTATTCTTGTTTTGGGGTTCATTAGTACCACATGAAGCAGTTGTCATTGTGCATAAAGTTCCAAACAAAAGGATATTCAATTGTATGCTCCATATTTGTATATTCTGCTGGTTTTCATTTTAAGTAGGGAATGTTTGGCAGATGGTGGGTAAATTTCTTATGATGGTCATAAAACATGATTAAAGATTACTAATCTTTTTTTCTGGTTGTGTTTAAGACAGTAGTGAATAGCCCTAAAATTATATATTTTAAGAAAGAGGAACTTGAGGTCGTAAGAAAGATCTTATGAAACAAAAAGCTGTTTTTTGTGAGATATAGAACTACAAAGACAAAAATATTGCATGCAATAAAAGTGCATATGTATAAAATATATAGTAATAAATCAAATGGAAATCATTTTAAACACCTTAATATATTAAACACTAGAGGCCTGATGCACGAAATTCATGCAAGAGTAGGCCTTTCTTCCCTCAGATGCTGGCACTGGCTTCCCTCTGGCACCCGGGACACAGACTTCCCTCCGGCCGCCAGCAGGCACCTGGGACCCAGGCTTCCTCCAGCCCCAGCATCATCCAGAAGGATGTCTGAAATGACATCCAGTTTAATTAGCATATTACCCTTTTATATTAAAAACTAGAGGCCCGATGCACGAAATTCATGCACGGTGGGGAAGGGTAGGCCTGAAGCACGAAATTCGTGCACAGGCGGGAAGGGTCCCTCAGCCTGGCCTGTACCCTCTCTCAATCCGAGACTGCTGGCTCCTAACTGCTCTGACTGCCTGCCTGATTGCCCCTAACTTCTCTGCCTGTCTGATCGCCCCAACCCCTCTGTCTGCCTGCCTGATCACCCCTAACTGCTCTGCTGCCTGCCTGATCGCCCCTAACTGCTCTCCTGCCTGCCTGATCATGTCTTATCACTCAGCCTACCTGCCTGATCATCCTTAACTTCTTTCCTGACTGCCTGATTGCCCCTAACCACCTCTGCCTCGGCCCCCACTGTGGTGGCTTTGTCTGGAAGGACATCTGGAATGACGTCCAGAAGGTCGTTCAGCTGTCCGGTCTAATTAGCATATTATGCTTTTATTATTATAGATTGTTTAGTGGATGGGGAAAATGAATACAGAAAGAGGTAATAACTTTTTTTTAATCCTCACCCGAGGATATTTTTCCATTGATTTTTTTTTTTTTTTGAAGAGAGAAGGAAAGACAGAGAGAAACACTGATGTGAGAGAAACACATTGATTGGTTGCCTCACACGCCCCAAACAGGGTCCAGGCTGGGGAGGAGCCTGCAACCAAGGTACTTGCCCTTGACCAGAATCAAACCCAGGACCCTTCAGTCCACAGATCAATGCTCTATCCACTAAACCAAACCAGCTAGGGCAGAGGTAATAAATTTTTAAAAACAGAAAAACAAAAAAATAAGCAAGAGTAAATGAAAAAGATACAAAGAGGAGGAATTGAGGTGAAAGAGTAAAAGGAGGTTTTATACACAGAGAATAGAAAGGGAAGATACAAAGAAGGAGGGAAAGAGAAAGTAGGACTCCTTTAGAGATTCTAAACCGAAAATGAAGACATTGTTATACTCTGCTTCTGAAAGTGGATGTGATAGTGTTAACACCTATTCTTCCTCCATTTGAAATGTTAATTACCTCATTAACCACTGTTCCTGGCTCTCACTGGGGGCACGGGGCATTATCTCTCTGGGCTGACTAGATGTAAAAACAAAACCAGAAGAATGCCCGCAAGGATGCCAAGTAAACTTTCCTTTCCAGATCCAATAGCCTCATCTCCTGGGTTGAATATTTACTAATTTGGTTTTCTCGGGCCTATTCCAAATAATTTTTGTTTTCACTGTAGGTGCTACTTCCCAGAACATCCTCAGCAGTGGTCTCATAGGCAGACTTCTGCTGGCAGGTTAAATCTCGTTTCTGTAACTAATTGAAACTTTCCACAGGTCCAGTCATGAATACATCCAAACTTCCTGCTAGACCTCAAGCTCCTTGAAGACTGCAACAATGCTGATCTTTCACTGACACAAAGAAGGTGCTTAATACATATTGGATATATGAATGAATGACAAGATGGATGGATGTTTGAATTAATATTTTAAATGTCTGCATGTCTGCTTCCAACTAGATTTTAAGATATTTGAATGCAGAGACCAGCTACTTATCTATTAATTTACAATACCCAATATTGTGAATTTGGCATATAATTAAGCTTTCAGTGAGTGAATGAATTAATGGAATTACTGCAAATGTTCTCAACAAAATCATTTATAAAATATAATTAGGATAAACATTACCTGTAAGTAACACAGTGAATGTATATGTGTGTTTGGATGTATGTGATTATATATGTGTATCTTTTGAGATGCTTTTCAAAAATGTTAGAATGAGGAAAATTATTTTTTTTTCTTTTGAATTTTAAAAGTTAAATTCAACACATGATGATATCAGAAACTTTAAGATCACTTTAAAAAGAATCACTTACAGGCCAGAGCAATTTATCATGTAACTATTTAGGGATGGGAATAGATTAAATGAAAAAAAAAAGGGGGTAGTAGTGATTACTGCCTTTTTCTGTTACAGTGCTTAAATAGATTATTCAAAACAAGGAAATGATTTGCATGTTCAGCCACATGTTACTCAGAGGAAAATCTACAACTGTTACTCGACAATTATTTTCTACTGGTGAATATAATGCATTCTAGACAGACTGTCATGACTTAAGAATAAAATTCAAGATGTTTCACCCTAACTGGGCAAGGTTCAGAATGTCAAATTCTAGCACAATCTAGAGATACAAAATTGGGAATGGTCCATATCCTCATTATCATCCTTAGTTGCCACATCTGGTTAGAAAAACTAGCTATTTCAGAAAATAACTCTTGAAGTACGATGTAGAAATCTTAGGTGTATTCTAATGCCTACAAATAATGCATTCAGATCAAACATTTGATGAGGATACACTTTAGTAATATTGTTCATTCTTGATTTAAAATTACTTTTAGTCAAAAGTATAAATGAATTCAGTCTGGCCTATTTAGTAGACAAATTTACATTCCACTTCCTTTCCCATCCCGACCAAGGTAATGACAATATGAGTGCAGATGATAACAGTTCACTGCAAATTTCACTACTATGCCCAATTTATTGCCAAATAAAAAATTTCATTCTCAGTTTAAGTCTCTTAAAATGATGATGGTGGGTGACAAGGGATGCATAATCTCAACTTTTACTTTTCATTAAAATGATCAAGAAAACACATAAAAAGATGAGGTTATACACACTAAAAACTCAGTATTAGTTAATATGTGGTGAAAGCCAGGAGAAATATCTAGTCAGAGACCCAGGGACAGAGCTGTAGGCCTGGTCTTGAGTGTGGGAGGAGGTGTACAAGCACCTTGACTACAACCATGACCTCAGGGGTTCCTGGTCTTCTCCAACTAGAGAAAGCAAAGACACTTGCTTTCCTCTATCTACAATGGAATTGCTTCCTGATGCTGTCAGGGCCATTGTACACATGTGCACAATCATTGCCAGTAGTATGCTTTTCTATCCATTCAAGATTCATGCTTCCCAGTGATGTAATATCACCAGCAGGGTATAGAGATGCAAAGCCAGTAATGGTTAGAACGTTGGCTACACGTGAGCAGTAGGAAGGGTAAACTGTTTAAGAACTGTGCTGTTTAAAGAGGAGTGACTTTTCCCTTAACTATTTTTTTCCAAAAGAAAAATTATAAACTAAATTACATATTAATTAATTTCATTCTCAATATTTGCATGATTAAATAGCAAAAACAGAGCTTTCTTGCTCAGTTCAGCAAAATAAACTACATTTTTTAAATGGCTTGACATTAGAAATGTAGTATATTACATGCCCCTCAAATAGTCTTCAGGCATAAGTTATAGAAGGATTCTAAGAGCAACCAGGTTGAAAGTGAAGGGGACCAGGATCATTAGTGGTAGACAAACATTAGACCTGGATACACCTCTCCCCCTCACTGAATAGGAAGTCTCCAATTTAGGTTCTGCAGTATGAAGGGAGATTATTGCAGCTTGGGTGCAGAGGAAAAACAAAAGCATATTTTCTAATGGAATGTGAATGAAAGTAATGATGCTATTTCCAGGCCTGATTCTTAGCAACTTCCTAGGCAATCCTTGATTTTCTTTCCCCTGGCAAGTCACACGGAGACAACTCCAGATTAGGTGCTGCGAGCTGCAGATGGCAGAGATGGGAGATGGAAGGAGTCTGATCTTAGTTATAAACATGAATCTAGGGGCTGGTTAGAAACATGAATCTAGTGAATACTTGGAAGAGAGCTGTCAAGTCAGGACACCTGCATTGTATTGTTGCTTAAACAAGAAATAAATTCTTATTGTGTTAAGCCACTGAGATTCTAGGACATATTTATTATAGCAGCTAGCATTACTTAACTATAATACTAACATAATCAACTTGTGGAAAATGGGGCTGGTGATGTAGTTTGATTTTGAAAAAGGATGAGTGGGGAAATTCACCTCATATAATACTTTAGGCAGATCTATGTTTCTAAATATGGCTCTGCCATTACTTAACTAGGGCTTGAATAACTCAAAATCTAGGTGCCTCGGGTTCCTTCTTTGTTAAATAAAGTGTGCAACAAGTTGACCCTAAATTAATGGCTGCTTACCAGACTTAAAATTCTATGATTCCTTTATCATAAGTGAAAACTCTTAAGTTAATGTCAGATATCACTAAATTCTGCAATTAAAAAGTGTGAATATAGAGAAGTGTAACTTCTTTTTTTAAATATGTGTTATTGATTTTTCACAGAGAGGAAGAGAGAGGGATAGAGAAACATCGATCAGCTGCCTCCTGCACACCCCCTACTGGGTGGGGATGTACCTGCAACCAAGGTACATGCCCTTGACCAGAATCGAACCTGGGACCCTTCAGTCCGCAGGCTCTCGCTCTATCCACTGAGTCAAACCAGTCAGGGTGAGAAGGGTAACTTCTTAATGACCCACTTTGAGATGACTTACTAAAAAGCTTTTTACCAAAAGACATATGAATCAGAACTCAGCTTTCTCAGAATAAAGATAAGCTCATCTTACCCCCAAAAGATATGAGCGATGTAAGCATTTTTAGAAATGATGAAAACAAATCCCCCAAATACACGAATGAACTAAAAATACATCTTCCTGAAAACAGTATCAACCATGAAACAGTGGGATGAAAGACAATGTTAGATTAAGCTGAATACTTCAAGGAACAGCCGAAATATCTGAAAGTATTGACTTAATCCCCTTGGGGGAAATTGGAATTGAAGACCTATCATTGAGTCATTTATAATTAGGATCAGTAATATTCTAGACAGTATTGAAGAGCACAATCATATATTGGCAGGAGAGAATCAGATAATAACCTAAAGGTCAGTTTCATTTCTCTTGTCTACGCTAATTGAGTCCTTATGATGGAGAATTCAGGGGGATCCAAATGGAGACAATTGCACCTTCTCTCCTGAGCCCAAATGCCCTTTATAGAATAAATTACCAAAGTGCTTCTGAATAGCAGAGGTCACTAAGCACAGTTTTAGGATAGGAAGCTTACATAACCTGCATCTGACTGGGGAGAACAAACAAACAAAAATAACCACAATAAAAAAAATTAAACATGTGAGTCCCAGCTCAGTTGAACAGCTTTGGAATAAGCTCAGCCAGAGGGGACATTTGGTTCCTTCTGATTGAAAAATTGAGGAATCAACTTTAAGAATGAGATGATAGACTAATAAATGTAGGAAGAGTCTACTAGTCAGCGCTCACAAAAGGAAATACTATTTTACCACATAAAATGTCAAAGTTCTGAAAAGCACTTGGCATAGTCTCACCACAGGGCAGGGCACAAGAGTCATATGCATGTGATGAAGATGCAAGGTAGACCCAATGCAGTTGTGATATAGGGGTAGTCATAGCCGTCACCTGAGAAACACTGCTGCTGAGCTGTGTGATTGAGGCAGGTAGCTGGTACATCATAAGTACTGCACAGAGCTGGGGCGGAGAGGCAGGGTGGGGATAAAGTGCCTGGCAATGGATGTCTGCCAGACCTTGGCTCAAATTTTGATTCTGTCACTAACTAGCTGTTTTAATGTTTAATGTTAATGGCTTAGCTGTTTAATGGCAAGTTACTTAGCCATTCAATTTCCTTCTCTATAAAATGAAAATAATAATATGTACCTCACTGGGTTTTTGTGAGATTTTAAATGAGACTGAAAATGTGTAGTAAGAGACCCTGGCTGGGTCTAAGCTGTACCTGTTACTAGGATTTAAATATATTTGGAAAAGCCTGAGGACCAGGTGAAGTAGTCTCCCCAGGACACTGCTGGCATGAAGAATAAAGAAGCCTCCAGAAAAAGACCTTCTGAGGGAAGAGCTGACTTGAGCTAGTAATGGTATTGAAGTCGGTGGGAAGGAGTAATTTTGCACATAGGTTGACATCTGCCTTTAAATCTATCGAAAGCTAGCCCCTAGATTCATGTTTATAACTAAGGGAGACAGGGCTGTGAATATAACCTGAGATGGCTCTTAACTACAACCCTGTTTGACTTTGGGACACAGGGAAGCTCGAGTTGATATTCACTAAAAGGGAAAGAGAGGATTTTTTCTCCTCCAATAAGCACAGGATAGCTGAAGGCAATGGTTACTGTATGCAAAAGAACTGCGGTTCCCAATGAGATAAGGTGGCACTTCTTATAAGGGGTCCTTGGCCGAGAATGTGGTTAAAAGCAGAAGTGGCAGCAACACAGGTATGCAGGGGAGATTGTGGCACCTGGTGAAAGAAGAAGGGGTGTTCACAACCAGAGGCAATGTGTAGCTGGCAGAGCAGCACCTGTGAAGGGTGGCTGGTGGCTGGAGGTACACAGCAGCTGGCAGACAAATAGCAAAGGCGTTACAAGTGAAGACAAGAGTTACCCGGGGGAAGTCACAGAAACATTGTGTGTAGTGGATGCCATTTAACCACCTGCATTGGTTTGTGAGCATGGATGTAACACTACCTTAGTGCCACCAGAACTTTTTGGGGAGGTCAATGGGAATGCATGGAGGAAAAAAGACATTGAGTGTGGTTTACCATCTTGCATGATCTGATAACAACTCATGTCACCATTAACATCATTCGGATTCAGGGAATGATGACTATGGGAAAATCTAGATCTGAGATGAACATATCCCAGATATTTAGTTAATGGTAATCTTCTGCCCCCTTTACCTTATTCTTTTTTTTCCATTTTAAGGGGATGACCTAGATTCATATATAGGCTCCATCATCAAATCATGTCTGAATGCAGCAAAAGGCAACAATGCTGACTAAACTAATGCTAATAATCCCTATGCTCTTTTCTTCTGTCCAGCTTCCACTCTAACAATTATGGCAAATATATATATGTAATGTGAAAGTTACCATTTTAACCATTTTAAAGTATATAGATCAGTGGCATTAAGTATACTCACACATTGTTGTGCAACCAACACCACCATCTGTCTCCAGTACTTTTTCATCTTCCCAAACGGAGACTCTGTACTATTAAACAGTAACCCTTCCTTTTCCCTTCCTCCCAGCCTCTGATTTCTGGCTATAAATTTGATTCCTCTAGGTACCTCATATAAGTGGAATCATGCAGTATTTTATCCTTTTGTGCCTGGTTTATTTCACTTAGCATAATGTCTTCAGGGTTCATCCATGTTGAAGAAATATCAGACTTTCCTGTTTAAGCTGAATAACATTCCATTGCGTGCACAAAGCTATTTTTTGATCCGTTTATCTGTGAAGGGAAACTTGGGTTGCTCCCACCCTTTGGCTATTGTGAATAATGCTGTTCTAAATATGGGCATACAAATGCCTATTTAAGAATTTTCCGGGGTATATCAAGAAGTGGAATTGCTGAATCATACAGTAATACTATTTATAATTTGTTTAGGAAGTGCCATACTCTTCCATAGTGGCTGTGTCATTTCACATTCCTATCAATAGTGCACAGTTTCCCCACATTCCAATTTCCCCACATTCTTGCCAACACTTTTCATCTCTTTTCTTTTTTTAAATAATAACCTTTAAAAAAAAAGAATGGGTGTTCTGGCTAGGAATGGGTGCTCTGATAAAATATCAGAGCCTAATGAGAGCAATGGTGGGAAGCTAAAAAAAGAATCATATAGCATTTATATCTGTGTGTTATGTGTAAATTGCTTATTATATTTAACTTTGTGATCTAAATGCAATTCATTTTAAAGTGTGGTTCAGTTCTTACTCCCTAGCACTACCTATAATTTCCTGTTAAATCCATTTCAGTTATTGTTTTCAAAAAGCCTCTGAGGCAGATGTGTTTTCTGGAGTGCATTTGCAAATAAAATTTAGCACCTTGATAAAACCCAACTGAATTTTCCTTGGGTGGGAGGATTCAATCAGTAGATTAAGCTCTAGCCATCTGATTACATTTTATATACTTATTGGTATCATGTATCATTCTCCACATTTTGTCTGGATTTCAACTGTGGGCAGCAAATATTTGGCAGTAGCACAAAAGGATCTTCTCCAAACTCAAATGACAAAGATATGGTAAATTCAAAGTAAATTTCTCAACAAATATGATAACTCCTTTTTTAAAGCTAAGGTCCAGAATTGATAACCTATTGATGCATACAACTATAAATTTGCATATTAAAATGGGTTTTAATTATATTGGTTGCAGATGAACAAATATATGAACAAAACAATATATATATACGTATATATATATATTTTTAATTATAAGGTGGGTGTCTTGAAGACACCCAGAAAACAGAACAAAGTCTCTTATGGTATTGTCAGAGTCTGATGTCCCAGTAGTTACTGGCTGTGGGGACTCTGGGCAAGAAATCTTTGTGGAAATTTTTTTAAAAGTAAACTGGGGGATACAATGCTTATCTTGTAGAGATAAAAGAAAACATTACTGAGAAACATCTACTATTAGGAGTTTCCTATATAGGTGCTCATTTAGTTAGTTCTCTTTTATCCCCTTCCTACACTTTAATTATCATCTTTGTTATGTGACAATTATCCAGAAGAACATTTTTTTCAATTATTATCTTTCTTCCCTTTTCATTTTCTTTGGCACAGAAAAATTAAATGTTTACTTTCAAAGCATGAATTGGTGTGTATGTGTATGAGCTTTTCCCCAAGGAATGAATTTAATTAAATTAATAACTTCAAAATCCCTTGGGTGATATGAGATATGCATAGTTATTACAAGCCAGTGTGTGTGTGTGTGTGTGTGTGTGTAGGAGGGAGAGATGACTCAGTAGGAGGGAGAGGCAGATAACATTTGCACAAATGGCAGTTAGAATCCCAGCGACACTCCAGGAGAGAAGAAGGGTGCTAAGTTAGTCTCCCAACAACTTGCATCACCCAGGTGTACTCAGATCTTGCCAAGAGAAGGTGGCCAGCTAGTTGCAGAGGACTGATCCAGCTTGTATGAGAGCATCTTACTTCCTGTTTCAAGCATTTGTGGGATAGCAACATAGCTGTGCTGGCTGTAAATAAACTTGAGTTTTGAGCAGCCACAGTTATAAGCCAGAATCAACAGGGAGGATTTGCCATAACAAAGCACTTTCCAGTCAGCACAGTGTTTCTTTGAAGTGGCAAATGTTCCCCGTGCACTCAAAATACGATTTCATTTACAAAGGACTGATTAAAAAGGCAGGACTTTGGAGCTGAAAAGTACCTCCGAATTCATCTGGTACAACATCTCATTTTACAAATAAAGAAATTGAGGCTGACAGAGGACAAATGACTTGCCCAACATCCGGAAGCTAACAAGTTGGATTTGCAGGCCTCCTGACTACAAGGCCTCCTCACTACCAGGCCTTCTCTCTACCAAGACTGGGCGCATCCCATGAGGCCATACCAGTGATTTCTTATAGCAAGATTCCTAGGTTCTTAACTCAAAAAGAATTGTTATTTCTCCTAATTTACCTCAGAGCTGTTTCTTGGTAATTTACAGGGTCTGACCCAGAGTATTTTGAAGTGGAACCTCAAAAATTTACCAAGCAAGTATTTTTCTAACTTTAATAATAATGATGCTGATAATAATAATAATATTTCACCATTACATAGTGCTTATTTATTATGTACCAGGCATTAATCCAGGCATCTTACATCAAGTAACTCTCAAAAACCCTGATGACAGAGGGATTTTATCCCCGTTTTACAGAAGAGCAAATTGAAGATAGAGTGATTAAGCAACTTGTGAGAATATACCTGGTTGATAAGTGATGGATTTGGGATTTGGGTACAGCTAACATAGTTTTAGATAGAGTCTGTGCACTTAGCTACTATGCTATCTTTCCTCTCAAAATCCTTCTACCCTATACCACCACTTCTCTATGGTAAGGAAAAGGAGATGTTCCTGGTGGCCACATTAAAATAATTTATTGACTCTAATTCCAGAACCCTTCCCTATAGTGAAAGGTTTGGAAGGAAAGAATGGCGAGCCAAAGGACACCAGGCGTGATCTAAATTCCACTGTAAGTGCTCCACAAATGAGACCATCCCAAGAAGGCATATGCTAGATTTTCTGCAGTTTTATTACTCTTCAAGAAATATCGCATTCTTCGATTGCTTTAATTATAGGTCTTCAATATGGAAAGAGTAATACAGTCTAAGCAAAACTGAGCAGTTACTTGAAGTCAGGTAAAACAAGCAGCCTATTATTTCATAAATGACATTTTAATTATCACCAGGAGACCATTAAAAATACATCATCACAGTTTGCTTTGTTCCTTTTGGAAAGATAATATTGACAAATGGCTATGAAACTGCAGTTCAGAAAACAGTGTAAGTTGAGATTGGTAATAAAATACAAATTCACTTGTGTACCCTAAAGCAACGATGAACAATTTGAAGAGAGAAGACAAAGTTAAAAGTATACTTTTCTTTTTTAGAGCAAGGCGAAAAAGAAAGTTGTTTGCAGGAAGATGGTTATGTCTATAGATTTATTGCCTATGTGAATTATGAATTACTTGATGTGTTTAGCATAGTAATTTGAAGTTTCAGCCATCCAAGCACAAGCCACTGAGTTGCCAAATGCTCCTGAATGCCAAAGCTGCCTTCCTTTCCACTCCAGGAATTGTCGTCTTAGTGACCTCTGGTCTAGAGGATTTCGAGAGAACAGCCTACTCCTAGAGATAGCCCTGGGTTTCATCAAGGGAGACTGGCATAACTCCAGAAACTCTAGTTATCCTTATGAATTCCACGGCTTCCTCCCTAGGTGACCACAGGGCAGTAGGAAAATTTTTAATATTTAGCTTTTCCCTACACATGGAAGTTCCTATTGCTTATCATGACTGATTTTCCTTATGATTGAAACTAGTGTAAATACTCTTTGCCTGTGATCTGGGTTTTCACTCTAGAGACCACAGGAAAACCATTCAAACCACTTACCTTTTATCTCTTTCCTCTATGAAATACTTTTTGTATTGGTCTCCTTGGTTATTAAACCAAAAGGGGAAACCTGTGGTGACTGATTCAATTAGAGGTTAATCATATAAAATAAATTCTTGAGATATCTTTTAAGGGCAATCCAACTTACTTTTCTTTCCCCAGAATTGTTCCAAAGGTATGGATATTGCTAGGATCTAGGGATCATTTGTATTTCTAGGGGAAAAGACAAAGATAAATGGTGCTTAGATTGCAATACTCCAGCCAAATAACAGGTTACTTCTTTTCTCAAGAGCTTCCCCCCAACTTCTCCATATTCATTAATTTGTTCCTTGAGTGCATATTATTAGAGACACTCTACGTGCCTAGATTCATCTAATCACCAAAGAGATTATGGTCTTGTGAAGACATAAAATGTGTATAAGTAGAACATAAAAAGGAAAGAAATGTCATGAGAACAGAATATTGAAAATGCTTTCTGAGATTTTACGTGACATCAAAGAGAGATCCAACTACTCTATTCCGAGATAGTTTGTTTAGCATGCATTTACCTTGTCTCCCTCTCAAACCAAAGCTCATATAAAGGCTTGAAAAATGTTTAAAGAAGTTTTAATCTACAACAATAAAGACAAGAATGAGCAAGAGATCTCATTAAAATTTTGGAAGGCACAATGGAGAGAGCGATGGCTAATATAGTCACATATAGCCACAAAGTAGAATTATATTAAGGAAGGACTGCACCCAAGTGCGAGTGGCATCTGTGCCCCCACAGAACCCCAGAAAAGCTCGGTCTGTGGAGACACTGGGTAAATGAGATCAGGATGATATATGAAGCTAAAGGTAGAACCCGAACAAACATTTAGCTTCTAGCCAAAGAAATAATTAAACAGACTTCTCTCGTGAGAATTCGAAAGGCAATCTAGGAGTTGGAGCATGGATAAATCGCTCTTAAACAAAGCATCTGGGACCTGAAAAAATTAAGGCTGGCAGCCTACCCACTCTCCCTAAAACGAAGCTATAAATGTGTGGACAGAGATCACAGTCAGCTTCTCTAGTTCCTCATTCTTCAAAATAAACAGGCTCTGAAGAATAAGCCTTCTTTTCAGAAAAGTATAAAACATAAAGTGTAAAGAACAATGACAAGAACATAAGAACCAACCAGGAAAATAGTAGTATAAGGAGTAAGATGTTATAAATAATAAAAAACAGGGAATATGAAAAGACTCTTGAAAATTAAAATAATATGATGAATACGATTTTAAATTTTTAATTGAAGAGTTGGGTGATAAAACCAAGGAAATTGTTCACATCAGAAAGTAAAAGGACAAAGAGAGAAAAAAAAATAAGGAAAGATAGATGATTCAGAGGATCAATCCAGGAAGACTGCATCTGACTAGTAGGGGTTCCAGACAGAATGGCAAACACAAGGAAAGAAATGTGCAAAGAAACATAACAGGAGTATTTTCCTGAGCTGAAAAGCCTATCTTGAAATAGAAAAGGTCTGCTGCAGGTACAGATACATTAAATATATATTGTTGTGAAATTTTAGAATACCAGGGCCAGTGGTCAACAAATTTTTTCTTTTAATGACCAGAGGGTAAACACTTTAGTCTTTGTAGACCTTGCAATGCCTGTCCTAACTACTCAACTCTCCTGTTCTAGCACGAAAACAGCCATAAATAATATGAACTGCAAATGTCTGTCTTAAAAACACACACACACTTAATGTACAACACAGGAGGTGGGCTGAGTTTGGCCCTTGGGACACTGTTTACTGACCCCTGACCAAAAGCAAAGAGGCAAATCCTAAAAATGTGGAGAAAAGAAAAATGAAAACAAACAAACAGGTAATCTAAAGAGGAATAAGTATTGCAATAGTCTGAGCAACACTGACTGATAAGATAGTGCAACAGTGATTCAAAGTCCTGGGGAAAAAATCACTTAGAATTATGTACCTAGTAAAACTATCAAGTGTGAGAGCAACACTTCATATTAGTACTCAGAAATTTTACTTCGCAAATATCTTTTATTAAGCGTTTACTTCAAGACGCACTTCAGTAAGACCAAAGAGAACCACTGCCCCCAAAAAAGAAAAAATATACCCAACTCAGAAGTCATGATGACAACCGTGCAACGGGTCTACAGAGTCAGTGACCCAGAGTGAAGTAACAGGCTCTGCAAAGGTGGTATTTGGAAAAATATGGAACTTGATTGAATATATGACATGATAGAGCATTTGAAAGAAAAAATAAAGATACAACAAAGGCAAATAGTGACAGTAGAAAAAATCAATTAGAAAGAAGAGAAAAAACTTAAAATCCAAAGAGGCAAGGGCATACAATCATAGCCCTTTACTTGTCTAAGCAATGAGCAGATGAGTATTTGCATGGATTGTCAGGAGAGAAAATTCTGGTTCCTGAGATCTGAGAAAGTGGGCACCTTGAGGGGAATTGAAATTATTTTTTGGTTAATCCTCACCCCAGGATATTTTCTCCATTGGTTTTTTTTAAAGGGAGGGAAAGAGACAAAGAGACACATCGATGTGAGAGAAACTCTTCGATTGGTTGCCTCCTGCATGCACCCAGACCAGGGCCTGGAACTGAGCCTGCAACCGAGGTACATGCCCTTAACTGGAATCAAACTCATGACCCTTCAGTCCACAGGCCGACGTTTTAGCCACTGAGCTAAACCAGCTAGAGCTGAAATTACTTTTATAATGGCCACAGCACAGGCTGCTCACGTCATAAGAGGCTGTAGGCATTGTAAGGGCCTCTTCTGTGTCATTTTTAGCATCTCACTTCTGTGTCATGCTAAAAATTTCTGATTTTGATTTTTTTAAAAACAATTAAAAGCTATTGACAGCTTTAAACACAGAAATAAAAAGTTTGGAGATGCATTTCTGACATTAGTCTAGAGGCAGTAGAGACTGAAGGCAGGGGTAATGTACATGGTACATGCCACTGGGAAATTTTTTTGTTCTTCGGTTTTAGAATGAGAATTGCATGGTAACCAAAATCAATACTGTGCATCTTATAGCTCTTCCACGAGCTTTCTTTTGAGGATGACCAACTCTTGTTTTTCTTCCAAATTGGGAGAAGAATGCAGAAGACTTATATTGGGCTTGATGTCTCTAAAAACAATTCTGCACAGAAGATACTTGTAATGGAGTAAACAAAAGACAATTTTCAAACTCAAATTCTTATTGTATAGTTCTCAAATTTCCACTAGATTAAACATTGTCCAAGGTCTGAAAACTTCTGTTCTTAACTGTATTCATTGTAGCTTCAGAATAAATATGTTAAAACTGTGGTACTGAAATGATAGTTGAGAGTAGCTGCTCTTGTTAAAGATATGAATTATCCATTTCAATTTCCAAAGGACATACCAGATTCAGGGGTTTGAGTGGGTGACCACTAAGAATCTGCAATTTTAACACATTCACAGATGTTTGGTAATTCTAGCTTAAACTATACTAATAGAATTGTATGTATTTAGTTGACATTCTCACTTTTGTACCAATTTTCATACATGTTCCTCTGGCATTTATTAGAATTATTTACTCTGCTATTAGTGTGCATGATGAACCATGAAACTCAGATATAAGCTCGCCATCTTTAAGATAATGTTCTCAATTCTACAATATAATTCCTACCCTCTACTATCCTGTGCTATTTAATTTGGCTAGAGATGTTGGACAACATTTCCTGTAATTTTTCTCTACTAATTTAATGCCATGCTGCTTAGAGTCAGAGTAAAAACAAATTAACTTAATGTGAAACTAGATATAATCTGTGGAAAGGCAAATATTTAATTGTACCTAAAACTAAAGTGATATTTGATTTCGGTATAAAATTAGGTTCAAGAAATTGTACTTTTCTGAAATTACCTTTCCTTTAAAACCAACTATGCTAAGATTTGTTTGCTCTCTCATCTAACAAGTTTAATTACTGCTTTAGAAAACCAAAGAACTTCATGTTTTGCACTCTGCTACCCAAATTGCTAAGAACAAGTTTCAGAGAGACTATATCAAATGTGAGTTTGACATAGAATATAGGAATTCATTTGATTTCTATGCTGTTTTTCTCAGAAGAAAACTATGCAATCATTTGCAATATATTTTAACACTGAAATCAGTTTAATGAGAATTATTTTTATTTTTATTCACTGTACAGCCAGCAACATTCATTGGAGAACTTAAATGCAAATAGAAGGATCTCTGATGAGGTACTCAAAGTTTGATGAAGGATTAGGGAAAAGTTGAATCTTGGGAAGCAGAGGATGACTATGCATCCTGACTATGTTGTCAGGCTCTCAGGAAGGAGCACATGAAGTTAGAGATATGAAGATATTCTCAAGTAGAGTGTCTGGTGAGAGAGTTTATTTGTCCCTAGGACTCTAAAAATCCAGAGGAATTATAAGCCCAGAGTGTCTTTGTAATTCAGCTCTCCTTTCATGGATTTTTAATAGATATAAAAAATGTGCATGAATCAGGATCAAAACTAAGAATTTTCCCTATTAAAAAATAAGCTCCATAAGGACAGGAACTTTGTCTAGCTCATGGTTGTAACATCAATTCCTAGAACAGAACTATTGCTCAAAAAGTATCTGTATTATGAAGGAAAGAAGGAAAGATAGAAGGAAAGAAAGAAGGAGGG
>NW_005356259.1:4549039-4567065 GCF_000412655.1 Myotis brandtii
GAGGGAGGGAGGGAGGGAGGGAGGGAAGGAACTGAAGGGAAGAAGGAAGGAACTGAGAAGATACCACACTAGTGAGTTAAGGTATTAGAGAAAAGGAATTGTGTCCAGGAAATAAAGTATAGTTCCTTTCATTTACACATTGGCTGCCCACTCAGAAGTAGATTCTGGGGACTCAAGAAGACCATCATCAGTCCTCTGGCCCCAGGAGCTTCCATCCTGAAGGGAAAAACCGACACAAGACAATGGTGGTGAGGGCTGTTTCAAGGATGTGGTCTAAGTACTATGGGATCAGCACAAGGAAAGTCTTCAGAGTTAGTGATGGGTAAAACTGGGATGAAAATCAATGTTTGCTACCTTTGAATCCCATGCTCTTTACATGAAGGGTCAGTATTCCCCAGGTCCACCTTGGGAGGAACGCTCTTGGTTGTATTAGTTGTGACTCCCAACTACTTTAAGTTTTAAAGCCGTATTGCAGATGATGCCTAACATGCCTTTTAGAAAGTTACTGGGATAACCTATCAAGGAAGAACAATAAATTAGCATCCTTTCTTTTTATTAACCAATTACTTCCAAAGCCCTGATTGTCACCCAAATGTCATCACAAAATCCTGACCTTGACCTAGTATCCAATATTGTAACAGTGTTCAGCTGAGGCATCATAACAGCTCACATGGATGGCTGTTATCACATAACAAAGAGTTAGAGAGGAGTATAAGCTAGCCCACAGATAATTGTAGAGAGCCTATTTTAATCTATGTCACAACCAGAAATCGAAGTGTCCATGTGTGTAGCGATGTGAATATTCCTCTCTTGTGTGTAGTGTTGAAAAAAAGTTTGGAAAACTACCATATTAGGGAAATGCCTATTTTAAGGTACAATAAAAGTCTGGGAGAAAATTATATAAGTAGAATTTTTTCCTGAGTCAATGGCAGCAGAGAGGCACAAAGACACAAACTTGGAAACTGTACAGGTAAAAGAGGAAATATGACTTTAACTAGTTATGTAAACCCAACAAATTTATTTGGTAGCATTAAGTAATTCCTGGGCATACTCTAGTTGGAGAAGCACACATTTTGCTATTTTTATGTAATATTATGATATGTCCTAAGATTATTGATAATCTGATAGGTTTTTGTAATAATGTTTTACATAAAATCGCTAAATTGAGTTCCTCTCTAGGGTATCATGATTAATTTTAGATGTGAATCACAATGCTACTGAGTTCTGACTAATTTGAAATACAGTCATAGGCACAAGGTGGCTAACCAATTCAACTTCACATGTAGAACGTTAAAAAATGTGTACTTTTCCTAAGCCATAGAATTTCAAAGAACCCAGGCCATGATATAAGTAATAGAGAAATAAAAGAAAAATATTCACACATCATTAAATGGTTTAAATATTGGTAGACTCTTCAGATACATAAACTATCCTTACACTTCCCATTTGTATCTAACTGGAAATGCAATTGATCTTGGATAACTTAGTCCCTTAATGGTTAAATTGACATTGATTACAGTAGGAATTTGAGATTAAACTATTTTAGTTTTGCTTAAATATATATTTACAGTGTTGCTTCTAGAATCTTTAGTCCAATATTTCTAAAATCTTTGTGACATCTGACACCATTTTTCTCCCCCATACAGAATCATCCACTTGGTAAAATTTTCCTAAATCTATTTAATAACCAAAGAAAAATAGATATGACATTTCTTTCTTTTCATCCTATTTTCACCATATTTACAGACATAGAATACAAAAAAAAAAAAAACACAGTAGTTCTAAAAACTACTTCTAAACATTAAATTATTTTGGGCTTAACAGTCTTCCTGGAATTGTCTTCAGAGAAGAATTATTCAACATTAAATAACTAAATTTGCTCATACATTAGTTTAAAACGTATTTACTGAACATATTTTATGAATAAGGTACATTAAACTCTAGGAATATCATGGCAAATAAAACAAAGTATATGCTTTCAAAGACTGTATAGTCCAGTGGCCATGGCAATAAATTAAGAGCTGTGATAGGTAGAGTGAATTCAATGAGAAGTTTAGGGTAGGGAGCTCTGGGAGTATGCTGGGCAGTTGGGGAAAGCTGCAGGCCTCTACAAGGAGTCCTGAAGGGTAAACAAAGGTGATGAGCAGATGATTGTGTGAGAATGGTCTAGGCAGAGAGAACGCTGAGTTATGAGTGGGCATGGCCCATTTGGAGAAATATGGTGGATTTAAACTCAGTATCTGAAGGAGGAGGGGTGGAGAAGAAGACATGATACTGCAGAAGATAGGCAGGCAAAATACACTTTATCAAGGAGTTTGAACTTTATCTGGAAGGCAAGGAGGAACCCTAAAGGATTTTTAAGCAAGGAAGCAAATAATTGGATTAGTCCTAGAGAAATATCACTAGATATTTACAAATTGGCAAGTCTGGAAACAGGGAAACCAGTTAGCACGTGTTGCTTTTGATTTAAATAAAGATTCTGATAAACTAAATTAGGCCAGATATTGGAAAGTGAGATTGGAAAAGTAGACATGTTAGAGGAATAACTTAGGAAGTAGAAGTGGGCCAGGATATAGTATTTAATTATTTGTAGTAAAGAAGAAGTAAAATCAAAGTTGATAAAGACATTTCTAGCTTGGAAAACTAGGTACCATTCACAGGGAAGGTAAGCACCACAGCAGAGGTTTGGAAGAAAACAATAAGCTAGTTTCAAACATAGTGAGTTGAATTCTTATAATTCTTATGGGGTGGGTATTCAAGTGGAGTTTTCAGGAATATACTGGATTCATAGGTCTGGAGTTTAGAAGAGCTCTGGGCAGAAATTGTAGATTTGGAATAATTAAATGAATATAATAAACTTTATATGTAACAGTTAAAATACTGAAATATTAGTGTTGTATGCACTTCTAGGATATGAACTTATACTTGATTACCACTCAAATCTATTCAAATAAAAGCTAAACCTTGGGAATATAGACTTCCATATGACTATTCATCTTGAGGTTTATATAAAACACTAGAGGCCCGGTGCATGAAATCCATGCACTGGGGGGTGGGGGGCGGTCCCTCAGCCCAGCTTGTGCCTCTCGCAAAGTGGGACCCCTCCCCCCCCACACACACATTTTTTTTTTACCTTCATCAAAATTATTTCAACATCTGTATAAAAAGCCATTAAAGCTCTTGGAAGTGACATCAGAGGAATGGTGGTATGAGAGATCCCCTTGGCCTCTCCCCTTGAAGTTTCAACAATTTGAACAGCTATAATTCAACAAAGAATTCCCTGCTCAGCACAGAAACATATCTGAGAGATATGTGTGCTGAAACATCTAAAGATGGACAAAATAGGAGTGAACCAGAGGGGTGAGAAGGAAGAAAAGCTGAGATGAACCATGAATGCAGCCCTGCAGTTGGGAGCTCAAGGGGGATTCAGCCTGGAGAGTGGAAGAATCAGGTTGTGGCTGGTGCTCCCTACAGAGAAGAGGAGCAGATAGATTTGGTGGGCATTCCTGCAGAAGTGAGTAATATGAGTTGAGGCTGAGAGCCCAGTGACCTGGGCAGGGATAAAGCACAGACAGTATGGCAATCAGCACTCCAGACAGAGGAACAAGCCATGGAACCTGGTTGCCCTTAACTTCACAAAACTCTTCTCCATTCGCTCCATTTGTGTTGGGTTGCAGAGCACATCATTGGCAAACCCAATAACTGGTACTACAGGATCACTTTTGCCCTGAGTTATAGATGCACACTGTGACCAATCCCAGGTTCAAACGGAAGCACAGGGGAATAATTCTGACAGTCCACTAGTCATTATTGCCTGGAGGGCATGGCAACAAAAGAGGTGGCTGAGTTCCCCCGATTAACCTCACCACTACTCATTGTGGCTAAATCCGGCTGCAGAGGACAGCATTGGGCTTTCATGGATATGGAGCCACATTGCCCACCTTGTACCCCTACAGGGTTGGTCCTCTGGGATGGGGTGAGCAACCAAATCACAGGGGAGGCATCTACTTTCCCAGGGAGCACAGGCCATTTTCCACCACCTCATGGATATCTGAAAAGCCAGAGAAATGCAAGAGAGCTAAAGAAACTTGTGAGTCAGTGCCACCTACTAGAAACAATATAAATACTCCTTATCAATCTATTAGAGATGTGCCACTCATACATAGAAGCCTAGACAGAGAAGGAATGCATTAAACACCATGAATAACCAAGGTAATGAGGTAGCTCAGAAAGAAAATGAAAATTCTCCAGGAAAGAAAAAAACCCCAACCACATAAAGACATGAAAATATGTGAGTTGAATGATAGAGAATCCAAGATTTATGTAATATTAAAGACTCTCAAGAAGATACACAGAAAGGCAATTTAAAGAGTTCAGAAAACAAATGAGTACTGTACCAGAGATTGAAGCTTTATAAAGCAACCAAACAGAAATTCTGGAAATGAAGAAATCAATAAAAGAGATCAGGAATGAACTACCTAGCATAGGAAATACAGCTGACCAGTTGGAGGAAAGACTTAGTGTTATCAAAGATAAAAACCTAGAAAAGATGCGGAGGGAAGAGAAACTTGAGCATTAAAAAAATATGAAAGGGCTTTATGAGAACTGACTCCATTACTAGATGTACCGGTTAATAATGCAAATTTTCTCAATAGATGGAGTTACACATATGTTGATATATATGTGATTTGATATGTATGCTATTTTGTTGTATTGACAACAAGCTTCAAAACTTCATTTGTCAAATTTGCTGAAGGTGTTAACATCATAGATATTTTTACGTTTAATAATGTTGCATTTCGTGCCCAAAAAAGAGCATTTGCAGGAAGTTTTAATTCATTATTTTGAAGAAAAGTGCTGATGAAAGTTATCGTATACTTCGGGAAGCTTAATGTCAACATGCTCCATCTCAAGATACTTGTGAATGCTGGTTCAAATGCTTTAAAAGTGATGATTTCGATGTGAAAGACAAAGAACATCCAGGTCAATTTGAACCACGCTTTGATCGGAAAATGACCAGAATGGGCCAGAAGACATGGCAAAGTAATTTTGCTTCATGATGACGCACCATCACACACTTCAAAACCAGTTAAAGACATGTTAAAAGATCTTGCCTGGGAAGTATTAACCCATAAGCATTAACCCACCCGCCGCATTCACCAGACCTTGCTCCTATAGATTACCACTTGTTCTGATCGATGGCACACGTACTTTCTGAGCAGCACTTCAAAACGTACGAAGAAGTGGAAAATTGGGTCTCTAAATGGTTTGCCTCAAAACAAGAAAAGTTCTATTGGGACGGTATCCACAAATTACCTGAAAGATGGGGAAATGTGTATCTAGCAATGGACATTACTTTGAGTAAAGCACATTTGATGTTTCTCTTGAAATTATCGTGTTTTCTTTGATTACAAAATCCGCATTATTAACCGGTACACCTAGTAAAAAGAGCAATATAACAATAATAGGCATACCAGAAGAAGATGAGAGGGAGAAGAAAATGGAAAGTCTATTCAAACAGTTGATGAGAACTTCCCATACCTATCAAAAGAGCTACATTCTCAAATCCAAGAAGCAAATAGAACACCCAAGTACCACAATCCAAAAAGGCCTTCTCCAAGGCACATTATATTAAAACTTGTGTCAAAAATTAATGACAGAAAAAAGAATTACCAAGGCAGCCAGAAAAAAGTAGAAAGTAACTTATAAAAGAAAACCCATTAGATTATCATAGGACTTCTCAGCAGAAACTCTACAACCTAGAAGAGAGTGTAACCAAATTTTCAAACTACTGAAAGAGACAAATTACTAACTAAGAATAATATGTGTATAAGGTAGTATCTACAGGTATCCTTTAGATAGGAAGGATAAAGATTTTTCCAGACATACAGAAGCTGAGGGATTTTATCACCAGAAGACCTCCATTACAGGAAATACTCAAGGGGGTATTCTACCTGAAACAAAGAACAAAAGATCACAAAACTATGAGTAAGATAACAGCAAATATACCCCATGAACAGGGATAATGTGTGACAACAAAAACATAAAAGGGAAGGGGATAAAGATCTGAATTTCTAAAGAAAACTGGAGATCAGATACTCCTCTCTTCCCCTGAAGACTGCCAAGCTATTGGTCAGTCCCCCTGAATGAAGCCCACCAGTCAACAGCCTTCTTCCTTAACATGGAGAGGTAATAAGGTCTCTAAATACATGTAGATGAGTGGATAAAACAGTGATACATTTACACCATGGAACACTAGGCAGCAGTAAAAATTAGAAGGAGCTCTTTTCCTCTGAGACAGCATGGAGGGACCTGGAGAGTATCATGCTAAGTGAAATAAGCCAGTCAGGGGAAGACCAGTATCACATGATCTCACTCATATGTGGAATCTAGTGAACAAAACAAATGGATGAACAACATAGATCCAGAGACATAGAAGCATGGAACAGACTGATGAATCTCAGAGGTGGGAAGAGATCAATCAAAGGACTTGTATGCATATATGCATAACCCATGGACACAGCCAATAGTGTGTTGAAGGCTTGGGACAGGGATGGGGGTGGCTTAGAAGGGGTCAAAGTGGGGAAATAGGGACATATGTAATACTTTCAACAATAAAGATTTTTTTTTAAAAAAAATATATCCTTCCACAGCCTCATGCTGAAATATGCACAGCCAAAAATCACTTGACCTCTCTAGAAATCTGCAACATCCAGAGACCAAAACAACCAGAAAAGTAGACACTAGGGAAGCAAAAACTGCTTGTTTTAAAATGATGTTTAGTCATGAAATAAAAACATGATGCCATACAAAAGAATGAGTGACAGATAAAGCAAGAGGGTGAAAAAGGAACTTATACTAGGAAATTATCCTATGTGTATATGTTGAAAATAGTATCCACCAGCATTTAAAAAATTATTGGTGCATTGGCCAATTTAGCAATGCATAATTAGAAAATTAGCCAAATGTTAAAAAGAAGCAACTATTAATTCACTAGAAAAAAAAATATATATATAATCATAGTATATCACTTGTCTCAGGAGTGAATAATATTTACATAATCATAATAAAATAAATGTTGGGTGAATTTCATGATTACCCATGAGTGGAAGAGGATGTATGTGAGTGTGTATATAAAAAATAAAGCTGAAAAATTAATATACTAGATAAGGAATCAAAATGGAACTTCTAAAATTTATAAACCAACAAAGAGCAGTACAAGAATATTGTTTTACATATGTAGTCACGTATCAGATTGAATTAATAAAGAACTTGAAAGTGTTTGCCTCCAAGGAGAAGGATGTGGGTTGGTGACAGGTGTAACAGAACGTTCTTGTTATTAAACATTGGCCTTTTTGTGCTACTTGACTCTGTAAATATGTTCATATATTACTTTAAAGGAAAAAAATATTTTTCTGGCTTTACTTTACAGAAAGATACAAGTTTAATTCTGATTTCATCCTTCTTATATTTTAGTGTAAAGCAAATATGCATTTCAAGAAGCTAAACATTCCTCTCAATGGTCCCAAGATTTGAAAATGTGGGTTTTATGGCAATCATTCTCTATTTTTTTCCACAAGAATATCATTGGCATTCTTTCTGAAAATTCACCTGCTGGGAACCAGCATGTCATATTTCATATAAAAGGTCTTAGAAGTCCGATCTACCTCATCTTGGGAAATATTGGTTGTTTACTTTGAGATATAAAAATCCTGTTTTCTTTCAGTCTTTAGGAGCATTTTTAAAAGGTATCCAAATTCTGCATTGCTATTGGAGGCTAAAGTAATTTCAACCTCTTAAATTTTGAATGGCTGAATGTTTTGGGCAATGATATCTACCCAGAAATTTATTTTCCCAAAATTTTCTTTTCCAAAGCAAAGAAGTCCAAATCTTTACACTTTGCAATGTAACCTATGAGACATAGTAACACACTTTAAAGGATTTACATTAGGGGAACCAAAAGAAAATAATGCAAGCAGAAAATATGAAGCTTTCACAGACCATGTATCATTTGGGCTTGTTCCCATGCACGTACAATATAATGGGCACAAAGCATACCTCCTCCTTGGCATAAGGAGGCAGGCAAGCCAGATTCTTACCTAACTGAATCTCCTTAGATGTGAACATGAGGGACTATGAGTAGAATTTACAATTCAAAGCTCCATAGACAGCTCCACTGCCCAAACAGCTGTAGGATTTGAAAGATAACTCTGTTACACTTCAGCTTTTCTAAGCCACACTCCAGAAGAGTACAACCGTTTTCTTCTCTCACTCCCTCCTCTCTATGTATTGTAATTCTCCAAAGCTTCATACCTTTCTCTCCTTTGGAAGATTTCTTCTCTAAGATACTTTGAAGCCAAGTCTTTGTGACCACTTGATTTAGTCTTCACACTCAAAACTGAGTGGAAACACTATGTCCTTTTATTTAAGGGCTTTACAAAAAAAAAGAAAAAAGAAAGGCATTTCACAAGAATTAAACAAAAAAAGGAAAGGGATGGGGAGTGCAGGCAAAGTGACACAGACAAGATTGGCTACATTAGCCAAGAGCCATGTATGATTATTACGTAAAATGGGGGAAAATATCTTCCCATAGAATGTTTTTTATGCTTATTTCGATCACTTAGATAAACTTTTTCTATCAAATACATTAGAAAAAAATAAAGCTACATATAGGTTAAAATCATCATTTTAAAAGGGAAATTCATGTTATCACATAGTTTTTCTTCATCAAATTTCATTTATTCTTTCCTTTCAGCTTTAGAAAAAGAGTTGCAATTAATTGATTAAATAAGAGCTACAATAATGGGGGAAATTAATGGTGATTTTTAAAGCAATCTGATCAAAGCTTTCGCTTCCTGACTTTGAAAAGCCCAATCCCTTCCTAATAAGCAATGCCAGGCACTGCTTGCTAGGTGTGGGGACTCATTCTTTCAGTCATCAAAGACCTCCTGTATTTTTTCCAATTAAAGTGGCAGACACAGTGAAGAGTGCCAAGAAAACTGATAATGAAAAGTACTAAGTCTTTCACAAAATGTTAAGCTGAACAAGGCACAGGATCTAGCTCAACAGCAAAAGAAATATTAATTTTCTGGTATATAATGAACTGAAAAGCTCTTCTTAAAGGAACAGCTAATGACAAGAGATGCTCTAATACAGGTTCCTCTCAATTTTAACAAATGAGCTTCAAGCTCCATTAGATGACTATAACAGGAAATCTTATCTAGGTTGGTGACCTTGGTGCCATTTCTGATGGGACAATGAGACCTGTAGTAAGACCATTTTGAAAGAAAAGTGACCTTGAAATGGACTAAAAAATTCAAAGGGTGAAGCTTTCTTGACTTGGCAAATTTTGAAATTCTTAAAAGGCTACAAAAAAATGTGTAAGAAAAGCCTCATCCATTCACGTGGTTAATGTTTATGGAATAACTACTGTGTGTCAGGTAGTGTGTTAGGCACCAAAGTGTAATAATAATCAAAACCAGAAACAGTCCCTGCCTTGTGGCACTTATAGACTGATGAGGTAGATTGGTACTAATGAAAGAACGTAAAATCAAGTGCATAAGTACATTCTGTATTCAGTTATATAAATATTCAGAAGAAATAAGATTATAGGATTCCATGGCAGCATTATAGACTAGAGGAGTTAGAGTAGGTTTCTTGAAGAAGCTGTCCCTGAACGGGTGTCTAAAGGATGAGAAGACTTGAACTAGGAGAATTATTGGAGAGAGGGAAGTCTGGGTCGGAGAAGCTATTTAGACAAACAGTAGGATAGGTCTGATGAACCTGGGATGTCAAAGAACATGGTGCAGACTGAGGGTTAGATGGCGGAAATACAGTGATGAGTAAGGAGAACACTGGCAGAGATGATGCCCCAGAGACAGATATAAACTAGAACCTGAATAGTTTTGAAGATTATGTCAAGGAATTTTGTCTCCCTACTTATGCTTTATTTTTTTATTGCTTACTTTATGGATTGCTTTTGATCCTCATACTAAATCCCATTTTCCCACACATACATCATAGACAAATATTCTAATGTACTTAATGAAAATTCATTCACTGGACTAATATTTATTGAGCATCTTCTATGTGCCATACACCACTCTAGGAATTGGGAAAATACCTGTGAACCAAATAGATTTAAATCTCTTATGGAACTTATATTTATACTGAGGAAGACAGAGAAGTAATGACACAAATAAGTAAAACATAAATTGATTAGATGTTAAGCGCTAAGGGAAAAAAATGAAATAGGAAATGGGAGCAGGCAGTAAAAGAAACACATATTTGGATTTGAATATATTCTTGCTGATATTAATTATTTGCATCAACACATTTAAATTAATTGTAAGTGGTATTGTGCTATAGATCTGTCTAGTTTCTCTTTACATTTATTTCACTTATTCTTTTTCAAAAAATTATTTTTAAGTAGAGTTGATGTCAGTTTCAAGTGTATAGCAAAATGATTCTACATTTATATACCTTACAAAGTAATCACAATAGGTCTAGTAACCATCTGTCACTGTATATACTTATTACAATATTATTGACTCTATTTCCTATGCTGCACATTACATCCCTGTGACTTATTTTACAACTGGAAGTGTGTATTTCTTAAACCACTTCTCCTGTCTGCCATTCCCCCACCTTCCTCCCCTCTGGCAACCTATCAGTTTGTTATCTGTATCTATAAGTTTGTTTTTTCTATTTAGAACCATGTTCTTAAGATCCATTCATGTTATTTAGAACACATGTAAATCTCTTGTTTCCAGCTGTTGCATAGTACTCCATGTGTTCCCATCACAGTTCATGTATCTATACTCCCAGTAAGGAAAAAACACAATTCTTTATTTATTCTCAAGAGCAAAGCTATTCCCTGGATCCACAAAATTTTATCTGTGTGTGTATGGGGGGGTACGATGACAGTGATAAAAAGTGGGTCTGACTTTGAAGTTTGAAAAAAAAATAACTCACAATCATGTGAAAATTGGAGTAGAAAAAGTCCAGAATATATATAAATAGGCTACTTAGGAGATTGATTGCAGCAATCCAAGAAGAAATAATGCACCTTAGCCCAGCTTGATGGTCATTGTGAAATTAAAGAGAATTGGAAAGATTCAATTGATATTCAGAAGTTAATGTTGATTGGCCTTAGTGATAGAATGGATGTGGAGGTGAGAGAGAAAGATGTCAAGAGTAGCTCTTAGCATTCTAATTAGGCATATGGATAGATAAATATTTATTCACTAAGATAGTGAACACTGGAATATGATCCTTTAAAGAGAATGATTACATGGACCTAACACTGGTTAACATAAAATTACACAATGAAATAGTCTTTAATCTAACCATTCCATGCAGCAAAGATTCAATGAACATTTACTGTATCCTATTAACTATACTAGAAATTTAAAAGTCTGGCAGGGAGACAAAAGACTGACAACCAAAATATTATAATTCTAGAATGACTATGGTGACTATATGTGGGCACAGAGCTCAAGGCATGTTGAAGTCTGGAGATGCACTGAATTTCAGCAGCAGGCCCCGAAGGAGCACAGAGGGAAATCCAATCACAGAGGCATGTTGGCATGGGTGACTAACATTTCAGACAACATTAAGAAATTTGTGTTTACTGGGGAAGAATTAGTTGGTGGAGAGGAATGAGTCTGTGAGGAACAAGAAAGGCCGTATCATTTTATGGCATAAGAATTTACTGCAGAAGTTGCTGGGAGCTATTTTTAGCAGAGAAGTAACATTATGAAATTTGGGTATTAGATTACTCTAGCACCAAGAGAGAAAAGTCAGGCAGGACTCTTCTAGTGTTCTCTGACGTGAAATTATGAACAATGGCAGGGGCATTGGGAATAGACCAAAGAGGACACATTAAGGAGATATTTGTTTAGGAATTAGCCTGGCAAGCGTGGATCAGTGGTTGAGTGTCGACCTAAGAACCAGGAGGTCATGGTTCCATTCCCAGTCAGAGCACATGCCCAGGTTCCAGGCTCGATCCCCAGTGTGGGTGTGCAGGAAGCAGAGGAATTAGACGTGGAAGTACCTGATGATTGCTTGAATATTGTGAGGAATCAAGGATGACTGCTAGGTTTCTGACCTGGGCAATCATGTTAGTAGCTATGATATTTACTAGTATTGGAACCACAAGAGGGAGAGACGTTTTGATGAGATGATGTGTTCAATTTAGAAGAATTTTAGTTTCTGTATTTTTGAAGAATAATACAGATGGAGGTTATATTTAGGACCAGTCCCATGAACCAGGTCTGAGTTGGGGATACAGATTTAAGAATAGGCCAGTCAGTTGGTGTACCTGTAGACTGGGGAAAAAAGAATTAATACTAAGCAATTTTGTGATCAATAAATGTAAGCAAAGTGAGTAAGAATGGTCAAGGGATATAAGAGGAGAGGAGAACCAGTAATGGGCATGGAGAAAGTGAGAGATAATTTTATATACATAATTGGCACCATTAGCTCTTAAATGTTTTTCATTGTGTGCTAGTTTTAAAATGTTTTCTAAAATACATTTTGTCCTGGCCAGTGTGGCTCAATGCTTGAGCATTGACCCATGCAACAAGCGGTCACTGGTTCGATTCCCAGTCAGGCCACATGCCTGGATTGCAGGCATGAGCCCCCAGCAGAAGGTGTGCAGGTGGCAGCCAATCAATGTAGATGCATTCATGTTTCTCTCTCTCCCTCTCTCTCCTTCTCTCTCTAAAATCAATAAAAATATATTTAAAATAAAATGCAATTTGTACAAACATTCTCTAAAATGTTACTCTGGTTTACCTCTGATTTCTCTTTTACATTCAATTTATTTTTGCATGTGATAGCCTAATTTTGACAAATAATCTAGGTTTATAGTGTTTAGATTTTACCGCATCAATCAAGCTTTAAAATATAATTAAAATGATTTTTCTTTAAAATTTCCCCTTGTCTCGCAGTTTACATGTTCTTGTATTCTGCTTAACATAACCCTTCCATAATTTCCTTTACAATTTTGCTTTCTTTGTTTTTTTTATATATGTGAAAAGATTTTATCATTTCTAATTTTAAAATTTTACTCTTTATTTTATTCATTAGATTCCACAAATAAATAAATTAAATAGAAACAGATACAGAGAACAGACTGACAGCTGTTGGAGGGGAGGAGGGTTAGGAGGGCTGGGTGAAAAAGGTGAAGGGATTAAAAAAAAAAAAAGCGCCTCCAAAACTCATAGACACAGACAACAGTATGGTGATTGCCAGAGGGAAAGGGGATGGGGGAGAGGCAGAAGAGGTTAAAGGGGGGAATAAATGGTGATGGAAGGAGATGACTTTGGGTAGTGAACACACAATACAATATATAGATCAGTGATTCCCAAAGTGGGTGCTACCGCCCCCTGGTGGGCGCTGCAGCGATCCAGGAGGGGCGGTGATGGCCACAGGTGCATTTGTTTTAACTTTTTTTGTATTACCTTTCTATTCTGAGTTCAATAAATAGTTTCATAATTTCAAACTTCAATGTTTCTAATTTACACCTTTCTTTACTATATTTTACGAAAAAGGTAGAAACATTAATACATATATCTTTCTGTTTAATTGCTATTAAAATTTAAAAAAAATTAATTTCCAGGGGGCGCTGAGTAATATTTTTTCTGGAAAGGGGCGGTAGGCCAAATAAGTTTGGGAACCACTCATATAGATGATGCATTATAGAATTGTACACCTGAAACTTATATAATTTTATTAACCAATGATATCACAATAAATTCAATAAAAGTTAAAAAAAAACAAAAACCTTTTACTCCCTTCCCACAAGCCCCTGGATACTAAGAAATTATATTAACAACTAGAGGCCTGGTGCACGAATTAATGTACCAATGGGGTCCCTTGGCCTGGCCTGTGGGATCAGGCCAAAACCGGCTCTCCGACATCCCCTGAGGGGTCCTGGATTGCGAGAGGGAGCAGGCCAAGCTGAGGGACCCCACCGGTGCATGATCGGGGCTGAGGAGGGACCCCGGAGGTTGGCCAGCCAGGGAGAGACCATGGGAGGGCTCCAGGGTGTGTCCGGCCCATCTTGCTCAGTTCTGATCGGCAGGACCCCAGCAGCAAGCTAAGCTACCAGTTGGAGAATCTGCCACCTGGTGGTCAGTGCACATCATGTGGACTGGTCGACCAGTCGACTGCCTGCCCCTTGGTGGTCAGTGCACATCATAGTGAGCGGTCGAGCAGCCTTAAGATATCATTAGCATATTACTCTTTGATTGGTTGAATGGATGACTGGACACTTAGCACATTAGGCTTTTATTATATAGGATAATAACCCAAATGTCATTGCTTTTTTAACATGGCTTTTCCAAGGACCTTTGTCATTTGTCTGCCCAACATTTTAACCCTTTCTCTCTGTTTGAGAAAGCCACCATCGTGTGAGCATATTGAGAAAAAAGATCTCATCTCCCATTGCAGAGATGTGAAAAAAGTATCACCCTGAACCCTGACAGCTAGGGTGTGGTCTGAGAGGTACTTTTAGTCAATCACAATCGGTGAAGATTTTGAACCTGGAGTGATTGACCTACAAAAGCACAGAAAGCTGAGAATGTTCTCTAGTGTCCAGTGGCAGTGGCCCATGGTAGGGTTTGGCTTCCCAGGCTGGCAGTGCTGGTAGTTGTCAAAAGCAGAGGTACTCAACAGAGTTCTTCCTTTGTATGAAACTTCCTTTGTATGAAAACTACATCAGGTATTCCATCTCAATAGTAACCAAACAAATCCACGATGATTAGTTGCATTTAGCATTTTCTTATATACCTTTTGACTATTTTTATGTTTTCTTTGGAGAAAGTGTACTCTTTATGTCCATAACCCATTTTAAAATTGGGTTATTAGATTTTTTCTTCTTTTGAGTTATTAGTTCTTTATATATTTTGAAGATTAACCTTTTGTTCTTTCAATAACTATTTATTGATTACCATGTGCCAGCAACTGTGGATTCCAGGGCTATAAATATAAATAAATTCCCCCTAAATCAAAGGCCTTAAACTTCAGTTGGAAAGATGTATACACAAATGCTTTTTATGCATCTATTGATATGATCATGTGATTTTTATCTTTCATTTGTTTATGTAACATTATCACATTTTTTGATTAGCTAATATTGCACCAACTTTGCATCCCATGATCTTCTTAATGAATATCTGGATCAGATTTGTTAATATTTTGTTGAGGATTTTAGCATCTATGTTCATCAGGGATATTGGTCTATCAATATTCTTTCTTTGTAGTGTTATTGTCTGGGTTTGGAATTAGGATAATGCTGGCTTCATAGAGAGAATTTGGAAGTCTTCCCTGCTCTTGAAGTTTTTTTAATAGTCTGAGAAGAATACATGTTCGTTCTTTGAATGTTTGGTAAAATTTGCCTCTGAAGGCATCTGGTCCAAGACTTTTGTTTGCTGGGAATTTTTTGATTATTGCTTCAATTTTATTATTTGTTATTGGTCTATTCAGGTTTCCTGATTCTTCCTGATTAAATTTTGGAAGATGGTATATTTCTAGGAATTTGTCCATTTCACCCAGGTTGTTCAACTTGTTAGCGTATAGTTGTTCATAGTATTTACTCACAATCCTTTGTATTTCTGTTATGTCAGATATTACTTATCCTCTTTCATTTCTCATTTTACTTATTTGGGTCTTCTCTGTTTCTTATAGAGTCTGGCTAAAGGTTCATCAATCTTGTTTATCTTTTCAAAGAACCAGTTCTTTATTTCATTGATCTTTTGTACTTTAATACATTTTTAGAACTTATTTTTCTGCTGCAAATGAGGATACATTCTGTTCCAGTATTGTCTGTCAGAAAATTTGATGGGAATGGTGGCATGGTTTAGTTGAAATCAGAGATCAAAACTTTCTACAGCACACAGGCGCAGCCTGGGATGCAAACAACTCCATCAGACAATTATCCAGCTCTGAACATTGTAGAATTGTAATTCTATTTAATTTCTTCAAGCACTCTGCCAACAATTCTTGTACTTGAAAGTGGATTATTAAGGTTGCAAATGACTGTTTTAAGACTTGACTCCACTCTGCTTTGGCAAGGCCTATCATAGTCCATTCTCTCTCTAGAAATCTGACTATCCCCTCCCCACAGCAGCTTCCCTTTGTAACCCAAACTCCAACTTATCAACCTGCTGTCTCAATATTTTTATGCTCATATTGAATGTATGTTTTTACTTAGTCAAGATCTTGATCAATATTTTGTTATTTGGAGGCAGCAGTCTTGGGAATGTATTTCTACTCTCCTATGATTTCTACTCTCCTATGATCTCTACTACTCATTATTGTTTCTGAAAAGTAGATGCCATGCAGATGCATTTTATTTATTAATAGTAGAGTTATGCAAAATTAAAACATGAAAATAAAAGACGTTTAGAGTGAATGCAAACCCACATTGAAGGAATAGAAACAATTTTATTAAATAATATATTGGAGTCCAAATCTGTAATAAGAAATTGTAGGAGTTGACCAAGAAACAAGTGTGGCCTCAAATTGTATGCAATAGAATTAAATCAATGATAATTGTAAAGATACTCAAGAATAGAAAATAACAAGCAGCATAAATACAAGGGATGTGCTTATCTGAGGTGATACTGAGAGTATTAACAAGGGACAGTTTAAAATAAAATTTTAAATTAAATAATAAAATAAGAAAAAAGAATAAATGAAAATAAAGTACATTTCTTTCTTTTTTAGCTCAATATCTTCACATACTCAGAGACAAACACATTTATTCCCCCTAAAAGCTTCCTAAATACTACTAAGAAGACCTGTTTAAATAAAATTATGAGAATTTGAAGATTAAAAGAATAATAACAAAAATAAAATATTAAAATTGGCTAGAGAGGTGTGATATAATTTAATAAATGCTAAAGACAAAAATGAGATAAAACATCAATTGAAATTATTAGTTCTATTCAGGCAAATATTAAGTACATAGGATCCACTTTCCAAGAGGGTGAAGTCAATATACCATTGGGCTTGTTAAATAACATGGAAAATGTGGCAAATCAGAATAAATTACAGGCTTTGAGAATGTACCCTGCCAAACTGCACAACTTTTGCTTGAACAAAACACTATGGGCATGCCCTTTTCTAAGATAGTGTTGCCTCTTATACAGGACAGATAAGTCATTTAAATTTCTGCTCTGGAAACATACAGGTAAAAAATGTATTTAAATGTAAGAGCTAGAACCAAGAAATAAAACCAATTAAAGTATAAAATGTAGCATATCTTTACAGGTGAAGATTTTTAGGATATAATATAGGACTGTGGTAAAGAATCCACACAGAAGTCTCAATTTTCAGGAGAAAGCGAAGGATAAACAAAGCAAGAATAAAGAAAGCAAATAATGTCGGTGAGCTTTCAGTAAAAAGATAAGTAAAAAGGAAATATAAATTGTGAGAGAAGGAACATATGATAGGAGCTACACACAAAAAACAAAAAGACTACTAAAATGGTTAGAGCAAAATCAGGACCATGAGCATGAAGGGAAAATGTGATAATATAATGAAGCAAGAAAGATTCCCAATGTAAATTATCTTTAACTTGTAATTAATATGTTTTTCCTATGATGAGTATATGTAACACTTTATTAACGTAGACTTTTGAAGAAAATAAACCAACATGATGAAGTATTATTTCCTCCTCAATTATAAAACCAGCTTTGAGAAAGTGGCCTGCAACTATCAATCCTTAAGATCCCTGGGGAAGAGGTGAATCTCTCAAACAATGAAGAAAAAAATCAACATGCTATTATGTTTAGATTAAAAGAATGGATTAAACTTGAAAGTGTGAATTTTATTAATACATTACTTTTAATATTTTGGTAATACACCAATAGTATTACAGATCCATTTTAAATGTGTGGAGAACAGTATGGAGTTTCCTCAAAAAATTAAAAATGGAACTCCCATTTGACCCAATGATCTCACTTATAGGAATATATCCCAAGAAACTAGAAACACCAATCAGAAAGGATATATGC
>NW_005356259.1:4567513-4571919 GCF_000412655.1 Myotis brandtii
ACAGACAACAGGGGGGTGAGGGCATGAGTGGAGGGGGATGGAGGGTAATGTGGGGATAAGTACACATATGTAATACCTTAATCAATATAGAAATTTAAAAAAATAAATTTAGCACATTCATTAGTTGCTTTGCAAATATACAAAGTACAGCATTTCTGACTAAAAATGACAAACATTGGGGCCAAAGAATATGTAGTTTACAACTTTATTATAATTGGAAACTACCTAGTCATTTTTCATAAGTGTATTTATATACGCTTAGAATGTTTTGGGCATATTAAGAACATCAGGCCTGTTTGCATTTACAGAATGCACTTACAAATTAATTGTTGAGGAAATTTAATCAAGCATTAATTTGAATCTGAATACATATTATAAATTGCTTCTATACAGAAGGTAGTTAAAATATCATCTACCAAGAGATGCATCTCATTTGCTTGGCATTTTCAAAAACAAAATTATTACAACTATGATACCAGGTTAATACTAGTGGTATTCTATTTAGGTGACTATTCTAGCCTTTCCCCCTAAGAAGTTTAAACTTTTAAAATTGAATCACCTTTAAAGGAAATGTGTCTGAAATATTACCTTTCTACATATAATTTAACCATATCTGAATAGCTCAGGGTCATTATTAGGAAAATCAATAGCTGTGCTGGATTGCAATGCTCTACTGTCCCCTGGGAGACTGGTGAGTGCTTCCACCATAACGAATACCCCTGCGTGACTGTGTCTTTAACTTTCTTCTGTACACTTTCTGCACTTTCCCTGTCCTCAGTCACTGCCAGGCTGTCAGAGTGCCAGCCACTAGGAGTTCCCGTCCTCACCCCACCTTCCCTCACATAAACCATTGCACACATCCTCCTCTAATTTGTAGCTACATCTTACCATAGATAAGATGCATTAAATTCTAGAGGAATAGGGAGGAGAGAAGAGAGTAGTTAAAGTTACCAAAACTGCAAATGCTGGAACTTATAAATTCCAAATCTGCAAATATTTGAAATGAGTATTCCGGACATCTTTGAAAGTAGGAATGAATAGGAACTGCCTTTGCTGCAATGGGTTACACTTCACTTCAAGTATAATAACTTGTTTCGTCTCCAGGGACACCAGAGAGCTGCATCAGAAGATTTTCCTTTGGGAGTTTTATGGAAACAATTTACTCTCACCCCCAGAGAGTGGGAGAAGGAAGCGGAAGTATCTCATCCTGATGGAAATGACCCCCAGGGACCTGACCTGGAGAAACCATGTTGTAATTGGGAGCTAGCCCACAGGGAACAGATGCCTTTGGGAAACAGCACCATCCATGAGAGGTCACAGGGCCAAAAAGCAAGGTTCTCTTGCCAAATGCAGGCTCCTTGCTATAGTATTTTCAGACATGGCAAGGAGGTGGGGGAGAAAAAGAAAGAAAATTCATTGGAAAATTTTAAAAACAAATTTAAGAGTCAATAAGCAGAATGAGTTTTTCTGATTTATTATGTTAGCCATTTACTACCTAGTGAAAGGAATCAAACTTTTACATATTACAAGAAAATGTAAAGCCACCCTAATGGAAAAAGAGAGAAAAAAAGAAAGGTGAGGTGGGAGTAGAAATCTTATTAGCAGTGTATAACTAATACTTAAATAAAATGTTATTTCAATTTCATTTCCATTAATTTTCCTAAAAATACAAGAATAATAAATTCATGTTCCCTTATAGTTTATTGAAAGCCAACCAGAAAATATTAGTAAAATACCTAATAAATTCCAAGTAGCACACGTCCACATTAATTACAATGCCTTGACATTTCTTTAGTGACAGAACACACATATGAATTCCTTCGTTTTAAGAATATGTATTTTGCAAAAATCCCAGGAGCTTTTCAATCTCTCCATAGGTTTGGCCTTATTACTTGTGTTTTCAGCTCTCCACTGACTTTCTATACTAGAGTTAGAGAAATCGAGACATTCTTTGGGGTTATAGGAAAACGTAATTATCATTAGTCCAATAAGTATTTAGATGGTACAATCAATAAGAGTTGGGTGGGGAGGGAGGTTAGTGGGATAGATAGGTTTGTTGACCAAATCTACTAGGTACTGAGTTTGAATAAGTTGACACACCATGAATGACTAGAGTAGATGAAGAATGGCCATAGCCAGATAAACACTATATTCTGGAGAAAGTGTTTATAGCTTGTGGGATACTGAGAGAAACAAGTATATAAATTTAGAATAGGGATTCATAAGATTAATCAAGGGAATTAACGTTTGAAAAATATTTTTAAAAGCAATGGGAATAAAAGAAAATTAATTCAAGAACAAAATTATTACAATTGTGAAACAAGGTTGATCTAGGAAAAGATTCTGAGGCCAAATTGATGCTGCAGCTTTAAACCATTGACCTTACAATACAGCATTTCAAATTAGGAAGTGGATGTGTCCAGGAGTCCCAGGCCAGGCTGAACTTCTACGCAGGGAATAAGGTTTTGAGAAAGGAACATATACGTTCATTCCTTCAGTCAACTCATATTCATTGAGTGGTTCTTAGTTACCAGAGACAAGAGTTAGCAGTGATCCAAACAAATTATCTGACCTCTTGAAGTTTACATTTGAGTGGGTGGATATTGCCAATAACTGAACAAACAAATGGACATAGGATGTATTTTCAGTTATAGTAACTAAAATAAAGATAAATTAGTGGAAAGGAATGGAGAACATCAGCAGGTACAATTTTGGATAAGTTGTCCGCTAAGAGTTTCCTAAAGACTCTTAGATGAATATCTCAAAGTGAGAAAAAGAAAGATGTGGGTATTTGGAAGACAAGTAGTCCAGGAAAATGAAATGAGAAATTTAAGATCCTAGGTGGGCAGGGATGTGCTTATTCTGCTCTAGGATCTGGAAGGAGGACAGCATAGCTAATATAAATAGGCTGAAGACAGTGCAAGTCAAACTTCCATTTTGTTACAACTAGTCACTAATATCAATTTGTGTTTTTACTAGTCCCTAAAAATTCAGATTTGTAGTGTCTTTAACCATTAACTTTCATGAAAATAGTCCCATACAGACAAGATATGTTGACCACTTGGTCTAATTTTAACTGGTTGTTACATACATATATAGCCTATAATTGAGCTAAGATAGCTGCCTATTATATCAGGAGGGACTACTTCAGTGTACTACATTTTAATCTAATGTTATAAATGATTTTTCATAAATGACAGAATTTCTAAGCCTTTACTGAAGAAGAGTTCTTATATGATGAAAATCTTCTAACCATGTTGTTTTTAATCACAGGGCAGCAAGGTATTTTGAGAACTGTTACTTTATAATTTTTTAGTAAAAGCATTGTTTATCTGTCTACTTTGCAGCATGATAAATGGAGGCCAGGAAGTTTCAGATATTGTTTTTGAGTATAGTCTGAATGAAAGTTACAGTTTATAAAAATAATTCATAAAACCATCTATACCTATTGCAACGTTGTTGGAGATAGATATCTATGTTCTGAAATAAAGTACTTAGCAATAAGAATTAGACACTGCTGTTTCTATTTTTTATGATTTCTATTCTCTCTGAGAAATATAACACATCCATGGTCAATCAGATTCTAGATTCCTCTGACCCTCAGATCAGGAGGATAGAAGATATAAGAAAAAATGCCTTAGACAGTTTTATTTTACAAATTTAGATACCAAAATGACTTTTGTAGAACAGGATGTTAGGTTATAGTTTTCAAATCATAGATGTGTAGAACAAGTCTCTGAAAAAGCTTTTATAGGGAGGGCACCATGAAGAATGACTGGGATAAATAAAACTTCTCCTTTAGGAAGGCCTATATGTCTAATCCAGGACTAATGTCATGAGCCATTAGTCATTACTATGTTGATATCATTTCAGAAAAACATGGACTCTCAACAGAAGATAGTTGTAATCAATTAGATGAAGGCTCTCTTGTGTGCCACCTATGCAATCAGTAATTTTACTGTCTCTGAAAGTCACTGAATTTTAAGATCTCATGAATGTATCTCAATATATATTGAGATACACAATTGCACAAAACACACAAAAATTATTAAATACTAGAGGCCCGGTGCACAAAAATTTGTGCACTAGGGGGGCAGGGGGAGGGGGGTCCCCCAGCCCGGCCTGTGCCCTCTCGCAGTCTGGGACCCCTTGGCAGATAACGACCTGCTGGCCTAGGCCTGCTCCCGGGTGGCAGAGGGCAGGCCCAATCCCTAAGTGCAGCCCCTGGTCAGGCTCAGAGCAGGGCAGATTGGGGAGTTGGGGCGCCGCCCCGTCATGCACAGAGCAGGGCGGATCGGGAGGTTGCAATGCCACCCCCTGTCACGCACAGAGCAGGGCCGATCAGGGGGTTGAGGAGCTCCCCCCTGTCACTCACAGAGTAGGGCCGATAGGGGAGTTGGAGCACC
>NW_005356259.1:4572826-4589661 GCF_000412655.1 Myotis brandtii
TTTTTTTTTTATTCTGGGCCAGCTTTAGCTCTGAGGCCTCGCTGCTGAAAAGATGGATACAATGTTTCGGTCCGGCTGGCTTTCAGTCTGGCTGGTTTCTGGGGGTTTGTTTACCTTCTTATTTGCAACATAGTATATAGTTGCTTAGACTTGCAAATGAGAGGCCGGCAAGTGAGGCGGTGAACGTTGGAGTCTGCAGCAAGCAAGCCTCGTGCTCGCTTCAGTGCCTGGCTGCCGGCCGCCATCTTGGCTGACAGTTAATTTGCATATACTCACTGATTAGCCAATGAAAAGGGTAGCGGTCGTATGCCAATTACCATGTTTCTCTTTTATTAGTGTAGAAGATTTACTATCAATATTATGATTTATTTTTTGTCCACTCAGAAAAGCAACTCAGAGGGCTTGAAAATATTCACCCAGTCAGCAAAGGAGAATAGGTTCTGCTTGTTGAAACAGTGGAGAGATATACAAGTACAAGTTTTAAAATTATCCATTTCTCTTCCCACTAAGTAAGTGCCATGATTTATTTTTCAGTTGAAGTGTCATTTTTTTTTCAGATAAAAATGTATAGTAATGTGGACAGGAGTTAGAAAATCAATATAACTAAAGACATGAGCTTGAGGGAAATTAATTAAACACCGGATATCACAGTCTTGAAACCCCAGGCTTTACCTAATTTTATTATGGGTTGTGAAAAGTCAAAGAAGTGAGCCTTATGCTCATTAATATTGGTTTTATTTTAATGATATACTCCAAAAAAGTTGTTTTTGTTCTTTTCAGCTGCAACTGAACAAAAACATATAGAACTAATAGTAAATTGGTTAATGTTATACTTCAGGTAATAGGAAAAATGTTATTTCATTTTCCTTGATTTTGTATTTGTTATAATTTTTGATATTAAGTTAGTTAATTGATTGATTCATTTTCTCTCTAGTCTCTTTCAGGAAATTTAAAAAAAACACCTTAGAAAAAGGTATTTGCATTACATATCTTGAAAACAGCTGGGCTGACAAAAGTCCCAAGTCAAAAGAGAATTGTTACATTTTCATGTACAATAACACCTCCAGTCCTAGTGCCTTTCACAGGAGCAAAGCAGCATGCAAAAACCATATACTCTCTGTCAGTGGTTCTGAACACAAATTGAATCACTTACCAGAAATGGCATTATAAGACCTCAAAGGGGTGTAAAACTTTACTAAATGTTGTTCCTCTACTGGTAAAATAAACATTAAGTGAGCTTTATGTGTAAATGTTTAGTGTTCCTAAAATGAACATTCAAATGCATGGCTTAGAATCTTCCACAGTAAGAACGTTGCCCAAAGAAAGAAAAGGAAGCAAGTATCAAACAAACAAAACAAAAAAAAAAATGTTTCAATCTTGGTATAAAGTAACAGCTGGACCCTTTTAACTATAAAATCCAATAGTCTACTGTTGTTATGGAGGTCATTACTTACATAGTAAAAATGTTCTCTTCTAATAGGGTATAAGGAAAAGGCAAAAAAGGAAATGTTATTTCATTTTGGGTTCCTGCAATGACAACAACTTTAACATCAGTGAAAGCATTGATCTGCTCTTCAGGTAGTATTATTTACATTTCAGTGGGTAGAAACTTGGACTGATAGAAGAATGGTTTTTCTCAAGGATATTTATAGTACCAATAATGATTTCTCTTCGGATTGAATATCTCTTTATCACTCAATGCTTAGTTGGGAATAGATTCAAAACTTCAATAATAAACGTGTCAAGTTCATGTTCTAAAAAAGCAGATATTAAATTTAGTTATTAAAATAAATAAATTTTTGTAAAATTTGTTATATCTCTTCTCTCATCATAAGGGTGTCTGGCTTATTTTTTGAGAAAATTATTTGTACTTGATAGTTAAATTTTTATAAAAATGTATGTGCTATCTCAGTTAGAACAGCACACTTTTATGTACAGATGTGAAAAAACTTGAATTTCACAGTCCTTGTAATAAAATTGTTTAAGTCACTAAGGTAAGCTGTTTGCAGTAGGCTGGAGTCCATAGATATTAGGGTCCACGAGTAGGAGAAGCCACAGCAATTAAGATGAAGGTGAGTGCCATATTTTCACTATCTTCTGTCAGATGGATGCCCAAATAACTTGCTGGTCTTGATATGGTTCTCTTAAAAGTTGGGGCAGGGTTACAAGTGAGCTTATATTTATTTAAAGGAAACTTTTCATTTTAGGGTTAGTAACTTCCTTAATAGATAGAAAAACTACAGAAGCACTACTCTGAAACATGATTGTGGATGATCTTAGTTATATGAATTAAAAGAAACGAGAGTCCAGGCACACTCATGGGACCTGAGGTTAGTTAATGACAATATTGAGGACACAGGTTGAGGCAGACAACTGGTACGAGTGCTCAGTGAAACCATGAATCAGCATTCCAGATAACTGGAAGAAATGTCAGGCAGAACTCACTGATTAAACCCTGAGAAATTCAGAACTTTGGACAGTTCCTAAAGACAGGCATACTTCCAGGTAGAGTACTTAACCTTTAGGTAACCAGACCTACTCATTTAAGGCTACCTCTTGGTGTTTCACTTATACGTATCTGCATGTGAGATTAAAGTGGTTCTCAACCTTCCTGCCCTTTAAATACAGTTCCTCATGTAAATATCTGATATGCAGGATGGTCTTAGGCGACCCCTGTGAAAGGGTTGTTTGACCCCCAAAGGGGTCGCGACCCACAGGTTGAGAATTGCTGCCTTAATCCCAAAGGAATTATCTCATTCATCTAAAGAACTCTGTGATCTGTGTTTCACATGCAACTTCAGTCCTGGCATGAAGGTTCATAATGTGCATGTTACCTGGGGTTATGACAGACTTGCCACTGGGCCTTGTTCTATTAACTTACTTTTAAACTTGACTGAATATAAAAAGGTGAAAAAGTGATCATCCAAGGTATGGAAAAGCGTCTCTTTACCAATACCTGATGGTCCTTCAGAGCCAAGGCCTCTGGGCCATTTACATGCAAGGCCATTCAGCAGCTGTTTCATAGCTGCTGAAATGAAGTGTTCCGCCTGGGTCAGGGGTTGGTGGTGCAGAGAAAGGCTCTAAGAATCTGCTCAAGTTCTGCCTAGGGCCATGTGGCATAACTGTAGATGGTAACACAAGCACATTAAGGTCTTCCCTGCAGCCTCTGGTAAGCGATGGAATTGCTCCTTTGAAGCGAGGACTTTGAGTCAATTTCTACAAGGGGTAACTGTAATTCAGGACAGTCCATCTGATTTCTAATCAAAAAACAAATGCCATTTTAGCTACATCTATTCACCAAGATTAAAATTAGGATTATTGACAATGAGACAAAATGTATACATATGAAAAATGCTTAAAAGAATATATTCTTCTTCATAACTACTTTTCTGATGAGTGTTTTCTGTTCTGAAACTGAATGGTGAGCCGAAGCACAGAAAAATCGTAAGAATGGTTTTCTCAGTTATGAGCAACTTAACCAGACTTTTTATACAGGTCTTTCTTTATCTTTGCTAATGAAAAATGAATGGGTGCCCAGTTCCCAAAAAGAAATACTCCAAGTTGGCAAGCATTATAGGCAAAAAGAAGCAGGGGATTTCTCCCTACCTCCAATTGCAGCATTAGCAGCTTTGCTGTTTTGGTTTGTGGGTTGGAATCAGTCTTAAGGGCCCCACATGGTTCACAAGTCTGTTACTTTGATGCTTAGAGTAATTCAATACCTTCTTGATTTTTTTTTGGTGGATTCACAGATATTAAAGATTAATTTTCTTGTCTTTTGAGGGCTTTAAAGAGTACTAAGAAGGCATGAGAATATTCCAGTACTGGGAGAGAAGGGAGCAATGGCCCTACCACTGAAGAAGGAAGAACATATAATATAGAACAACTGGGATTTTATTGCAGAAATCTTATGAGAGATTGATGTCACAAAGGGGTGACAAATATAAAAGTTCTAGGGTATTTGTTTAGTTGAGTAGCACATGATTGTTATTCTTTACAGTCTGAGAGGACCAAAGTAGATAAGGTATTCCCTAGTTTTCCTTGACAAATAATACATTAAGGGTTAGCCCTGAATCTAGAGCTCAGGATCAATTCAGAAGGAATGGCAGTAATTTTTATTAGAAAGTCCATTCCACTAGTTTCTCAACTATAACTGTAGGAAGATGTGGAGATTCTGAGATTGGAGAACGCACCCTAGGTGTCCATCCAGATAGTTATGTGACCTGAGAAAAGAGCTTTTTCTTTATCCAAGTACATAATGTGTAAATAATGATATTGATTCCCCAAAGTCATGTATGTAACTCAGCCTTATTACTCAATGACCAGCTCTATGCATGCTGGGATAATTCAAATTGGCGCCAAACTGAGCAAAGTACTGTCAATGCTGAAAAGAACTCTGAAGAAGATTTAGGACAACCCACGCTGGGGCTCATAAATTGGTTATGTTTGTGTGGTTTCAGGATATTTCTCCGAAAATTCAACTGGAACCTAAAATTTAAGCTAGACTATATGTTTAAATATATTGATATTAAACTTCATGACATCTAATTCATCATGAGAATATTAGAATGAATTTAAAAATGAATATTTGGTTTAATAGTTTCACCTTTTATACAGTTGATACAGTTTTTATTTTTAAAACCAGAGAAAAGGTCATATTGTTAATCATTCTACTCTTGGCATGCTGCTGTTCGTTAAGACATTGGTTCTTTGCTATGTAAATATTATCTCTAGCTAAAGTAATTAAGTGTAATACATTATTTTTGCAAATATGCAGCCTAATGAATGCCACTAAATAATGTTGCAAACCCCATAGGAAAAATACACTATAAAACTTATTGCTTATTACTGACTTCTTCATATAATGATTTTCTATAAGTTAGACCATTATTTTTCAGGCATAATTTAAGGCAGGCTTATATGATTAACACAAGTTCTTTATTTAAAATATTTTCAATCAGTCTCCACTATCGTTTATTTTTGACAATCTGAAGAAGAAACAAGACTCGTGTATAAAACCATTTTCTCTCCATTGGTATTTTTGCCTATATCATGTAATTTGGCAATGAACAACTAAACGTCTCAGCCTAAACTGTCTGAGGAGTGTGAATTAAAAATAAAAAAGAGTTTTTAATACGTTTAGCAACTTAAAAATATTGAGTTCTTAAATACCTATAGTCTACTGGATATCTGCAGATAAATGAAGGAGGTAGTGGAGACCCTAACTATTCACAAACCCAGCTTATTTGCTGATGGTAAACCTCAGATATTTTATGGGCTAAGCAGCAGTGTACACGTTATGAGTTTTGTTTATAATATCACTCACTATTAATTGCAGTTCAGTAAACTAGATTCACCTTTAGACTTAATAATACATATAAGTATAATTTACACATATAAGAACTGTAAAGATGGAATGAAAATATTATTTTCCACTGTTTTTTTGTTTTATTATTTTAAAATCTCATTATGCATACACAGATACATAATTTCATTAGACATAAACTGCATGCATGCAGGTGTTATTTAAATGTATGAATTTGTTATGTGTTATTTATTTGATGTTTCAATTCTATCATTCCCCTTTTACATCTAAGACTACTGAGGGCCAGAGATACTGAGTTACATAATACCTATAGTGGGTAAATAATAAGGCAGATCGTGGCTCATGTTACAGTGCTCTTTCCATGGAAACCTACTTTCCACATTCAAGGTTTCAGTTTCATCTGTTGTTCATGTCTGACTCAGCTGCACAAGGGGACCTGCGATTGTGCTAGAGCTTTGAGTGGATCCACAGGATTATTTCCCCCTCCATCATGCTGCATGGGAAGGAAGTGAAGACCAGTTAAGTGAAGTAACTGGAGAAAACTGGAGAGATCATGACAGGACTCGAACCCAAGCCCTGTGCTATTTTAGTTGCTACCTAGATATGAAGATAATTTGTCTGCAAGATCACAGCGTAGCCTCAGGAAGAAATCACAGATACTTCAGTGGATATATACATTTCTCTTGGCATTTTAAGAGTAGAATTAATTCAGATGTATTTTAGCCTTCCTTTAGGAAATAGATTTCTAAAATGACCTTATTAAAGCTTTCAATCCCCAAACAGTAGCACATTGGTAACCTGATATTTTAATAAAGTTGAGAGGAAAAACTGATGCCACAAGGAATAGATATAGCAGTAGAGTTGTGCTTACCTTCGTAAGTCCCACTTTCTAGGAGAGCACCACTTTTCTCTAATTCCATAAAATCTTCAACAGTGATGAAGATATAGTCCACTCCGGGCACCTCACCCTCCTTATGTGGCCTTGTAGTGCCTGAATAAGGAAAATTAAAAATGAAAGACTTTAAGTGGTGTATTGTTGAACTTTAGAAATACCAGCATACTTCTGAATATTCAATAAGACTTGTTTGTACATCCTGCTAGTTCACAGTTTGCATTTGTCCTTCTGTTTGTTTGAAAACAGAAAAGATCAGGGGTTAAAGATTAAAGTAAATATACAAAGAATTTTCTTCATCACATGTATAAAGAGTCCATTGCCTTGAAATGTGGCTGCAAGGATTTTTCAGTGAAAAAAATGCAGACCATTGTGGCTTTTTTGAAGAGGTGGTTTGAATGCTGGGCCAAGAGCCTGCTAGCTCTGGAATTTACATATCTCATTTCTATGAATGGACTTCCATTGTTCTGTAAACTGCTTTGCTATGACATAACATACAATAGAAAACAGAAATGTTAGCAAAATGTCAATTTTTAGGAAATGGGACTGCTTTCTCTTGTTAATTTTACACCAAAAAACTTATATGTGAGCTAAAGAATCACAAAATCATTGTTACTTAAAAATAAATAATTAAATAATTAGAATTGAGCCATAATTGGAACTGGGTTAGTGTTTTAATGCTCATAACACAATTTCCTTCCTTCCTCCCTCCCTTTCTTCCCCATTTCCTTCCTTCCTTCCTTCCTTCCTTCCTTCCTTCCTTCCTTCCTTCCTCCCTCCCTCCCTCCCTTCCTTCCTTCCTTCCTTCCTTCCTTCCTTCCTTCCTTCCTTTAATTCTGACTGAGTTGAGAGGTGACATGCTCCCTGAGGTTACTGCATGGGTCCAACACTCCTGTGTGTTGTGCCACCTATAAAGTGAATGGAGCATATGTGGCCAGCCTGACAGGACAGACAGCTTGTGGCTCAGGACAGCTGCACTGGAGAACACAGGCTTCCAGACCTGCTGGAAGTTCAAGAGGCAGGAACCAAAATGCAGACATAGTAAAGGCTGTGGGTTTGTTTCCTGGCACGCGTCCTTCCTTAAACATTCCCTAAGCTTCTTTTCTTTTTCTATGCCACCTACAGAAGACATTTTGCATGGTCAGACTGGAATTTGCATAACACATACCTGAGAATAGTATGCAGAAGGCAAATATATAAGCAAGGTAATAGTACATTGGTAGTATTTTACTAAAATCTCTGCCATATTCTCTATATACTAAACAAAAAGCATTTCAAACCCTTAATTTTTAGATCCACTTTCTGAAATCTTTATCAACTAAACCATGAAAATAGCCAGTAAGTTCTCCTTTTGCCCTGTTAGAATCAAATCGGAACTGCAAATGAGAGGCATTGACTAATGTCAGAATATGCCATGTGCTAAGGAAAATTGATTCAGGGTAAAAAATTAATAATTTCCATTGAAAACTGGTTTTTAAAGATTTGAAGGCGTTTTCTTTTTTCCATAATCATGTTTAATGACTTTCCCTGAATTTGTTTTTTAATTTGTTTAACTGAGTCACGTTTTGCAACATTTCCTACTGTTTTTATTCTATTAAATATAAACCTCCCACACTGAGTATGCATAATGTTGTCAAATTAATGTTTCTATGAGAACCTTCATTTTCAATATCCTGACTTTTATGTGCTTAACCCTTGTGAATTAAAAGTGCTTATCGTGGTTTTGGGCAATCAATTTGTTTTTCTCTCCATTTAGAACACACTCTAGTCATTAAGAAAAATCACATAGCAAAGTTTCAATTTTCCTGCCTAATTTATCTGCATATTTCAGAAGCTGCATGCTCTGATTAATTAACTTCTTGCAATGTGGTCACGCATTCCCAGCACAATGTGAGCACAGGACCGACCACATGCTTGAGGGCAGTTTCCAGGGTTGCTGACTTGACTGGAGTTACCACTGGTGCTAAATTCTAGGGGACACATTTGTGGTTGTTCTCTTTCTGGGAGGACCATCAGTACTGGGGCTCACTGGGTGGTTTCCATCTTTACTTTGTACCTCGAGGCAACGTGACTGAGGTCTTGCCTTGGAGATGGACTCCCAGTGGCTGCAATAGTACCACCTATGACTGTTGACCTGCTTGATGTTGACTACCTATTTAACCTATTTCATTATTGCTTGAAGAACTTCTACACTATACTCTCAAATGCTGCAATTATTAGCTTTACTATCCATCTTCCATCCTCTTTTCTCATGTTGTTCTTCTTTCTAATTAAAACCTCCAGTCCCTTAAACTCTCCTGATATTCCCCAAATTTGGCTTCATTTGCCTCTCTAACCAACTAAGGGACTGAGAACAACCTAGACTCTCTTCTTTCTATTAGTTCACCTTCACCATTTCCAGACTCTTAATAAGCCCCCACGTTTATTAGCTATTTCATTCATAGACTGCAGTTGCTACAGAAAACCATAAACTTTCACTGACATGTAACCTACAAATTCAGATTATCTAATGTCAGTCTGATTCTACTAATGCGTGGTAATCCTTTTGTATGTCTTCTTCCTTCTGTGTCACAATGCCAATGGTTTTCTAATGCTCAACTTCTTCAACTTCTTCCGTAGGAGGTAATAGTTCATTTTCTTTTTGGTAGAGTAGAAGATAATCTGAAATCAAATTTCCTAAATTTTCCTAAGTTTTGCCTCTACTATTTTCATTATCTCACCCTTAATTGGAAACATACATCCATCTTGCTAAGACAAATCCTTTCTCATGTCAAAGTTTAATTTTTTTTCTTAATCCTCACCTGAGATTTTTTCCATTGATTTTTAGAGAGAGGAAAAGGGGGGTGGGGGAGAGAGAGAGAGAGAGAGAGAGATCAATGTGAGAATAGCACGTTGCTTGGTTGCTTCCTGCACCTGCTCCAACCCAGGTGGGGATCAAACCTACAACCTAGGCATGTGCCTTTGACCAGGAATTGAAACCTCAACCTTTCTGTGCTTGGGCCAGTGTTTCATTCCTCTTTAATAATATTAATAGCACTAATAATAATAATACAATAACATTGTTGATAGCACTACTACTAATAATACAATAACTCTGAAATCTATTATAATCAAAGTTTTAAATGAATTCATTTCCATTTAGGCTAACACTTCTTAAAAAGAAAAAAATTATGATAAAAGACACAGAGTTTGCCAAGGCCGGTTTGGCTCAGTGGATAGAGCGTAGGCCTGCGGACTGAGGGGTCCCGGGTTCGATTCCGGTCAAGGGCATGTACCTGGGTTGCGGGCACATCCCCAGTAGGAGATGTGCAGGAGGTGGCTGATCGATGTTTCTCTCTCATCGATGTTTCTAACTCTCTATCTCTCTCCCTTCCTCTCTGTAAAAAATCAATAAAATATATTTTTAAAAAAAAGAAAATAATTTTGTTCCCCAACTTTACACCTCTTATTTCCTTTCCTCACCTAACTATATTGCCTAGAACTAAGTAATTATGGTAATAGTAGGCATCGCTCCTAAACTTCCAAGGATGCTTGCTGGATTCTAATACAAATGAAGGAAATAACCCTCTATTCTTAGTTTCATTGAATAGGACTTTATCAGAAATGAAAATTAAACATACCAAGGTCTTTTTTGGCATCTTATATGAGATTTTTTATTTTTTTTTTTGGCAAATATTTTTAAAACAAAACAATAAACTATTCCTCAAAAGTTACAAAAAAAGATTAGAAACGTGGGGAGTTGTTCATTGACATTATTTACCATTTTTTAAGCAGTTATTGGCCTATTCTTTTATTGTCCTTCTAAATTTGGTTGGGACTTTCTTGAGTGGTGTTTAGAAAAGTCCAATAAATCTTATTATTCAAATTATGGTTTATGTATTTCTTTATGTCTTCTGGGCCACTCTTGTAAAGGAAAATTTAATAGAGCAGAAATAGAGAAAATGCGACTAAATCGAATCTTTGCTTTATCTCCTCTTGCTTCATTTCTTTAAAAAAAACAAACCCAACTTATTTAATAATTGTTACATTAAGAAGTGCATGAATAGCACCTCCTTCATGAGTTAATAAAAACATACAGTATTTCTGCTCAAAAGACATGTCTGAAGAGAATGAATTTGCTCCCAAATGCTTAGCTTATTACTGATACATCATGAAAGCACATAGAGGCCATTTGTCATTTTTGTCACCATGGCAACCGAGGATGCCAATGAAATTTTTTACTATTTTTTTTAAATGAAGGAACATTGCCTCTTTTGCCTTAGAAAGAAAAGAGTATGATGTTTGTGGTAAATGTAATTCTAAGCACATTTTCCCTCAGCCTTCTAATATTTCCTAATCTTAACAATAAAAACAGTCCCTGACTTACGGGAAAGTACTGCTACCTAGATGATGGTCAGTGCAGTCATCTATTCTCATCTGTGCTGATGTGCTGACAGGTCCACAGTGCCCACCGCTTCGCAGGCACCCGGCACATATTTGCTAAAGTAATGGACTGGGAATTGCTTGTTAACAGTCAATGTGTTGGAAGCAGATGGGTCATTGTTTGAAAATCTGAGAAACTGCATTCTTTTCCTATGCATGTTTCTGAATATATTCTCCTTTATTCCTGCTGTTTCTCAGCTGCAAGCTGGAGGAAATAAATCTTGACAGCTACAGTGACTTCCTCTGGATTCGACCTTTAATTAACTTACTCTTAGATTTCTGAAGACACTTCTTTAGTTTGTCACTTACTCATTAGCAAGTGTGATCATCACCGGACTCTTGTGTGTACTTCAAATGGACACAGTCAGGAGACTCCTCGGCCAAAGCCTCCAATCAATATTTACATAATCAGCCTAAGCCTTGGGTTTTATCACATTTATTTTCAATCATATAAAATCCAGAAATATAATTTTATAGGTAGAGCTAAAGCAAGCAAAGCAAATAATACAGCTTGGGCTATTGAATCCTATGTGATAGACAGATTATAAAGCAATCTGAGCTTTATAGATTTCTTATCATCTGATGGGGTGGATTGGGTTAAGGCCAGAAAAGAAAACTAACTCTGATTCAATCAATCACCTATTCTGTATAAAGAATTATTTCTTGCCACAATAAAACATTATATATATTTTATAAAACACTTAAAATGTTACATATACATTTGTAAAATACCAGTAGTAACTCAGACTTATTTTCTTTTTTAAATGTTTTCATTGATTTTAGAGAGAGAGGAAGGGAGGGGAGGGAGAGAGAGAGAGAGAGAGAGAGAGAGAGAGAGAGAGAGAGAGAGACATGGATGGTTGCCTCCCATACACACCCCTTACACACCCCTACCAGAGATGGAACTCACAACCTGGGTACATGCCCTCACCACGAGTCAAACCAGAGACCTTGAGATTTACGAGAGGACACTTCTAACAACTGAACCACAAGGGTCAGGGCGTGACTTATTATCTTAACAGTGCATTGCTCTAAACCCCAGTAAGTATTTAAAAACTCTCTTATTCCCCAAAAGAGTGTTCTGTCACTTATTGTTTAAAGCTACATTGACATACCAGTGATTTTTAACTGGTGTACCACAAAAATTTTAAAACGTGCAATACCTATTTAGTCAGGGGCACTGACCTCTTTTCCCTTAGATTGTCAAACCAAAAAATGACAACAGCCCTAGCTGGTTTGGCTCAGAGGATAGAGTGTTGGCCTGAGGAATGAAGGGTCCTAGGTTCGATTCCACTCAAGGGTACATGCCTGGGTTGCGGGCCGATCCCCAGTAGGGGGTGTGCAGGAGGCAGCCAGTCAATGATTCTCTCATCATTGATTTTTCTATCTCTCCCTACCTCTCCCTTCCTCTCTAAAATCAATAAAAATATTTTTTAAAAAATGACAACAGCCAACACAACAATAGCCATCTGGTGTGAATGAATCAAAATTATACCTATTTTTCTCAGATAAGCAAACATTACAACATTTAAAATTATAACATATTTTTGGTGTGCCACAGAATTTTAGTCATTAGTTTATATGTGCCATGAGATGAAAAAGATTAAAAGTTGCTGACATATACTAACAATGTTACATATCTTTCTGACACAGAGAAGTTTTTGAAGAACAAAACCTCTTCTTGACTGTCTCTGTATATAAAAGTTCAGACTAATATCCCATATGGCACCAATCACTCTTTTACATCTTAACGGTTTGGATTGAGGCAGCATCATACCCAAAGGAGCGATTCTGAAAAGGTAGGGTGCACCAAAATCACATGGGGGATTTGTTTGCTGAGTGTCACACCCAGAGCTCCTGTTCAATAATTCTTGGGAGGGGCCTGAGAATTTGCATTTCTAACAAGTTCCCAAGTGATGTTAATGCTGCTGGCCGGGGGACAATAATTTGAGAGCCAGTGCTCTAACCTCAATCACATCTCTGGAAACCCAAACTAAAAGCAGTGTTAAGTTTCATCATTCATTTAATAAAAACAACTCATAAAGCATGTAGTTCGTGACCTTGGCATTGGCCCTAAAATAATCTATTGTTATGTGCTGCGTTCAGAGGAAACAAGCCATTCTTCCTTTGCAGGTATAGAGGTGAACAGAGTGATGAGAGGTAAACTGTATCACCACAGCGCTCAGTTATGTACCACACATTGCTTTTTCATCATTCTTTTAGAAGTTAATTGAATTTGGGAAATAATGGACTGATCTCCACATATGCTTGCTTAAAAAGAACTTTCCTTATTATTTGAAGTAATTCGAACTATCCTGATCTTATGTGTACAACAATATGACTTACATTCTGAAAGACATGGGAGGCTTTGATATAGCTTGCCAGGAGTGAAAAATGATAATATGGCAAGACAACCCAAGTGTCTAATGCAGATCTCTTACATTGAGGAAAAAAAAAACTATAGTGAATACAAAAAAATAGAAGGTACAAATGAAAAATCTGTGTATCTCGAACAAGCAAGAAAAAATAGAGTCTCGATATTTCCCTCTGGCAAGGTATCTGATTGTTTCCAAATGTCTAATGCAGATCTCTTACATTGAGGAAAAAAACTATAGTGAATACACAAAAAATAGAAGGTACAAATGATAAATCTGTGTATCTCTAAGAAGCAAGAAAAAAATAGTCTCGATATTTCCCTCTGGCAAGGTATCTGATTGTTAAATGTTAAATTACAGTTTGTTTGCAACTATTCTAATCAGACTAAATCAGGGAATGGGCAGCATGTATTGTAAAATAAAGATCTCTGTTGCAACAAATTATTTAGACAAACATATCTTTTGATCAACTGTATGATTTCACTTGCACGATTATGTCCCTGGTGCAAAAACTAGCAAAACTATAGAGGTGAGAAATGTCATTCACAAGTCAGTTTATTTTATCGTCCTTTGTGGCTTGAATTCAGAAGCCATGATACTGAGTAAGACAGACAGGCAATGTTTGGGGTGATCATTTTTGAAGTTTACCCAAGGTTACACATTTTCAATTTTAAGGCCTACACGAAATGACCATAATTATTGACAGAACCAAGGCATTGTTGACCACTGACACTTAGCACCCACACACTGAAGAAAAGCTAAGACAAAGTGGTTCAATTCATAATTGCTATATAGCATCTGAGTCATCACTACTTTGGAGACAACGAATTAATAATCTAAATCTTATCCATTTCTCTACAGATGGGATTGTTGAGAAAATGTTAGCTGTGTACATTTCCTTTCTCATGAAAATTCACAGTCCAGAATAATCCACTGCTCATGGGCATGACTAGATAAAATGACTCACCCAAGTAAAACCAGATTTCTAGGTAGCTATATTACTGGCTTTTTTAGCCATTGTCACAGTATCTAATAAACCTAACTCCAGGATAAAGGAACACTTCAGTTTTACTGATAAAAAAGGGTAGAAAACCAAAATCTCAGGGTTCCTGAGTTGACTATTAATTTCCTGATTTTTTAAGAGAAAAGATGAATTTCCTTTTTGTTACCAAGTAATTCCATTTTAAATGTTTGATTTTAATTCTTCATATTTAATTTCGGTAGTTCTATACCTGACATTCTATAGGATTAATGAAAGAGGTTTTGACTCATTAACAGATAATGTTTCAAGATCACATAGTGGATGAAAAGAAAGGAAAGATTAGTTTCTTTTTATAAACACAATAGATATTTAGTTCAAAGCTTTTATACTCTCCTTATGTAAACTTAATCTGGGCCAGAACTAAACTGTACAGATACCACCAGCCCTCTGAGCAATGCAGAGACACTCTACTCTTTGACCTTCCTTGCATAGAAGATTTAGTGGATCATAACTTTATCATTTTATCTCTATTAGAATCTTGCAATGACATTAAATTTTAGTATCAGCATATGTCTCTATGGCATTATATATTCCCTAGGTAGATCCTAGAATACAGAAGTTACAGAATAATAGAAAGTTCAGATGAAGGTAAGAAGGCAATTAACTATTAAAGGATTTCAAAATACTGAAATGCCTGTCATATTATATGGCACAAATCATCTATTTAGTGACCAACTTGTACCCACTTAAGTTCTCAAGTATACACATGTCAAATGATCATGGAGGAAAGAAAAGAAGGAGAGGGATTTGGGAAATAATGTGCACCCAATAGATGCCAGATAGGTTTCAAATGCATTTTACATATCATCAAATATGTAAATCAAATGATGGTGTTCTTTATTACAAAAATCTAGACTTCTGCTGAATTACTATGAACAAAGCAATATACCAAAGAAAAAAAGAGAAGAGAAGAGAAAAGGAAAGAAGAGAAAAGAAAAGAAAAAGAAGTGGCTGATGAATGTAGCAAAGTATCATATGAGAAGTTTCCTTGTGTAAATACTAATATTAATAAGCATTAATAATTATTCAGTTCTAACCTGTGTGAGGCACTGTATTTTGCACTTTACTCTTTTACTCCTGAATTAGCTCTTCTACTTCTTTTAATAGTTTCATAAGGTGGGTAGCATTCTACTCATTTTACAGCTTGAATAACTTGCCCAAATCACAAGTCTGGTAAGTGGCAAAAGTCAGGATTCAAACCCAGTCAGTCTGGCTGCAGAGCCCAGGCTCCTATGTAATAGGGCACTCCACTCTCACCCATGAACTGCCCATATAGATTCTGTTGTCTGCCCTAAGAGAATAATAAAACTAGGAGTCAAATATCTTATTGAGAAGCAATGAGAACTCAGCCATCATCTAAACTGTTTCTGAGTTAGGATAGAGATCACCAGGATCATAACTCAGGACTATAAAGAACATAGCAGGTAAACACAAAGCAGAGATATTTTTGCCATGAAAAGCCCAAACTTGTAAATCTGTGAAGCTACAGATATTTTAAATGAAATATAATAGAGCTCTGAACAGCAGAAAAGTAATCTCCTCACAACAGAGAAATTACAAAATATTAAGTATTAGATAAAGTTTTAAATATTCAGATCATGTTTCCCTTTTACAAATCACATTATAGAAATATGACTTCTAGCCCGACTGGCATGGCTCAGTGGTTGAGTGTCAACCTATGAACTCTATAAGGTCATGGTTCAATTCCTGGTCAGGGCACATGCCCAGGTTACAGGCTCTCCCAGTGGGGGGCATGAGGGAGGCAGCCAATCAATGATTCCCTCTATCATTGATCTCTCTCTCTCTCTCTCTCTCTCTCTTTCTCTCTCTCTCCTTTTCTCTGAAATCAATAAAAATATATTTTAAAAAAAGATAGACCTACATTGTTTCTCATGTAGGTTAGTAATGAATTACTCATATGAATGCTTCAGAGCAGCTTTCTACTTCTAGAGATGTCAACAAATATTTATTTGGTACCTGCACTGGCTGCTGGAAAGAAAAAAAAAACTTTAAAAATTTTTTAAATTAGTCTTTCATCGGGGAGGCATCAAGTTATAAAGATACATACAACCGCAGCCACCTGTATACTAATTATTTCAAAATTGTACTGAAAATGATAAATACAATATATATTTTTAAATATCTTAGAAAGATAAGTGATGGTTTAAAGCAAATACAACAATATATAATGAGATTTATAACATACAGTGAATTAAAATGAATGACAGTAGCACAAAGGATGGGGGAGGGGAATGGAAGTGGACTATGGTAAACTTCTGATAATGTATGTGGAGTGGCATATTACTTCATGGCTGACATGGTAAGTTTAAAGTGTAGAATATAAAGTTTAAAGCAACCTCTAAAACGCACATGCAATTAAAAGACAAAAATCACCAGATTAGAATAAAAAAGCAAGTCCTAACTCTATGCTATAAGCTTTATAGTATAAGAATATATTTCAAATACAACAACAAAAATAAGGGGAAATTGAAAGGTTAGCAAAAGATATGCCACACTAAGATGAAATGAAAGCTGGCATGCTATAATCTACACTAATAAAAGAGAAACATGGTAATTGGCGTACGACCACTACCCTTTTCATTGGCTAATCAGTGAGTATATGCAAATTAACTGTCAGCCAAGATGGCGGCCGGCAGCCAGGCACTGAAGCGAGCAGGGAGGCTTGCTTGCGTCAGTGACTGCGGACTCCAATGCCTAACTTGCCGGCCTCTCAGCTGCAACTCTAAGCAACTATTACTATGTTGCAAATAAGAAGCTAAA
>NW_005356259.1:4590883-4609356 GCF_000412655.1 Myotis brandtii
AGTGCACAAATTTTTGTGCACCGGGCCTCTAGTTGTATTAGAAAAAAGTAGACTTCAGAGTAAAGAATATTAAGAAATAGTGGGTCATTTCATAATGATACAGGTGTCAGTTTATCAAGAGGACATACAAATCTTAAAATACATTCAACAAGAAACATAGAACTTCAAAATACATGCAGCAAAAACCTAGAACTTCAAAGAGAAACTGACAATTCCACAATTATACTCAGAAATTGCAATACTCCACTTTCAGTAATTGATAAAACAAGTAGACAGAAAATTAGTAAAGATGTGGACTTGAACAACACTATCTATCAACTTAACCTGACATTTATGAAATACTCCATTCTACTGCAGCATGACATACATTTTTAAGTGCATATAGAAAATTTACTACCCTAGTCGGTTTGGCTTAGTGGATACAGTGTTGGCCTGCTGACAGAAGGGTCCTGGGTTTGATTCTGGTCAAGGGCACGTACTTTGGTTGCAGGCTCCTTCTGGCCCGGGCCCTGGTTGGGGCTCCTGCAGGAGGCAATCATCAATTGATGTGTTTCTCTCACATCGATTATTTTTCTCTGTCTTTCTCTCTCTCAAAAAATTAATGGAAAAATATCCTTGAGTAAGAATTGAAAGAAAGAAAGAAAGCAAGGAAGGAAGGAAGAAAGGAAGGAAGGAAGGAAGGAAGGAAGGAAGGAAGAAAAAAAGGAAGGAAGAAAGAAAGAAAGAAAGAAAGAAAGAAAGAAAGAAAGAAAGAAAGAAAGAAAGAAAGAAAGAAAGAAAAAGTTTACCAAGATAGTCCATATCTGGATCATAATACAAGTTTCAGTACTTCAGTATGGATGAAACAAAAAAAATTGTTTACTGACCACAATAAAATTAAATTGGTGACCAATAAAAGAAAGAAATCTGGAAACGTCCCAAATGTATTGAAGCAAAACAACACATTGCCAAATAGCCCATAGGTCAAAGAAAAAAATCAAAAAGGTAATTAGAAATTATTTTGAACTAATTAAAAATGAACACACAGTATAACAAAAATGTGTAAGATGGTAATAAATCAATAATTAGAAAGTTATAATTCAATATATCTATATTAGAACATTAAAAAGGTCTCAAATCTGGAACTAGAAAAAGAAGAGCAAGTGTAGGTTTGCAAACTGGTCCCCTAGACAGAGGACAAGGAGAGATGGAAGAAAGAGGCAGACCACTCTGGATTGGTAGGTGGCAGATTTAATAATCAAGTAAATTTACCTATGAGCCTTATGTTGGGTGGTCCCAAGAGAAGTAGATCTCCATGCCTGCCAGGCACAATCTTAGAAGTTTATATAGAGGCCTTATCTGGGTTGGGTTACATAATCCATCCAGACGGTCTTAACAACACACTGCTGGCTCAAGGCAGCATCCTTGTCAATGCTCCTCCAGTGGGAACGGTGGGCAGAACATACATTACAAGAGTAGGTGAGGAGGGGAGGAGGAGAGGAGCCTCCAAATAGGGCTTGCAGGTCAATAGGTGATCTTATCCTCTCCATGACCTCCTTCAAATTAAACCCAAAGCAGAAGAAAGGGAATAATAAAGATCAGAGTAACAGACAATAAAATAAAGAGTAAGTAATAGAGAAACAATAAAACCAACAGCTGGTTCTTGGAGAAGATCGATAAAATTGATAAACCTAGCCAGACTGACCTCAAGAAACAAGAAAAACACACAAATTACCAACATTAGAAATGAAAGAAGTAAAATCACTTCAGATTTAACAGATATTAAAATCTTATTAATGGGATAGTATTGACACATTTATGCCAATAAAATTGACAACTTAGATTAAATGAACAAATTTCTTGACATAATTAAAGCACATTTAAGAATACATGCATAGCCTCAATAGTATAAAAGTGTGTGTGTAGTGTGTGTGTGTGTGTGTGTGGGTGGGTGGGTGTGTGTTTGAGTTTGTAGTTAAAAACTATCCATCCATGAAAACTCCAGGGCCAGATGACTTTCCTGGTGAATTCTACCAAACATTTAAGGAAGGTATAATACCAATTCTACACTAACTCCAGAAAACTGAAGAGACAACAATATCCAATTCATTTAGCAGGCCAGTATTATCTTATTACCAAAACAAGGCCAAAATTACAAGAAAATAAAATTATAGACTAACACCTCTCACCAACATTTTTATATATATAAAAACGCTTACAATATTTTAGCAAATAAATAAAGCAATATGTAAAAAAGATAGTGCATAATGTCCAAGTGAAGTTTGTAGCAGGCATGCAAAGTTGCTTTAACATTAAAAACCAGTTAATATATTTTACCAGGTTAATAAACACATATATAATCCATTTAATCAGAACATATGAAAAGAATATTTGACAAAATAAAAAATCAACTTCTGATAAAAACTCAGCAAAGTAGGTTGCATATATATATATATATATATATATATATAATTTGACAAAATAAAAAATCAACTTCTGATAGATAAAAACTAAAGTAGGTTGCATATATATATATATATATATATACACATATATATATATATATTAAAATAGCATTTACATAGTGTTTAAATGTGCACAACTTGTACACATAAAGCAAAATTATGGAAAAAAATGTGTGATTATAAATACCAAATCCAGTATTACGGTATCTTTGAAAGACGATAGAAGAAAATGGGTCAAGAAGGGAATTTAAAGAAGGGTATAATGGAGGAGATTCAACTGTATCTGCAATGTTTTATTAAAAATAAAAAGATCTGCCCTGACTGGTTTGGCTCAGTGGATAGAGCGTCGGCCTGTGGACTGAAAGGTTTCCAGGTTTGATTCTGGTCAAGGGCATGTACCTTGGTTGCGGGCACATCCCCAGTGGGGGGTGTGCAGGAGGCAGCTGATCGATGTTTCTCTTTCATTGATGTTTCTAACTCTCTATCCTTCTCCCCTACTTTCTGTAGAAAATAAATAAAATATTTTTTAAAAATCTGAGCAAAGACAGAAAAATATTAAAATTTATTAAATTTTGGGATATACTCAGGTGATTGTTGTAATCTTTTTCCACTCTGGAGGCTTAAAGTAAAGGATGATAATAAATAAAATGAAATACTAAGTACCATCAAAACAACATTTATAATTATGTTATGGTGTGAAAATGCTTATGATGAGTAATGTTACATTAATACAAGTCAAAATTATTATATAGGAAGACAGCAATTTTGTAAATGTATATATGCATGTGCATAATAGTCTACCATATATTTACCACAATCCATTTATCTGCTACTAATGAGCATCAATGACACTTTTGTTTCCAAATTTCACTGTTACAAAGAATGCTACAATAAATATTTTTATATGTCTCCTGTGCACATGTTTTTTTCTATTGAATATGCTTAGCAATATAATCATTACTATAACAATAGTTTTCCTTTATTAAGCTATGGGAGAATATAATGGAAGGTCCCAAATATAATGTTGAAAAAAGATAGTTGAATCTAACTCCTGTTCCATGCCTACAGAAAACAGCCAACTTCTACTTGAAAGAAAATTTGACAATTTATGACAGGCTCAAAGCAACCTTAAGCACTGCCCAACAATCACACTTACATAACCTCATTTCTTTCCTTTCTCTATTTTTTCAAAACTATTACTTTCTCTTCAAACCTTCTTCCTTCTTAAAGTCATATATTCTTGGTTATTTCCTGTCTCTGTTACATAGTCAATTCCACCCTTATAATTACACACAGGTTGAAATTGATGTTACTTGGATATATATTACCAGAACCTCATTGATGGGCAGTTGACAATAAAGAAATATTAACATTTAAAAAGTATAAATATTTTGATCAAATAATCCTACCTCTAGGAATTTATCACACAGATATTCTCTCAAGGACTCCAATATGTATACACAAAGGTGTCCACTGCAGCATCTTTGTCATAGAAAAAACTAAATATAAAATAATTGCTTCCTCACTATCTTCAATTCCTAATTAAAAATGCTCAGTACATCAGAGTAGTAGGAAAAGAAGAGCTCTCTATACACCATGCTTACATTCTAGGTCTTATTAGTCTTACTTCCAAAGATACAATAGCTATTACCTGAAATATGTTCAATCCTTAATATTTTCTTTCAACAACTTGTATCTTCCTTCCCTAGTCTATCACTCATTTCAGCATCATCTAGGGTAGGAGCTCTCAATTATGGTTGTACATTAGAATCACTTGGGGAAATTAGAAAATCACCGGCTACACCTCAATGAATCACATCAGAACTGGGGGGCTACCCTGACCGGTTTGGCTCAGTGGATAGAGTGTTGGCCTGCGGACTGAAGGGTCCCAGGTTCGATTCCGGTCAAGGGCATGTACCTTGGTTGTGGGCACATCCCCAGTACGGGGTGTGCAGGAGGCAGCTGGTCGGTCGATGTTTCTCTCATCGATGTTTCTAACTCTGTATCTCTCTCCCTTCCTCTCTGTAAAAAATCAATAAATATATTTAAAAAAAAAGAACTGGGGGGCTAGTGCCCAGTCATTGCTTCCCAGGTGATTGTAATGTCCATCAGCCAGAGTTGTGTACCACTGATCTCTGGATATCATCAGTAATTTGGTTTATCATCACAAAGTGAAATTCTTTAATTGAATTCCAATTGATTCCTGTCTACTCTGAAAATTTAGAGACATAGTGAAATTTATATTGTTTTCAGGAATCCTGATGGTTGCCTCTATAGTTTTTATATAGTTTTAAGTCTGTTGATGTCAGTCAAAATATTTTGCTATTGAAATTTGATACATTGCAGGTTTACACAGTTTTCACCCTGGGTGACCAGTCTCATGACTTAAAGAGTTTGGCAAACTCATTCTCTTACACATTTCAACGTTCTACGTCAACAGGCTTTCAGGCCAGGCCCAATGTGGTGATTCATTTCCTTTAGCTGGAACATTCTGACTGGTTGCCCTTTGCTGATCTTGAGCGCCTTGTTAAACTTTGTGTCAGGTAGTGGCACTTGTTCTATTTCCCTCAAAGACTTGTTGAAAAAAACATTACTCTCTACTGTTTTATGTCTGGTCCTTTTTCTTGGGAATGTGTGAGTTGTGATCAAAAAGTAAAAAGACACTTTTTAAAAATTTTGTATTTTTAAAAGATTTCTAAAAATAAAACTGTCAGATGAGCATGAAAATGAATATTTACATCATAGGAGTCAATACACTTATTCCAACATACTACTAAAGTAAAATTTTCTTTTACAACTCCACTTTTAGAATTGCTTTTGGATTCAGTGGCACCTTTTTGGAACATCTACTACCGTAGCAAAATTTCAATGTCAGAGGCTGAATTTGACTTGTGAAGATAGCAGCTAGAAGTTGTTCAAATAGAAATCTAAGTTAATTTTTTAAATTGCAAATTAAAGAAGTTAATACCATTGGGTTCAAAACAGAGGTGTGACTAAAAATAATCAAACTATTTTCTTTATTACTAATCCTGGCAGGGAGAGTAATTGACAATTTCTTTTCTTTTCCTTTTTTTTTTGGTTACAGCAAGTCGGAGCGACCCAGCTGTCAAATTATCCAGAGGTTATTAAAGGCCTGTACTTTGGCATGGCCATTACTATTGTTACTGGGATAGTGTCATACAGATGGGGATGGTGGTATACAGAAAAGAAATCAGTTAGCCTCTGGGATGGAGTAAATTTTTTATTCTCCCTAGACCTGATAGCTCTCATTTGTAGAATGAAAATAATAATGCCAACCCTGTGAAAGTGCTGTGAGGATTAAATGAGAAAGTATTTTTAAATGCTTTATGCCAACACTTTTCTCATTCTGATGTGCACAGGAGACTCCTTAGGATCTCATTAAGATGAGGTTTTTCATCAGTAGATCTGGGCATGGCCTAGGCTTGTGTGGTTCTAACAAGCTCTCAGGTGATGCTGATGCCCCTAACCACACACAGAGTTAGAAGGCCCTAGCCTGGCTGAAGCAGGTAAGTCATTAACTCAGTAAGGGTTCAATTTCATTCCTTCTTGAATGCCAGGTCTCCATCTTTTTTCCTTTAGGGCAGCGGTTCTCAACCTGTGGGCCGAGACCCCTTTGGGGGTTGAACGACCCTTTCACAGGGGTCGCCTAAGACCATGGGAAAACACATATATAATTACATATTGTTTTTGTGATCAATCACTATGCTTTAATTATGTTCCATTTGTAACAATGAAATTGGGGGTCACCACAACATGAGGAACTGTATTAAAGGGTCGCAGCATTAAGAAGGTTGAGAACACTGCTTTAGGGGCTTGGATTTTGACCAACAATTGTAAACATTAATTCTACTGCATGAGAGATCCTGGGTGTTAGCACAAGAAAAGTGACGCCGGGTGCACACACTGAAAAAAGATGAGCCTCCATGTGTATGGGCTTAATATATTCACTCGATAATAAAAATGACTATGTTCCTATTGTCTGAACTATCATTTCAGAGAAGGGGTAGACAGTCATCTGGGGCTACAAGTAAGAAACAAAGCATCATTTTGGAAGGGTCTCCAAAAACAAATGCCCCATGTGTCATTTCCATGGGAGTTGGCAAAGAAAATGAACCAGAAGAACTGAAACCAGGCAAAAATAGGCTTCCGGAGTCAGGCGGTTTGACCGGGGATTACCTCTTGAGTGAATAGTAAAAGGAGAAAGAGCCTTTCATAAAATACATACGGAGAGTACATAGGTGGAGAGGACATTGTTTTTTTGTTAAAATATTTATGGGCAGTTATAATGAAAATATATCTTTGTCATTCCAAGTCAATAATGATATTCTGCAGTAGTCTTTGTGCTCCCTTCCCTAAGGATGGCTGCTAGCTATTAATCATTTCAAATGTAACAAAAAAATATAAGGAATATAGGCATACGGAAATAAAATTAAACCTTGCTCAGCTCTAAATACTATTCTGTTACAGGTGACATGATGATGTCTGGCTAACAAGCACAATACACACACAATAGTCACTTGGTTCCTTTGTTCCCAGATAGTGTCACCTCACACTGCCAAGCAGCTACTCAAACACAATCAAGAAACAGATGCATTCTCAGTGGTGATTCAGGGAGTTCTGGCGAGTAGTCTTTTAGCAATCCTTGACAAGGCACCTTTATCATAGTTCATGAAGCTTAGAAAACACTCTATCATCTTTTAAGATTCTTAGTGGTATCTATCACATCATGTTATTTCAAATCAATCATAGCATATCCTGGAAACAGCATCTCCCTGAGGCTTTGAAGTAGTTTTGATGCAGTAGTAGTATTTTTACCCTTAAATAGCCTGATGATGCAAACCTCCAGACTCTTCCTGTGCACTTTAAGTTGCTTTCAGATAATTCAAGCAACAACACAAAATATAAAAATAAACACTGATAGATACACATATACTAGCAAACTTTCTGCCTTTGCACTTGGCTCACTTAAGTAATAGAAACAAAAAAGAATTTTTTTCTTGCTAAGGTAATTGCTTTGATGCCTACATTGTTCTGATTCATTGGACATGTATCACTCCCCTATTTCAGATTATCCACTGTAAACAATCTATGTGCTTTGTTTTTAACTCTCTTTTTTGTTAAATACAGTCTGGGTGTGTACTGTTATTTTACTAGTATAGCCATAGATGACTTCATGTTAAACATATTATTTATAGAGCCATTAATTTTAAAGTCAACCAAAAGTCTGGGTTCTTTTATCTTTTGATATTTGCATCAATGAAATGTCGCACGAATGACAAAAAAGAGACTACTTTTGCTAACCAGATAAGCAAGCTCATTTTTTATTAACCCATACAGACATGACCATGTATGCAAGCATTCTTATAGGAGTATATAACTAGAATCCCAAGCACAGAACGCTTAATGAGCATGTACATTGCTTTTGTAGGCTACTTTTCCAAAGTAGAGAACTCATAAATATGAAGGTTATTATCAGAAACCCAACCAAGAAAAGTAGCTCCAAATTATTTTGATTCTTTCAATAGTTAGATATATCAAGAGTTGGGGCTCTATCCTAAAATGGACTAGATTATGTCTACTGTATATATGTACATTTATTGTATTTATTTAGGATAAAATAAAGACTAGAGGCAGTGAGAAAGCCTAAAATACCCTAAATCAAGATAATGTTATAATTGTTCTATGTACTTTTAAGGTCAAATATATCTTGAGTATGAGGGTCCTTTTAAAAGTGGTAATTTATATATTATTCCAGATTTCCGGTAACAACTGCCCTGCTGTGAAATTAGTAATAAAGGAGAAAACAGCCAAGAGCTCAGAGCCCAAAAAGGAAAAACATAAAAACAAAAAACAACAACACTTGTGCTCTGAATAGACCAGACAATAACCACTACTGGATGAGGGTTTTGCCAAGAAAGGGACTTCTGAAAAATCAGAACTGTATGCTCTGTGCAGTTTGTGTATGTATACACTTCTTTATATGAAGAGTACTTAGAGTCCTTTTCATTTCATAGTGACTACAAATATTAATACAGTGGGGCCTTGACTTACGAGTGTCCCGACTAACGAGTTTTTTGAGATACCAGCTATCTCTCGGCCAATTTTTTGCATTGAGTTGATAGAGTAATTTGAGTTAACGAGCTCCTTAACGAGCTCCTTAATGAGCTTGGTCTCCGAACGAATTAAACTCGTAAGTCAAGGCCCCACTGTACAAACCTTGAATTGCCTTTATAGAATCTCTACCTTTCAACAAACAACTATTCATTTTATAAGTTTGTCATTGTACCAAATCAATGGGGTGAATCCTACCCTCAACCAGTGGGGAAAAACAGGCAAACAGACATTTCTGCAGGTTAGCATCCAAAACCTGCATTTAATTTCCCCTCTAGATCCCTAGTCTCAACTCGACTCAACTTGGACCCATTGTAACAACCAAAGTTTGTTCCTTCACACTACTTTTACTTTATTTTCATTCCCTTAATATCCACCACCTAATATTCTCTGCCCTTTTTTAAATACTCACCTGAGATATATTATTATTGATTTTAGAGAAAGAGAGAAACATAGATCAGAAACAGCCTAGGAGAACACAGATAGCGGTGTAGGCAAATGCCTGTATTCACTGCCTCCCACAAACACATCAAAATTACAACTAAAATACACAACAACCATCATTCAGAACCGCCAGAAAGCTGGCTGAATGGAAGCCCTACAACTAGAGAAGTGAAGAAGAAAGCACACTGAGATTGGTAGGAGGTGTGGAGGCACAGAATGGGCTGGTCTGGCACCTACGTGGGCCACTTTTTTAATAGGGTGGGAGATCACTTCTTTGGAGGCCACCCACACCAGACCCCAAGCCCAGGGTCCCAGAGCTGGGAAAAGAAGTCCCTACAGGCTGAGAAAAGAAGAACTATGGGCTGTAAAAACCAGTGGAGATTGGGGCTCATGACACAGAGGCTGCTGGAGACCCAGCTGCTTCTCTTAAAAGGCCGCACCATAAACTGAACTTACAAGCTCCTGCTTCCTCTGAGCTCCAGTGCTGGGTGAGGCTCTGGGGGAAACAGGCACATATGAGGAGAAACTGGACTGTCTGTCATCTGGGCAGGAACACAGGAGTGGTCGCAGCAGTCATTGTTTCCATGCTGGGACCTCCCCAGTTGCAGGGCTGACTGGCAGCCATTTCTGTTTGCTCCCTGAGACCTCGCTCCACCCAATTTATAACACCACCCAAGCTGTGCACAGCTGCTTTTGCTTATGAATGGCCTATCCTTTCTCAGGCTAAAACCTGTCAAACAAGCTGCAGCTGGGTCAGGGAGCCCCAAACCTATCAATAAAAGGCCCAAGACCTGGCACCAGCACAAGCCTGCCTTGCTTCACACCTGGGCCTCATCTAGGCACTTCCAAACCTGAATACAAAGAGGAGAAATATTCAGATCTCTCTGTAGCTCCTCCTGCATGGCCCCAGGGAGTGGCTGACTTTGCACTTCCCTGGAGACCCAAGAGCCAGCGTACCCAGTGGTCAGTGTCAGACCATACCAGATTACAACTCTTCTTCGCATACATAAGCGACACTCTCAAGGGTCAGACCCAGTGAGCACCAAAGCCCCACTGTATCAAGCCCTGCTCCATAAAGGTGTCTCCTGCACAGCAGCTCTCCCACTGTAGTCCCAGCTGGTCCCCACAGCCAATTGGCCAGGACAGTGGTTGGCAAACTGCCGCTCGAGAGCCACATGCAGCTTTTTGGCCCCTTGAGTGTGGCTCTTCCACAAAATACCAACTTCTGCACATGGGCCACAAAGTTTCAATCGCACTGTACATGTGTGCCCGCACATGGTATTTTGTGGAAGAGCCACACTCAAGGGGCCAAAGAGCTGCATGTGGCTCGCGAGCCGCAGTTTGCCTACCACTGGGCCAGGAGATCAATTCCTCCCAGTGACACCAACAGCAATCAAGGCTCAACTACAAGACTGTGCACACAGCCCATGAAGGGATGCACCTACAGTGACCACCTCAGGTGATTGGGGAAGCTGAGCCACTGGACCTTACAGGCCATCTACTACACAAGGCTACTCTATCAACTCAAGGAGACTTAGCAGCTCTACCCAATACACAGAAACAAACCCAGGGAAGCAGCCAAATCATGGAGACAAAGAAACATGTCACAAATGAAAGAAATCGAAGAAAGCAAACTACTGGATATAGAGTTCAAAGCCACAGTTATAAGGTTACTCAAGAATCTTCTAGAAACCTCAAAGGGACTTAGTGAGACTTTCAAGGATCTGAGTGAGAATGCCCCCAAAATGGAAAAAGACCAGTCAGAAATTAAGCATGCACTGACTGAAATGAAGAATAATATACAGGGATTCAACAGTAGAGTAGAGGATTCTGAGAATCAAATCAACTATTTGAAATATGAGGAAGCAAATCACCCAACCAGAAAAGCAAAAAGAAAAAAGAATCAAAAAATATGAAGATAGTGTAAGGAGCCTCTGAGACAACTTCAACCTTACCAAAATCCGAATTACCATATTTTTCCATGTATAACATGCCCCCATGTATAAGACGCCCCCAACCCAAAATTAAGAAATCAATATTTTAAACATAAAACAGAACACATTTTTACTTAGTAATTACTGCAAGCAATGTTTACATACCAGTACTATGATATTATGCAGTATATCACTTTATTCAGCCTCTGTTGCATTACTGCTTTCTTCTTCATCACTATTAGTTCCAAGCATATCAATTTCTTCAATTTCTATTGTATCACTAAGGTCTTCTGAGTCACTGTTTATATATGTGAGATCATCCTCATAAACTGGTGGCATTTTCTGAGCTAACTTTGTTTGTGTTCTCATGGCCAACCCTTCTCTCCTCATGAAATTGAAGTACCATTTTGCTTTTCCTGTAAAATCAACAATGTCCATTTCGCTTTCAAACATTCTTGCCTGAAACTGAATAAGCTTGGTTGACACACATAAGCCACTCTGGCACTGCTCCAAGTTTGTCCATTTTACTGATTTTCCTCTTAAGGCCTTCTTTTTTGGCATCTTAAGGAGTTGATCTTCCTGTTTTCTCCACTGTCTGATAATACACTCATTGGGAGGAGGTCCAAATTCTCTCTCTGCAGCTCTGTTTCCACGCTCTTTTGCATAGCTGATTGCATTCACTTGAATTTTGCAGAATAAGACAATTGCTTACCGGTATTTATCTTTTTATTTTTTGACATCTTTATGGGCTCAGAACACTCAGGTCCCTGTTGCATCTGCCCCCTCTCCACTTCCACCCCCAATTACAGAATCAGCTGATGTCAGTAACACTAAGGCTCATGATTGGAGGAAGCCTGTTTGACAAGGTATGGGCAGCTACACACCTGTGTGGCTCCTTCCTTTGGCTGACTTCCATGTATAAGACGTCCCTTGATTTTCACTATAATCATTTTAGAAAAAAATAGCATCTTATACACAGAAAAATACAGTATGAGAGTGCCAGAAGAAGAAAGCGAGCCAGATATTGAAAACTTATTTGAAAAAATAATGACATAAAACTTCCCCTACCTGGTGAAAGAAATAGACTTACAAGTCCAGGAAGCACAAAAAACCCCAAACAAGAGGAACCCAAAAAGGATCACACCAAGACACATCATAATTAAAATACCAAGGGCAAAAGACAAAGAAAGAATCTTAAAAGCAGCAAGAGAAAAGCAGTTAATTACCTACAAGGGAATACCCATACGACTGTCAACAGAAACTACACAGGCCAGAAGGGAGTGGCAAGCAATATTCAAAGTGATGAATAGCAAGAACCTACAACCAAGATTACTCTCTCTAGCAAAGCTATCATTTAGAATTAAAGGTCAGATAAAGAGCTTCACAGACAAGAAAAAGCTAAAGGAGTTTATCCCCACCAAGCCAGTATTATATGAAATGCTGAAGGGTATTCTTTAAGAAGAGGAAGAAGAAAAAAAGATAAAAATATGAACAACAAAGTGGCAACAAATACATATCTATCAACAATTGAACCTAAAAATCAAACAAAAAAATCTGATGAACAGAATAACCTGGTGAATGGAATAGAATCAGGGGCATGTAAATGGAACAGACTGATGATTCTCAGAGGAAAAGGGGTGTGGGGGTGTGTGGGAAGAGATTAGACAAAGATCTTATATGCATGTATGCATTACCTATGGACACAGACAATAGGGTGATGAGGGACTGGGGTGGGGTGGAAACTGGGTGGAGGGGAGCTATGGGGGGAAAAAAGAGGGACATTTGTAATAATCTCAATAATAAAGATTAAAAAATAAAAAAAGAAACATAAAGCAATTGCCTTTTGATGTGCCCCAGCTGGGGATAGAACCCAAAACCTTTCTGGTGTATGGAAGGATGCTCCAACCAACTGAGTCACCTTTTAAAAATATATATTTGGAGATTATATATATGTCCACATTCATCAACTTCTTTAAATTCTATAAATACATATCATGAATTTGTCTTCATTCTTAGCCAATGTGTTCCATGACCTCTGTCAATTCACTGAAATTGTCAATTAACCAAATTTATTTACATTGAGCTTGACTTTAGGTGGCAAATAGTAAGGCAAAAATTTATTCAATGAAGTACTGTCAAGGATACAGAATGTCCAATCTGGCTCAGTATCTGAATCTTTCCCCATCTCCTGGCCATCCTCACTTAGCACTTTGAGGTCAAAATTTTCCTCTTATTTATTTTTGTACTCCTGGCATTTTTGTACTCCTGGCATCTATTAGAGCATGTTCAATAAGTAGTTGTAAAATAACTGAGGAAGTACTAGATAATGAGTATTGTTCTTCACAATGATCACTGAAAATTGTAAGAAAATGTTCAGCTGAGAAAGCAAACTAATAGTTTTTAGCAACAAGGTCAAAACCAGAAAGAACTAATTGGTCAATCAGAAAGTTTAAAATTATCCTGAATCTCTAGAATTAGGATCAATAGTAGTTAATTTGCATGTCATCACAGAGTGAAGAACATGAACTCTTGAGCCAGACTACATGAGTACAAATCCTGGCTTTGTCACTTATTATTTAGGTGACCTTGGAAACTTACTTAATCTTTATGTGCTTCGGTTTTTTGACCTGTACAACTGCCATAACAACATATCACTATCCTCATAGTGTTATGAAGATTAAATGGGGTAATAAATTTAAATTGCCTAAAATAATATCTGGCACTTATTAAACACTCTATAATACTGATACATAGATAGATAATAGTGACACCTCATAATCCAATGTCTTGAATAAAGCTAGTTCCACAAGATGCTTTATGCAATTACATACCCAGTAAATTTGGGGAATGTTGTGTTTTCTTAAGAGTCATAATATAAATTTATCAATTCAAAGCTTTGAAACATTTTGTGACCAAAATTTTTGTTTAAATATATTCACACTAACACTTCCCAAGTCTATTTCAGTACCTCCTTCTCCCCTACAGAACAGATGATACTAACCCATGGCACTAATTCTAGTTAACACGTTTTGGGAAACTCTAAGTGTGCACATATTGCTGCTTTGGTTTGTAATTATCTGTGTACTAGAGGCCCGGTGCACGAGTTCATGCACAGGTGGCGTCTGGCCAGGGGGAGGGGATGTGGGTGGTCAGCCGGCTGGCCCCGCCCCCAATCAGGGCCCAGTGGGGGCTGGACTGCTGGTGGCAGGGGAGGGCGGGGAAGAGGCCATGAGAGGTTAGCTGGGCTCATCCCCAATCCGGGTGGGGGGGCCAATTGGGGGCTGGACCAGCAGGGGGAGGGGCCACGGGAAGTTGGCCAGCTGTCCCCATCCCCAATCGGGCAGGTTGGCCAGTGGCAGTGCACGACTGGTTGATCTGGTCATTCCGGTCGCTTGGCTTTTATATATATAGATATTTGTATATACATGTATATATTTTGAGTCACAACTACAATGAGGATATGCATTTTGGTTTTAATATCCTTTATCTTTGCTTTTCTACTGCTCCCTTTCAAGACAACGAGTGATAAGAATGCCTCTTCTTTCACATACAGACTCCATTATGTACTGGAATTTGAACAAGATAAAGGGAGCACAAATATACCCAGCTGGTTTCTGACAAAGGCACAGATGCAGTTACATGGAAGAAAAACAGCTTTTCAACAAGTGGTGCTTGAGCAATAAGTCATACATACGCATAAACAAATAAAAATGATTCTCAACCTAAACTTCATACATTTTACAAAAAATAACTAAAAATGGATTGTAGACTTAAATGTAAAGTGCAACTATAAACCTATTAGGAGAAAACCTTTGACATCTAGGGCTTAGCCAAAGAATTCTTAGACTTCACACCAAAAACAACCCATAGAAGGAAAAAAATGATAAACTAGACTCCAAAAATGAGAATCAGTTGTTCCATGAAAGACCCTGTTAAGAGCATGAAAGGACAAAGTACAGACTGAGAAAATATTTGCAAATCACATAGATGACAAAGGACTAGCTTCTAGAAAAATAAAGAACTCAAGACTTACAGGTAAACATAAATTAAATTAAATAATTCAATTATACAATGGGCCACTGATAGAAAGAGACATTTTACCCTAAAAGATATACAGATGGCAACTAAGTACATGAAAAGATGTTCAAAGTCATTAGCAATTACACAAATGCAAATGAATACCACAATAAAATGTTACTACTCATCTATCACAGTGGCTATAATACTAGTAAAACATAGAGACAACACAAAATTATGATGAGGATGTTGAAAAACTAGATCACTCACTCATAGGTTGATGGTGGAATGTAAAATGGTACAGCCCCCCTGGAAAATAATTTGGCAGTTTCTTTAAAAGCTAAATAAACAACTACCATACAACTCAACAATTGCAATCCTGGGCATTTATCCCAGAGAAATGAAAAGTTGTGTTCACTCAAAGGCTTGCACATGAATGTTTATAGCAGCTTAACTTGTAATAGTCCCAAACTAGAAGCAACCCAGATGTCTGTCCTTAAGTAGTGAATGGCTAAACAAACAATGGAACACCCATACCATCAAATACTAATTAGCGATGAAAAGAATCAGCTACTAAAACATGCAACAAACTGGAGGAATTGCCAAAGAATTATGCTGAGTGAAAAAAGCCCATCCCAAAAGGTTACACACTCTGATTCCATTTACATGACATTCTTGAAAGGACAAAATTATAGAAATGGAGAACAGATTACTGGTTGCCAAGGGTAAAGAAGGGGATGTAGGTGGGAGGGAAATGTGGTGGCTACAAAACGCGTCTTTGTGGTGAAGGAAATGTCCCTATCTTGACTTTGACAATATCAATATCCTGGTTGTGATACTGTAATACTGTTTTACTAGATGTTCTCTTTGTGGGACTGAGTATAAGGTAAATGGAAGCTCCATGTATTATGTCTTACAACTGCATGTGAATCTAAATTATCTCAAAATAGAAAGTTTAATTGAAAAAAAATGTTAACTGGATGCCATAGTCAACAACTACTCTTTTCATTTGTGTCAAGTATACCTCTTCAATTTGCCAATATTGACATATTTTAAAATAGTATAATTTGTAAGAAAATGGGGGTTACTCCTGAACTCATTTGATTAATTTATAGTGCTTCTCATGGATATATTAACTTGAATTATAGAAGATTTTAAAAGGAAAGCAACTAATATCAGAAAAAAATGAAGTGATAAAAGCTCAGTTAAATTAAATATTAAATAATGTTCACAGGAGATTGTAGATTCAAAAGTAAGCAACTGTCTCAAAAAGAAGAAAAGAAAACAAAAAGGAGTTTAAGTAGTAATGAGATAATATGCACAAATGATGATAATATTGGGAGCAGTTTTTCTAACCTACCTAAGAAAAATAAGTGTATTCAATATCCAAATATTGGATGAAATTGAATAGTTTGGTTATCTAGGACATTTTTCCATAATAACTTTACTTAAAATATATTAATTTACCCCCCCCCCCCCCCCCCCCCCACACACACTGTAATTCTCTCATCATATGCATATATGCAGATATATATTTTTGAAAATATCCACTATTTCCATTTTCTAATTGCCTGTTCATTTTTTCAACCTGAGATCTAGATAACTAAGTTTAGTGTTTATTGAAGTAGCACTCACAGAGGAGACCAATGACTTGCAAATTTAATACCCAAAGTTGCTGACACTCACTTCTTGAGATTCTCTTTTCTTATGGAGTCTGTGACAGTGTCCAATCCTCTCTTCTCTCTCTTTCTTAACCTCTAATCTCACTTACTAGATCTTCTTCCTTCTCCTTCTCAGTAGCAACAACAGTACGTGTGAAGCACTTTATACATTATTTCAATTTTATTTGTGAAGAAAGTTTACCATCACTTTTTTTACAGGTGTGTAAAAGAAGACAAAGGTAAGTGATCTGCCCAAGATTATACTCAGAGTCAAATAAATCCTGACCTTGACCTCTTTTCCTGTTATTTCTCTTCTTCCATTAATCTTATCTACCTCTGTGACTTTTGGTATAACCTTACAGATATATCTTTAAACTATATCAGGGATAAAGTTATTTCACCTGTGATGTGGATGATACAGGTATTTTCCAAGTCCCACGTGTTTTACTGCTTGTGAGATAGCTTGGCATGGATGTCTCTTGTCATGAAACTCATTAGGTACCAAAGAGAGTTGCCCACAGGAATCAGCAATTTTTCTTAATTTCTTATTTTTACTGGCCTGACCATTTCTCTGGTCAATGAGGTATGAAGCTGAATATTCACTCTTTCCTCCTTCACATCTAGTCCATTGTGAAGACTATGGATTCTATGTTTCTCAACTTTGATCCTTTCCATCCCACTCTCTGCACTCCAGGATGGACCCTCACCACGCCCTCACGTAGACCATTGCAATGCCCTGATTACCTTTTAATCTTAGATCACTGTCCGATTAATATTCCTCATTTGTTGCCTTCTGCTTAAACGTAATAACTCCAAATACTGTTCTCCTGCTGCCTGCTTTTTCTGCCAACACATATGTGCTTGATGTCAAAAGTCAAAGGAAAACTCAAAGTGAGTAAAAAGCATTCTAAAAGTATTTTTATATGCAATGTTTTATTTAAATTTTTTTCTTTATTGATTAAGGTATTACGTCCGTGTCCATTGGTTTGGCTTATATGCATGCATACAAGTCCTTTGGTTGATCTCTTCCCCTTACCCCAACCCTCCCCTACCTTCCCTCTGAGGTTTGACAGTCTGATTGATGCTTCGCTGTCTCTGGATCTGTTTTTTGTTCATCAGTTTATGTTGTCCATTATAATTTGCAAATGAGTTAGATCATGTGATATTTATCTTTCTCTGACTGGCGTATTTCGCTTTTGCATCCAGTTCCATCCATGTTGTTGCAAATGGTAAGAATTCCTTCTTTTTTACAGCAGCGTAGTATTCCATTGTGTAGATGAACCACAGTTTTCTCATCCACTCATCTGCTGATGGGCACTTAGGCTGTTTCCAAATCTTAGCCATTGTAAATTGTGCTGCTATGAACATAGGGGTGCATATACCCTTTCTGATTGGTGTTTCTGGTTTCTTGGGATATATTCCTAGAAGAGGGATAGCAGGGTCAAATGGAAGTTCCATTTTTAGTTTTTTGGGGAAACTCTATACTGTTCTCCACAGTGGCTGCACCAGTCTGCATTCCCACCAGCAGTGTATGAGGGTTCTTTTTTCTCCACATCCTCTCCAGCACTTGTCGTTTGTTGATTTGTTGATGATAGCCATTCTGACAAGTGTGAGATGGTACCTCATTGTTGTTTTGATTTGCATCTCTTGAATGATTAGTGACTTTGAGCATGTTTTCATATGTCTCTTGGCCTTCCTTCTGTCTTCTTTCGAAAAGTATCTATTTAGGTCCGTTGCCCATTTTTTGATTGGGTTGTTTATCTTCGTTTTGTTAAGTTGTATGAATTTCTTGTAAATGTTGGAGATTAAACCCTTATTGGTGATAACATTGGCAAATATGT
>NW_005356259.1:4611017-4629762 GCF_000412655.1 Myotis brandtii
TCTTGTAAATGTTGGAGATTAAACCCTTATTGGTGATAACATTGGCAAATATGTTCTCCCATGCAGTGGGCTTTCTTATTGTTTAGTTGATGGTTTGTTTTTTTGTTGTTGTTTTTTTGCTGTGCAAAAGCTTTTTACCTTTTCTGAATATGTGCATTTCACCTTGCATTGTATTGTGTATTATTACCTAATTACCATATTTAAAGTATGTGAAATGTGCTGTATCTGCCTGCCAGAAAATTATAATAATGATAAGAGGTGCTTAATAAAGGTCTGCAATATTACTCCCACTACCACCTACACCTAATACATGCTCACATTTACTAAATGCCTACTATGTAGCTGGTATGCATTAAGTAATTTAATTCTCAAAACCACCTTACAGATTAGGACTCTAGACACAAAGAGTAACTGGCACAGGCTACAGCTACAGAATTAGAAAATCTGGCCATCTGGCTGGAGAGCTTTACTGTTAAGCAATACTACTTTTGAATGCACTAAACAAGCACACATTCTGAACAGACATGCTCACAAGTATTTAGTCTCTTTATACTTTCTTGCATGGTCACTGCCATTTGACTATGAAGGATCATGGATACCTCCTCTATCTTCAATGAAAATCAAACTTTTTATTGTACTAACTCTTTCTGCCTTCCCATAATGCCAGAGACCTTTGCTTAAGTTGGAACGATGGTTATAAGACATAAATGAGATGACTATAAACTATTTCCTAATAAAAATTGATGCTTTGCTTCCTTGAGGTGTCACTGTTAAATAAGTGGCAAAGAGACCTTATAGCAATTACCAAATTCATAGACCACAACTTCATCAACTGACTTAGTGGTTGCAGTTTTACTGACTCAATGGAAGGGAAACGTTAACACTATTATTACCAACAGAATCAGTGGGCAATGTCAATGCAGAACGAAATAGCATAGTTTGAATGAACCACTTTATTTAAATGTAAGGAATCATGACTAATTTCCCTTTTAATGCTTATTACACTACAAAATTTCTTCTGATATTTTTCAGGTTTATTTCAAAATGAGTACAAAAGGTTTGTAATAGCAAAGCTACCAATAGCACACATAACACACACATTTCAACATTTTCCTGGCACATTCAGTAGTCATCAGGAGCTGCCTTAGGATGAGCAGTGTGCTTCAGGGATTATATTTCACAGGCTTCAATTTGTTACATGGAGAACAAAATATACCATGACTACTTCAGAGTGTCTATTTAACCACTGAGTCTATCAGTTCATTGTCCCTCCTTCCAAACCATGAATATTGATAAATTACTGAGAAACCACACTTATATAGTCATTACATATGTATGCACACATGTCAATACACATATATACACAGGCACAAACCAGCCATTCTTCTCTCTTTTTTTTTTTAATTAAATCTTTATTGTTCAGGTTACATTTGTTCCTCTTTTTTCCCCCCCATAACTCCCCTCCTCCCAGTTCCTGCCCCACCCTCCGCCCTCACTCCCCACCCACTGTCCTCATCCAAAGGTGCGATGCATGTTTGTTGTTCACAATTTGTATCTTTACCTTTTTCTTCTTCCTCTTCTTAAAGGATACCTTTCAGCATTTCGTATAATACTGGTTTAGTGGTGATGAACTCCTTTAGCTTTTCCTTATCTGTGAAGCTCTTTATCTGACCTTCAATTCTGAATGATAGCTTTGCTGGATAAAGTATTCTTGGTTGTAGGTTCTTGGTATTCAGCACTTTGAATATTTCTTGCCATTCCCTTCTGGCCTGCAAAGTTTCTGTTGAGAAATCAGCTGACAGTCGTATGGGTATTCCCTTGTAGGTAATTGAGTCTCTTTCTCTTGCTGCTTTTAAGATTCTCTCTTTGTCTTTTGCTCTTGGCATTTTAATTATGATGTGTCTTGGTGTGGTCCTCTTTGGATTCCTTTTGTTTGGGGTTCTCTGCGCTTCTTGGACCTGTAAGTCCATTTCTTTCACCAGGTGGGGGAAGTTTTCTGCCATTATTTCTTCAAATAGGTTTTCAATATCTTGCTGTCTCTCATCTTCTGGCACCCCTATTATTCTGATGTTGGTACGCTTGAAGCTGTCCCAGAGGCTCCTTACACTATCTTCGTATTTTCGGATTCTTTTTTCATTTTGCTTTTCCGGTTGGGTGTTTTTTGCTTCTTCGCATTTCAAATCTTTGGCTTGATTCTTGCGCTCCTCTGGTCTGCTATTGGGTGTAATATTCTTTATTTCAGAGCGTGTATGCTTAATTTCTAGTTTCTTTATCATAGCATCGAGGGTCTCATTAGTTTTCGTGAAGCTCTCCAAAAGTTTATTGCAAGCCCTCAAAATTGCGTTTTTTAGCTCTATATCCTCCATTTCTGTCATGTTTTTTTGTCTCCGCATTTTTTATGCTTTCTTGGTGCACCCCCTAGTGGTCTTTGTGCGCAGTCTTGTTCTAGTTGAGCCTTGATTGTTGTAGTTAATACTAGAGGGATTTGACCACCAGGCCGACTGGCTGTGTGAATCAGCTGTGTCTGCCGCGGAAAACTTCTGTCCTCTGGGGAGGTGCTAATCTAGCCTTTGCCTGAGGCGATCTGGCAAATGGCTCTGCGCAGGGCTTGGGCGGGGCGGGCTCAACAGGGCGGGCGGAGGGAGCCGTTATGGTGCCCTCAGTCCTGTTCCCAGAGGCTCTGCTTCTCAGAACCCCCGGAACCGCTGCAAACCTCGGAGGGAAAGCTGCCTTCCAACTGATGCCAGACACTCCCGCTTCTCCCGTTTGGGTCCGAGTCCCCAGCGATTCGCCCGTATCTGGAGCTCAGAGTCTGAGACTCCCCCCTGACCGAAAACGACAACCGCGCTCTCAGCCACCAGCCCGCTTTGCGCGCGCACCTCCGCACCTGAGTATTTTCCACACTGCGCCTCCTCTGAGCCTCGGTGTGCTGTTATTTTTCCTTCTAGTTGAAGAGTCTCTCCTCAGCCAGCCTTCCTGTGGTTCTGGGTGATGTCCGTTCCGTCTTTTGTATTTTTGAAGTGGTTGTTTGCGGCAGCAGTCTCTGGTGTTTACCTATGCCGCCATCTTGGTCTCTCCCCATTCTTCTCTCTTTATCAGTAGTTGCCAACACCTAGTACACAGTGCTGACACTTCATTTTATGAATCTTAATTTTCCCATTTTCTTTTCATCTTTGCCTATGCATAAATTTTACTGAATTATAATACTGATTCATATAAATTATAAAATTGAAAACATTATTCATATTGCTAGTAGCTATAACTGCTATTGTCATTGAGTATATGTGAATTTTATTTTAGATATTCATCCATAATTTAAAGCGTTGTTACTTTCAGAGATAATTCTAAGATAAAGAGATTTATATACTAATTTTTCTCTATATCTGAATAATTTTCATATTGAGAATGTGATTGTTAACATTTTGTAATTATTTTGAAATAATATATGCACTATTTTAAAAAACAAACTTTTGCTCTGAATTATTAGTGCTAGTGTTCTAATGTCTACATTTTTTTCAATGAGACATATTAGCTATTTGTTTCTTCTAGTTTATTCTTTCTAAAAATTGTCAATAAATGCCTAAGTAAAAAATAAGTATATACTAGTATGTTCTAAAGAAAAGGAAGGTATACTGAATTAAGCTATGCTTAAAAGTTAAAGCATTTTTATTTAAAGTAATTTTTATAATTTGAAGAATATGCTAGCCCAGTGATGGCAAACCTATGACATGCGTGTCAGAGGTGACACGCGAACTCATTTTTTTGGTTGATTTTTCTTTGTTAAATGGCATTTAAATATATAAAGTAAATATCAAAAATATAAGTCTTTGTTTTACTATGGTTGCAAATATCAAAAAATTTCTATATATGACAAGGCAACAGAGTTAAGTTAGGGTTTTTCAAAATGCTGACACATCGAGCTCAAAAGGTTCGCCATCACTGCTCTAGCCTCATAATGAAAAATATTAAGAGGAATATGATCCTCTATGATTCATTCTTCTATCCTTTATTCTATGAATATAATTTGATATTTAGAAATGATCAAACTATATATAAATTCCTCTGAAGCATAAAATCTCTTCATAAGTATGATTTTGAGCACTGCAGGCTATTAAATATATCCTACTTAATCATTTCTCTCTTAGTATTCATTTCAGTGTAGTGTTGCAATGAACTTGGTAAAATTTTTGTCCATATTTCTGATTATTTCCTTAAATTCCTAGAAGTAAAATTAATGACTAAAAGTAGTTTTAAGGTTTTTAATACATAGTATCAAATTACCTTTTTCTAAAGCTGTATTAAAGCCTGAAAGAAAATATAATTTTCAAATATGAAGTAAAACCATCACTTGTAATATGTCACAAATAGCCTGATAACATTATACATATGTGAGGTAGTTACTGTTTAACAGTGGATAACAAAGTCCAGATACAGGAAAGAAGTCAAAGACAGCAAAGCAATGAAAGAAAGTAGGTGGGGCAAAGGGTGAAGAAACACTTCAAGCTTTATTAATATACTTCATGCTATTCCATTGTGCATTGAAGAGCTGGCTGGGGAATGGGCCAGAGTGGTCCAAACTTTTAGTGCCTTCATAATCTTTATGGACATCTAAAGGTAGGTATGTTTGGATTTTAACGATTACTTGAAACCTATGCTGTTGTGCTTATATAGAGAAATACAGCTCTTGAAAACAAATGCAAAATCTGCTTGAGAATTTGAGTGGCCTTACAATTGACATTTATTGACAATTGTTAGAAAGAATAAACTAGAAGAAACAAACAATATGTCTCATTAAAATCTTATTATCAAAGGAATAGGAGAGGAAAAAAGAAACCCCATATCTGGGGTTAAATACTAAGAAAAACAGGGTATCCCCAAAAATGTAGATACTATTTAACAGCTCATAGCTCAATTTTGAAAATAAAATGTATTTTAATAAGCACTGCCTTTATAATTATTCAAAGTGTGTGTTGACATTTTTGGAACATCCTATATATGCAAAGAGTCATTTTATTCTACTAAGTCATGTGTTCACTCATTCATTCATTCCTTCAACCAATATTTATTGAGCACCTATCATATGCTAGGCATTGCTCTAAATGCTGGGGACATAATAATGAATTACAGAGATATGGTCTATGTGTTCTTGGAACTCACAGTTTAGTGAGAAAGACTGACATCTAACCAAGCAAGTTGCAGTATAGGGTAATGACAAGCTTAGTGAGATAGAGAAAACAAAACGGGGTCAACCAACCCTGTAAGGGTGATTTTCAAAAGAATATGAAACTGCTTTTCAATTGAAACCAAAAGCTAGTTGATGCAACTGAGTGAACTGAAGAATCAATATAATGTAATGCCTTGCCTAGGGTCACCCATCTAATAACTAAGTCATGACTAGGAGTGAGGTCTTCAGAGTGCACTGATATTAGTGATATTACACTAACACTAGTTCCCTTAACACTTCTGACCTGTCATTGTGGAACATGAATGATCAGACAGACAGATCCACTACACATGGAATAAACTCTTGAAGACAATGGAGACAATTTTTTACACCAGAGCATATTTTAGGGATAAAGCTGTACCTTTAAGACATGTTTGGGGGGAAAAAGTGCTCTGTCTGCTATCTAACCTTTCAGTAAAAGACATCAAATAGCAGAAAGTCTGTGAACATTCCAATCCATCATTAAAAACTATCAAATGCTTACTTAGGTCAGCAGGTTCCAAATATGTATTCAATTGGTTTAAGAAGCACAGAATGGATGAAGACAAAGGCAAGCAGAAAGTGCTTTCTTTTTTATTTCTATGACACCAGCACTTTCTAATACATTTTAATGTTGATCAATTGATTCTGACTACATTTAGGGAACATTACATGAAAGAAAGAAAAACACAGGAAAGGGCATTTGTAGAGGAGGATTATCAAGTGTATTACCAGTGTCATCCTCATGCACTTGACCAATTTGTTCTCTGTTATAATAATTTCCAAATTTGCTTATGTTCCCTCTCCAGAAATGGGACAGCACTTTTTTTTTTATCTATGCTTTGCTTCTTCCACAGGCTTGTACAACAATATTTAGTTATGTCTCCTTTCTTTGAAAATAGTCAATAACTTGACTTTTTTCTTCCCAAGGATATATGCTGCGTCTCAGAACAACAAGAAAAAATAAAATAAATGTATACTGCATAAAATAATTACAATCAACTCTTAATTTTCTATGGTAGAGAAAGGCAGAGTTGCATGTGTGACTGAAATTCATGGACATGCCCCCCAAATATCATTTCAATAAGCAATTTCAACTAATCATTTAACAAACTTGTTATGAGCTTTGCTTTTGTTTGTTTGTTTGTTTGTTGTAGCCAGCCAAGGGGTAAAGGAGGGAACACGGAATAGAAGTACCCTTAAACTTGATGATCAATCTCCAAAGAAATGAATGCTAACAAAAATCATTTGGCATTGCATAAAGAAAGAATCTACAGGAAATGTAAATACAGCTAAAACCATATGATGTTTACTGTTTTTCAGATTCTAAATGCCCTGTTTAGAACTAATAACAAAAAGAATGATTGGATTTTCTTTACCAAGTCTGTGATTATTTAAAACCAAATTGTGAAAAAACCCATTTAGAAGTACCTCTAGGAGATATAAAAATGAAGACATCATGCTTTACCTCTATATTTCTACATGATGACATTAATTGGGAGGATAAACTGAAGTTGTGCATAAAAAGCGGCTTATCTATTTATGAAGAGATTACAAAAAGTGATTCATAATTCTAATTATTTTTAAGTGCAAAGTGACTTAAGCTTGCAATTCCCAGATGCATTTTCACTCTGCAGAAATCTCTGATATAGTAAGCAGTTAGACAGACATGAGCAGAGTAGGAACAATAGGCCAGATACAAAAGGTCACCAGGGTGGAACGTTTCTAATGCCTAGCAATGGGCAAACTGGACTGGGACCTCACCCCCAGGGGAACCTTCCCTCCCTTTGCATATAGCTCATCACGCAGTTTAGATCACCTGATCTTTCATATCTCTGGGCATGCTGTCTGGACCCTCCTCTGACCTTTCCTCTCCTGGCATGTTGCCAGTCATGTGGTAGACATTAGAGAAGGAAACAGGAGGGCCAGAGAACAGCCTCATAAAACTCCCATACAAGCCCTTGCACAACCGCTCTCTTAAGCATTAAGCCCTCAAGACAATGAAGTTCTGAGCCGCATCAAATAATCTTAAGAAGAAAGCCTTGAGTCTGGGTCAGTTGGCCACAGAGACAGAATTTTGGTTAAACCAGAGATAACGGCTAGGCCTCAGTTCTGTTTCCGCTCCTGGCCCAGAAAAGCCGCAAGGCCAGGCAGGCCAACGCCATAGCTGACATCAGGACCAGCTACGATGAATAATGATCCTCTGCCCTGATGCCAGCAAGTTAGTGAAAACCATGACCCTGAGGAGACACACAAGGAAAGCTGATAAGCTGACAAATAGTCTATTGTGATCCTCCCCGAGACCTGCAGATAAAAACCCCAAAGATGAAGGACACAGTGTTCACTCTTGCTCTGTTCTCGCTCTCGCTCAGAACATCCACAGCTCCCCCCACGGACTTCTTTCCCGGGGCTCACTGCCTCTGGAGTATGCAGAAGGGCCTTTCCTCCTCTCCTTCCCCCAGGTTCATTTTCTTTGCTTTTCTTTCTCCTAATCTCCAAGAGCCCTTCTTTTTCCTCTGTAACTTGTTTCCTGAGCCCATGCAACCTCCCAGCTGTCTCTCTTCTTCTACCTCTGTAACTTTCTAAATAAATTTTCACTTGTATTTGAATCTTGGCTCTGAATTGTTTCTGAGCCAAAACTCAGGGACTAAGGTCTAAAATCTGTTGCCATTTCACCATTAACAATATCCATTGTTCTTTCAAACCTTGACATGTTTAAAGAAGTCAAGGGGAAAGAAACATCAGACAGCATGGTCTTCTGTCTGTGGATACCCATTCAGCCACGGATCTTCTTCCAAATATTACTTTCATCTCTCAAAATATAACCTGTTGAGGCATGTAACAACCATGATTGATGAGAAAGTTGTAATAGGAAATACTTTAAATTGAACAGTGGTTTTCAAAGTGTAGTTCTCATAGACCAGGCATGCAAAATGTTGGGCCGCACCCCAGCACTACTGAATCAGAAACTCTGAGTTGGGGCCAAACAAATGGCATTTTAAAATTTTATTCAGCCCTGGCCAGTATGGCTCAGGTGGTTGAGCATCATCCCATGCACCAAAAAACTAGAAGTTTGATTCCTAGTCAGGGCACATGCAGGAGGTATGCAGGAGGCAGCTGATTGATGCCTCTCTCTCACATTGATGTTTCTCTCCCTCTCTCTTCTTCTCTCTCTAAAATCAATAACAAAAACAAAATTTAAAAAATTATTCGGATGATTCTGATGCATGCCAAAGTTTGTAAAGTCTGTCTGACCCCTCACTAATAAATGGAAGTTGTGAGAGTCCAACAAAACCAGAATCGCTGGAAAGATCTAGGGGTTTGCAACAACTTTCATCAATTACTTTTACCATGGTTAGTCTAAGAAAGGTTGCAATAAATGTTTAGTCTTTTTCTGAATTAGATTATTAAACGTCTATTGTCAAAACTAATCTTCAAAAGTTTTCCTTTTCAATTTTTACCAATCACTTTTCTTCACTATTTATCACCTTCAGTTATACAGAGTGCAAATTTCACATATTGTGTTTTTCATTTTTGATCCTTTATAGAAACTATTACAAATAGAGAAGTAATTAATAAATTAGTTTGTTTGTCTATTATAAGGAATGGGTTCACATAATTATGGAGACAGAGAGGTCCCAGAGTCTGCAGTTGGCAAGCTGGAGACCCAGTAGAGAGAATGTGTAGTTCTAGCCCAAGTCTACGAACTAGGAGAACCAAGTGTAAGTTCTGGTCTGAAAGCCAAAAGATTTGAGACCCAAGAAGATCTGATACTTGAGCTCAGGTCCAAAGGCAGGAAAAAACTGATGTCCCAGTTCAAAACAGTCAGGCAGGAGGAGTTTCTTCTTACATGAGAGAAAGTTAGCTTTTTTAATTCTTTCAGATATTTAACTGATTTGATGAAGGCCACCCACATTAGGGAGGACAATCTGCTTTACTCAAGCTACCAATGCAAATGTTAATCTTATCCGAAAACATCCTCACATTGCCCTAACCCAGTGGTCGGCAAACTGTGGCTCCCCAAACTGCGGCTCGGCAAACCTCGGCTCGCGAGCCACATGCGGCTCTTTGGCCCCTTATGTGTGGCTATTCCACAAAATACCGACTTCTGCGCATGGGCCACGAAGTTTCGATCGCACTGTACATGCGCTCCCGCACGTGGTATTTTGTGGAAGAGCCACACTCAAGGGGCCAAAGAGCCGCATGTGGCTCGAGAGCCGCGGTTTGCCCACCACGGCAACCAGTTTGGCTCAGTGGATAGAGCGTCGGCCTGTGGACTCAAGGGTCCCAGGATTGATTCCGGTCAAGGGCATGTACCTTGGGTGCATCCATATCCCCAGTAGGGGGTGTGCAGGAGAGCTGATCCAGTTTATCTCTCATCAGTGTTTCTAACTCTCTATCCCTCTCCCTTCCTCTCTGTAAAAAACCAATAAAATATATTTTTTTAAAAAGAAAGTGGAACAAGAGCCCAAAAACATCCTCACAGACACACCCAGAATAATGTTTGACCAAATAGCTGGATACCCCATAGCCCAATCAAGTTGACACATAAAATGACATCATAGTCATTTTGCAATTTATATTTTGATTTTCCACCAGGAGTGTGTAAATATTCTTACCAGTAGCTTCAAATGCTCGTCATTTTGTTCTTGCTGGACACGATGTGGTTAATACTATCCATTAAAAAAGCCCTATAGAACACTTCCAAGCTCATTCTATGAAGCCAGCATCACCCTAATACCAAAACCAGGTAAAGACAACACAATGAAAGAGAATTACAGGCCAATATCCCTCATGAACATAGATGCCAAAATCCTCAACAAAATCTTAGCAAATCGGATCCAGCAGTACATCAGAAAGATCATACACCATGACCAAGTAGGATTTATCCCAGGGATGCAAGGATGGTACAATATACGCAAATCAATAAACGTGATACATCACATAAACAAATTGAAAGAAAAAAACCACATGGTCATATCAATTGATGCAGAAAAAGCATTTGACAAAATCCAACACCCATTTTTGATAAAAACTCTCAGCAAGGTGGGAATAGAAGGATCATACCTCAACATAATAAAAGCCATATATGACAGGCCCACAGCCAACATCATACTCAATGGACAAAAACTAACACCATTTCCCCTAAGAACAGGAACAAGACAAGGATGCCCACTCTCACCACTCCTGTTCAACATAGTACTGGAAGTATTAGCCATTGCAATTAGACAAGAAGAAGAAATAAAAGGCATCCAAATTGGAAAAGAGGAAGTAAAACTGTCCTTATTTGCAGATGACATGATATTATACATACAAAACCCTAGAGACTCCATCAAAAAGCTACTAGACTTAATACATGAATTTGGCAATGTAGCAGGATACAAAATTAACCCCAAGAAATCTGAGGCATTTCTATACACCAATAGTGAACTTTCAGAAAGAGAGATTATAAAAACAATCCCATTTACCATCGCACCAAAAAAATTAAGCTACCTAGGAATAAACTTAACTAAAGAGGTAAAAGACCTCTACTCAGAAAACTACAGGACATTGAAAAAAGAGATAGAGGAAGACATAAACAGATGGAAGAACATACCGTGTTCATGGATTGGTAGAATCAACATCATTAAAATGTCCATACTACCCAAAGCAATCTATAAATTCAACGCACTTCCCATTAAAATACCAACGGCATACTTCACAGATCTAGAACGAACTCTCCAAAAATTCATCTGGAATAAAAAAAGACCCCGAATAGCTGCAGCAATCCTGAGAAAGAACAAAGTAGGTGGGATCTCAATACCAGATATCAAGCTGTATTACAAAGCCACTGTTCTCAAAACTGCCTGGTACTGGCACAAGAACAGACATATAGATCAATGGAATAGAATAGAGAGCCCAGAAATCAGCCCCAACCAATACGCTCAATTAATATTTGACAAAGGAGGCAAGAACATACAATGGAGTCAAGACAGTCTCTTCAATAAATGGTGCTGGGAAAATTGGACAGATACATGCAAGAAAATGAAACTAGACCACCAACTTACACCATACACAAGAATAAACTCAAAATGGATAAAGGACTTAAATGTACGACAGGAAACCATAAAAATTCTAGAAGAATCCAAAGGCAACAAAATCTCAGACATATGCCAAAGCAATTTCTTCACTGATACAGCTCCTAGGGCAGTTGAAACTAAAGAGAAAATGAACAAATGGGACTACATCAAAATAAAAAGCTTCTGCACAGCAAAAGAAACCATCAACAAAACAACAAGAAAACCCACTGCGTGGGAAAACATATTTGCCAACGTCATATCTGATAAGGGCCTAATCTCCAAAATTTATAGGGAACTCATACAACTTAACAAAAAGAAGATAAACAATCCAATCAAAAAATGGGCAAAGGATCTAAATAGACACCTTTCAAAAGAGGACATTCAGAAAGCCAAGAGACATATGAAAACATGCTCAAAGTCACTAATCATCCGAGAGATGCAAATCAAAACAACAATGAGGTACCATCTCACACCTGTCAGAATGGCTATCATCAACAAATCAACAAACGACAAGTGCTGGAGAGGATGTGGAGAAAAAGGAACACTTGTGCACTGCTGGTGGGAATGCAGACTGGTGCAGCCACTATGGAAGACAGTATGGAGTTTCCTCAAAAAACTGGAAATGGAACTCCCATTTGACCCTGTGATCCCACTTCTAGGAATATATCCCAAGAAACCAGAAACACCAATCAGAAAGGATATGTGCACCCATATGTTCATAGCAGCACAATTCACCATAGCTAAGATCTGGAAACAGCCTAAGTGCCCATCAGTAGATGAATGGATTAGAAAACTGTGGTACATCTACACGATGGAATACTATGCTGCTGTAAAAAAGAAGGAACTCTTACAATTTGCAACGGCATGGATGGAGCTGGAGAGCATTATGCTAAGTGAAATAAGCCAGTCAATGAAGGAAAAATACCACATGATCTCACTCATTCATGGATAATAAAGACCATTACAAACTTTTGAACAATAATAGATACAGAGGCAGAGCTGCCTCAAACTGATTGTCAAACTGCAGTGGGAAGGCCAGAGAGGGTTGGGGGGCAGAAGGGAGGGGAGTAAGAGATCAACCGAAGGACTTGTATGCATGCATATAAGCAAAACCAATGGACATAAGACACTGGGGGGTAGGGGAGGCCAGGGGATTGTCAAGGGCGGGGAAAAAAAAAAGGACACATATGTAATACCCTTTGTAATACTTTAAGCAATAAAAAAAAAAGCCCTATAAAGGAAGTACAAACACAGTACTTTGGAGACACTAAGGAAGTACATGCTGGTTTAAATGAAAACAGCCAAGCATCACCATATATTGGTCAGTCAATGTTCTTTTGCTGTACTATGTACATTGTATTTACTTTTTCTCTTTTTTTTAAATAAATAATGGGTGATGGTAAGTATGTGGAGAAATTGGAACCCATGTGCACTATTATTATTATTATCATTATTATTGATTTAGAGAGGGAGGAAGGGAGAGAGGGAGAGAAACATTGATATGACAGCGATACATTGGTAGGTTGCCTCCTTGACTGGGGTTGAACTCAAAACCTAGGTATGTACACTGACTGGGAATTAACTGGTGACCTTTTGGTGCATGGGAGGACACTCCAACCAATTGAGACATATCATCCAGGGCTGTACATTTTATATATCAACATGAATTTATAAGTTAAAAGTTCATAAGAGAGCACTGTTTTTGCATAGCATCAATTCAACTGGAAATAAATGAAAAATCCATCCAAACATTAAAGCATGTTTATTATGCAGGGTAGTGCAGCAGAGTGTTTAGTTAATAGACCATTTTAGCATCAAGTAGACAGATCCTAAATCAGAAAAGAAAAGGATTTTCTGTAGGCGGAAGGAACTTCAAATAATCAATAGCAAAAACAAATATTTATGGCATGCATATTATGTATGAGGTACTAGGGTTAGGTCCCAGATTTTCCCAAATCAATGCTACCAAACTAAACATTCCAAATTTGGTAGCTAAAAGCATGGTAAATACATGTATTCTATACCTTACAATGTGTCTACCTCATCAGTGTTTAATCAATGTAAATCAAGAATCCTTTTGTTTCAACTTTGCAATTTATGACTCTGGGATGATGAAGAGAGGTTAGACGTAATCATAACAAGAAAAAGGCTGTAGTGTCTATTTTTTGTACAATGTAATCATTACAGTAATAGAAAACACATACATAGTGTGTTTAATGTGCCAGGCATAAAGTACTGTGGTGTATGCTTCAAAATTAACTTCTTTATCTTCACAACAAGCTTAAAAGAACGTTTGTGATAATAGTCCAGTGTACAAATGAAGCAACTATGGCAGAGGTGGATATGTTTTCTGAGGTCACACGGCTAGGAAGCAATAGAAGAAGGATTTGTACCCTGCAACCTGGCTCCCAGCTCATGGCACAGTAGCAAAGCTTGGCCAATGACTTGGTGAACTGGGAATAAGCGAGTATACTTCATATAAAAGCAAACAAAATTCATTTTTATAAAAAATACAATTAAGTTTGAGCGAGTAGAATGGATTCCTTTTTTCTATTATACCAAATCACAATGATATTTTGTTTGTTTTGCTTCATACATATAAAAACTTAAGAGTCTTGCAACAGCAATTGCTTTCTATAGGCGCACCTTTAGAAAGTGTCTTTATCTACTTAATATAATTAGATTATGACACCAGTTCTGAGAAGCGCTCCACCCATTTTAGAGGTGAAAAAAAGATGTTTGAATAAGTTAAAAAACTAGCTAAGGTGGGAGTTATATCTCTCTCTCTGCCTGAAATAGCCAGAATTCCTTCCTCCACACTGCCTCACCAATAAATATTTTCTGTTGTGTCACATTGCATGCACAATTTTATCTTCAATATCCTGGAAGACAAACATATTAGTGAACTAACTAAACTGTCAAATATAGCAATAGAAAGTAAAAATCAACAAAATCAGAAAAGAGATTATATGCAACCACTTGATGCAAAAGTCCAAAGGGGAAATTTTTAAAAGATCATAGGCAGTTAACAGAGTTTATCCAAAGTGATTCTTATAAGTTCAGAACTGTGTCTTAAATATGTACATGGAAAGGAATAAAGTAAATGATTTGGCATGTTCCTGAAATATGAATAGCTTCTTAGGAAATACAGTAATCATGTTTACAATTTGAATAAGGATAAAAAAAATAGGGCAAAGTTTGCTCTCCCCGAATAGATTGAACTGACACATCATTACTTTAATCTTTTGTAGAAATTTATTTTAGCAAGTATCCAAGTCGGGTCAAAAAGCCCTAAAACTTTAGATGGCTGTCAGTCGGTACGTTTGACCTAATAGTTAAATTCAGTATTGCTGGAAAGACACACTCATTATTTTTGTAACTAGTTCCCTCAAGTCAAATTTATCCATGGAATTGATTCTACTTCCAGATCATAAAAATAGCCAGTGACATTTTCAAGCCAGTGCAAAAGTTAGAGCTATGGTGATTTTCTTGAGGATATGTGATTTTGCATAGTAAAAAAGAATGAGAAAGTAAGAAAGTGAATGAGCCCAGCAGATGTGGCTCAGTGGCTGAGCATCGACCTATGAACCAGGAGGTCACAGTTCGATTCCTGGTCAGGGCACATGCCCAGGTTGCAGGCTTAATCCCCAGTACGGAGCATGCAGGAGACAACAAATCAATGATTCTCATCATTGATGTTTCTATCACTCTCTCCCTATCCCTTCCTCTCTGAAATCAATAAAAAAATGTATTTAAAAAAAGTGAAGTACAAGCTAATGTATGCAAGCAGATTGGAGGAAGAAAAAAGGAAGGAGGGAGAGAAGAAAGACTATTGGGTTAAATTTTACACATGTTTATTTCATCAAGATGCAGAAATTAAAAGTATCAAAGAAAACTAAGAGTAGGTTTTGCTCCAATGTTGCAGACATATAGGAAATCTTACCTAAGAATTCCGGAGGTCACAGTTCGATTCCTGGTCAGGGCACATGCCCAGGTTGCAGGCTTAATCCCCAGTACGGAGCATGCAGGAGACAACAAATCAATGATTCTCATCATTGATGTTTCTATCACTCTCTCCCTATCCCTTCCTCTCTGAAATCAATAAAAAAATGTATTTAAAAAAAGTGAAGTACAAGCTAATGTATGCAAGCAGATTGGAGGAAGAAAAAAGGAAGGAGGGAGAGAAGAAAGACTATTGGGTTAAATTTTACACATGTTTATTTCATCAAGATGCAGAAATTAAAAGTATCAAAGAAAACTAAGAGTAGGTTTTGCTCCAATGTTGCAGACATATAGGAAATCTTACCTAAGAATTCCTATAGTGCCTCCCCATAGATGAGGAAATCTGAAATTCCTTGATAAATTATAAGATACTGGATATACATGACAAGCAATAAATAAATCATAACCCCAATAGGTTGTAAAGAACCCTGGGTTTATAACCATCATCATTCTTATTTTCCAAATGGAAATGAAGTTTAATTAGAGGTGCAGAATATGTGAATGGTGTACATGAGGACAGCAGTATAGGATTCATCCATAAGTCAACTAGTATTATATACACATTGACCTAGTTCCCTCTTCAAATTATGGATTGTTTTATACACCACATTTGTTTTTATGAATCAAGAACATGGTGTATTATAGTTAGTAGTTTTAAGGATATTGTTCTCACTGAATCTAAACCACCAGTGACCTGCTGGCTATGGGCAAGGGCAATGAATGTCACTAACAATGTCATATATTTAGTAATAAGAAGTATATGTGATAGAATTTTTAAAAATTAGAAAACGAAAGTAATATTCTCACAAAATCCTATTATAAAGAATGAGGTAATTTCTCCTCCAAATGATTCTAAGGTCACAAAAGATATAATGCCATTATAGAAACACATTAAGGCAAACATAAAGTTAAATGAACTCATAATATGCTGCTTCTGCTAAGGCAGAATGGTATAAAAGCAGAATAAAAACAAACCAAAACAAAATAAAACCAATGCTCAAGACTTGAACAAATACGACTGTTTAGATTCTCGCACTACTTTCTTGGTGACGCAGGCCTTTTCTAATTTCAGAAGCCACCTCACTTATATAGTGCTTGTTATTCTGTATATACTCCAGGAATTACTCTTCATTTTGAAGTACTGTGTTATTGGAAAAGCCAACTTGCAAAATAAATTATTCTCTAAGACCATATTTTAGCTTGTAAAGTGTGTATCTGTGTGGTCATTGAAGCTAAATGCTAAACACGATTTGAAGGGAAACAACAGAAATTGCTTGGTCCCAATCCTATATCCCACAATTTAGTTTAACACATAGGCTGTATTTTTCCAGTGCAATAAAACAAACAAACAAACAAACAAAACCACAGGTCTTTTTCTTTCTTTTTTTTTTTTACAAGGCAGGCATATTACATTCTTCCTGATCATGCCTAGTAAGTATCCTTAGAGAAATGTGGTTCTGTGATGAACATAGATATTATACAAGTGCTAGAACTGGTGCATTTTAAATTATTTATTTATTTATTTACTTACTTACTTATTTGAGGGGAGGGAGAAGAGAGAGAGAGGGAGAAAGAGAGAGAGAGATCAAGTTTTTGTTCCACTTATTTATGCATTCATTGGTTGCATCTTGTATGTGCCCTGACCCGGGATAGAATCCCCAACGTTGGCTTATGGGGAGGATGCTCTTAACTAACTGAGCTCCTCAGCCATGGTAGAGTCAGTGCATTTTAATTTTATGTCTGTCTGTTTAGAATAATGACAACCACTGCAATAACGAATATGTAAGTAACAGCTGCTTTCTTGCCAAGTACATTGAGGCATTTTCTTACTAAACAAATAAAACATTCTCTTGCTTCAAAGTTTTATGCTCTGTATACTCAAAATAGGGAACCTAATGGACTGAGGCTTTTATTTTAGATGCTTTAATATAATTTCTCCAGGTTTAAGGCAACAAAACTGGGATTAGAGAAAATTTCTCAACTTTTATTCAGCTTCTTATTACTCTTTCCCTTCTTCTCTCCCATTTTCATCTTTTCTTTAAAAGTAGCAAATTAACAGAAAAATATAAAGTGAGCTTTATGAAAAAATATTATCCTTCCCTGCACCTACCCTAAATAAAACATATTTTTCAGTATAGTTATAAATATCAAAGTCATGTCATTTTGCTATCCATATGTGCTATTCTTTATCAGTTGTATTGACCTGGCTCTACTGTGTCTCTTCATACATTATAGTATAAGCCATATGTATGTGTAAAAACATATATAAATGTTTGGATAACTATCTCTTTGTCTATATTTTATAGTACCAAGTTACATTTACAAATAAATTTTAAGTGGCAAATGTTAAAGTGACTTTTATATGCTTTCTAACTTTTCAATTAAAGAAAGATTTTTTTAAATGGAAGCATCATTTAATAAGTGCAATGTTTAAGAAAATTAGTATAAATGAGTTAGGCACGTAGTTATGTGGAATTTGGCATCTTGTCACTCAATAATCAATAGAAAAAAATCCAAGCATCCACTATATGCAATATAGTGCGCTCCTTCTTCAAATGCTATGGGCTGTATAATAAGTTATATTTGCTTCATCAATAAAATAGGCCTTTATCAGACAATTACTATGTCTAACATATTACAGACATGACTGCATGTTTGGTGGTTAACACTCGTATCTTCACATGTTTTTGTTTGAGACAGGAAATCTTTCTGTAGGATTTATTATGGATTTACTGGGGATTCTTCTATTAGAAAGTGAGAGTCCTGTCACCTATGACATCATCTATTCCAATTCTCCTTTTGTACAAATGAGAAATATGACATCTAGAGTGTTAGTTGAGTTGCCTAAAGTTAACACTGTCAGGTTATCCCTCACAGTCAAGGAGAGGGACTAGTACTGTGTCTGGTATAGAGTCAAGGGACACGGAGGTATGTTAGGAGGCAGGGCTGGTCTGTGACATCAGGACACAGGCATCAAAGGCAAAAACCAAAGTCTGAGTCCTGGCCATGGGCAGACCTGGAAGCATGGGAAACTTCCAAGAAAGGAGCAAAAGAAAAAGTCATATTCAAGTTCAGGTATTGGAAAATGAACTGATCTAAAGTAGCCTGCGGTGGCAATATTGACCATTTTTTTTTGCTCATGATACCAATCATGCATGAAAGGTTTCCTCATCCTTTAGCCAATCAACATTTTACCCAGTCTACATTCAGTGATCTTTCCTTTTTCCCAAAAGTTTTTTTTTTAATATATTTTATTGATTTTTTACAGAGAGGAAGGGAGAAGGATAGAGAGTTAGAAACATCGATGAGAGAGAAACATCGATCAGCTGCCTCCTGCACACCTCCTACCGGGGATGTGCCTGCAACCAAGGTATATGCCCTTGACCGGAATCGAACCCAGGACCCTTGAGTCCGCAGGCTGACCCTCTAGCCACTGAGCCAAACCGGCTAGGGCTTAACTGCTTTTAGAAATAAAACCATA
>NW_005356259.1:4630623-4682417 GCF_000412655.1 Myotis brandtii
AAAGTAACCCATTTTTTTTTTAGTTCCTAGACACTGATTAGATATAGTGGATGCTTGGATTTTTTTCTATTGATTCTTGAGTGATAAAATGCCAAAGTCCTCATCAATAAGAATTCCTAGCCATTTGGAATAGTTCCCAAAATTATAGTGTTTACATGGATTCATTACATGGATTTTAACCGTGTTACCAGAATGACTATAAAAATAATTAAATGGCTGGAGCATTTGAGTTATCTCCTTGGTATATTTTTGGAATATATAATTCTAAATTATAGAGAACATTGCAAAAAATACAAAGGAGGAACTTTATTCCACTTTTTAAAAGATCCCGTTTCCTCCTACCAAAATAAATAATCCAAGTGAATTATTTCTCCAATCTAATAAAATAACTACTAAATTTTCAAGCTAAAATAATTTACATTAAAGAACATTTCATCCACTTATTCCTGCTTAATGTTTTAAAAATTATTTTTGTTTATTGATGTTAGAAAGAGAAAGGAAGTAAAAGAGAGAAAGAGAGAGAGAGAGATTTGTTCTTCCACTTATTTATACATTCATTGGTTGCTTCTTGTATGTGTCCTGACCTGAGATTGAACCTTGGAGTATCGCGACAATGCTCCAATCAAATGAGCTACCCAGCCAGGGCTCCTGCTTAATTTCTAAACAAAAACATGTTAGACTAATAATGAGGAGTAAAATGTATTCACATTGACCTTACTTTACCCTCAACCATGAAATTCTATGAAATTCTATTCTTCAAATTTTAGTACAGATTTTACCTCCTTTGTGCATCCTTCCCTCTTGACTCCTTTTTCCTCTCCACCCTCTCTTCCCAGGAAAGTCAGGGTCTTTACTTCTGTATTCTCTAGTACCTTTTACAGATTGATATGATAGCACTTACCACACTGTACTCTAATTGTTTACATGCCTATCTGCCCCAGTAGACTGACCTCTTAGGATTCAGGAACCAAATCTTTCTCATCCATCATTCCCAGCATGTAGCCCAATGCCTGGAACATACCATGCTTTTAGTAAATGTTTGTTAGATGGATGAATCAATGATTCGGACATTCAAAGGTTTATATATCAATATTAAGTAATTTCTACATATGAAAGTTATTACAATCTTAAATGAGCACAGCACTACCTAACAGACACACACTTTTTATAATTTGTATTAAAGAGAGATCCTTTCAAATACATAGTCCTCACAATCACAAAGTCATTATGAGAAAGCGAAGGGCAAATAATTTCCAAACAGTAAATCCTATTCTTTTATTAGTGCTTACAAAAGACAAGCAGGAGGTAGCACAGCCAGCAATTGGAAGCAATGCAGTGGAACTGTTATAACCTGGGTAGCAATACCGATGATGGGAAACTGTGCTCAGAGATAAGGTGCTTTCATTTTAATAAAACCAGAAGGAAGTTGGGCCCTGAATCAGGGCCCAGATGTGTCAGTTCTGTCTATATGTTGCTGACCCCAGAAGCAATTAACCAAGCAAACAACTCAACAATGTCAGCATGGTCAGCTTAGTTCAGCAACCAGTGAGAAAATCAGTCATACTGATGATTAGACATTAAACAAACCAAATCAAAAGAAAACATTTGGACTGAGATTTCCTTTCATCTATCTTTGTATTTTACACAAACACAGACATAAAGCAAAAAATCACTAGAATGTGCCATTTCATTACTTTTCAAACCATAAGTTATCACAGTTCTTTCTGGATGACTGTGCCATACCACCTGAAAAATAATGAGGTGATTACAGTTCCCCAGGGCCTTTCAACTGCCAGAAATAGCCTAGGAACCATTAACATGGATTAATGTTTACATAAATAATCTTCCCTGTATACACAATCTGTAATATTATTTGGCTATATAACAGCATGTACTGAAATGTAATGAGTTATCTTTATATTCTTTCTCACTAATTGGAGCTAGGATTATTTAGGGGAAGTATATAATAAGTGTGGTCATCCTCAAGAGCAAAGTGGGCTCTCTTAGGTCTGGGGCTTGTAAAGGGAGAGATGGGAGTGATGAAGGGACAATAGCAAGAGCCAGAAGATATTTTTCCCACAATGCTCTCTAGCCCCTTGGTGTTCATACATCAGCACTAGAAGGGGTCATTTGAGACTACCTTCTTATCTACTTTCTGCTTCTAGACAGGATTATATCCACAACATTTCCAATATGAGGGGTAATCCGGTTCTTAATATCCTCCAAAGGAGATTTAAACGTTTTCATTTGTAACCTATGCCTGAGTTTTGACAACATTCGTAATCAAGTCATTCTTTGTAGAGCTGACCTAAATCCCTCTTAACCCAGTAGGCATTTATTCCCCCTGCATGCTCCTTAGAAGAGCGAGCTTATCACGTTCTTCCACATACTCTTTCAGAGACTTGGCTAATAAGTCCCCAGTCGAGAGAAGGCCTGAGAGGGCTGGGATGAGCACTAAGCTAGCTCAATGGATCTTGATGCAAGTCTATGCTTGGAGGGTGGTCCTAAAAGTCACTCTTCATTCCCTGGGCCACCCACTGACCAGCCATGGCTGAGGGAGTGGGCGTTCATGGGATTAGCTCCTTGGGGGTGCTACTGGTATTCTTAGTTGGTGAGATTATCCTCATTGCAGAACATGCCTGCCCCCACTCCCAGACAGTCCTCATTAAATGCTAGCAGCACACATAACCCTGTCACTGTGGCAACCAGAAATGCATTCTCCATCTCCATATTTCAGGTGTCCCATACTGAAGTGCAACTGCCTCTGTTTGAGACTTCCAAATCAATAACACCTGAGATCTATACTAGTCAATCGGGCCAGAATCCAATGATTTGTAGATACACAAAAAGAAAGGTCAATAGTTTTCCTTGGTAAGTTTCAAATAGACTCCTATTTCTTTCTCTCTATATTCTAGGTCTGTTATAAGTCGCAAAGTTAATAATCACAATCACTGTGACTTACTAATTATCTATTGCCCATCAGATTTACTGTTGGCCAGTTCTCATGTGTTACATTATCTAATATGTAACCAAACCATATTTAGGTAAGAAATAATAGTCTCACTTTAAATAAGAAGAAAATGATGAGAGAGCACAAGCCTGTTTAAAGTCATCCAGGTGAGAATTAATAGAATAAAATAGACTTCTTCCTAACTCCAAAACCCTTTTTATTTTCAGAAGTACAGCCTGCCATATATGGGTTCCATGCACAAGAAGGAGATCTGGGTGGAAGATAACAGTACACATGTGACAGGGGATGTAAAACATGGAATGGCTAAGGTCAGTCAGACTTGACAGAGAGGAGAGAGGGTAGCCAGGGACGGTGCCCCAGAAAAATAGCAAAGAGAGTGGAGTCACGGAAAGAAAGAGAGAAGGAATTTTCACAAATGCATTTCTGGTAAAAACTTTAGGTATTCATTGACAAATTTCAGAATCACAACCTTCATAAGACTGCCTAATTACACTGACATCCTACTGCAGTAGTAAAAATGTTTAAAGGGATAGACTGTAGAGCAAGGACAAAACTGTAATGACCAAGTAAATGTAAAAAAAATAATCTCTGTAATCATAAAAATTTCTTCTTGACTTAAAATATAACATTTGTTTACTAACACAAAATTAATATATTAATTCTAAAATGTAGAGAGAAATTGTATAAACTATAAATGCTAGTGTTGCCGGTGAAAAATGAGTTCTTTTGCGGTATTGTGAGAAAAGAATTTCAAAGGCACATGCATAAAGTTTAAATGTGATGGAAAGATTTTATTGTGAGTTAAGGGGAATAATAAACCTCAGGGAAGTGGTGGGTGGGCAGGCACTAAAGCACTGCCACGTGCCATTTGTTAATCCTCCATATATCTTCTAAGTTCAGGTAAAGAACAAAGCACCATTCAAACGATCCAACCCAAATTTCTAACTTTCCCCCAGCCTGGACTGGGCCCTCCTCCCAGCAAATTCTCCTGGGGTTTCATGCCCTCTATCCAATCCGAATATTTTAATGATTGTTCCCGGGCTAGCCCCTGTCCCTCTCTTTCAGCACCCTGACTCTCACTGCGCATGTCCAAAAGTTCCATTACATCATCTAGTTTCTACTGTGCATGTGCCCAGCAGAGAAATTTCTTCCTCTCCCCAGGATAAAGAATCCCCTGCTGCAGTTTCCTGGAGTGTGCGAATGAGTCTGTTTACCAGTAAACTGGATGGAGTGCTGTTCTGCTACCTGCTTTGGCTTCCCAGTTTGTTAAGATTCGTTGGTTCCCCTTTGCTTTCTTCTTTATGTTAATAACTAGCTACCTACACTGGGGAGCCATGGATTGGCTAGGAGGGTGGAGCCACTGCAAGCAAGCGAAATCCTGAAGCATTCATTGGATAAGATCCTAGTTAAAACCCCCAAAGAATTATCTCTCTCTCTTGTTCCTCTTGCTTGCTTGCCCTGTACTCAGTTGCTCCATGACCTGCACTAGCCTCCCATGTGGCCCTAGAAGTCACATAGCCCATGGCCATGCGGACCCCACATGCAATGGACTGCAGTTGGGAACACAAGCTAATCTAGCCAAAGGCTAGACTGGATTGGACCTTAATATGGAGCGGAAACTCTGGACAGTGGCTTTCATTCGAGTCCTGCTGAAGACAAAATAGGACTTTTCCATGGTGGGATGGGAGGAGATGGAACCCTGAAGGGGGACTCCCTTAATGTCACCTCTTCAATAAAGCTTCCCAAAGTACCTCATCTTCCTGTGGGGGCTTCCAGAAATTCTTATTCCCACCACATCTTAAGAAGCCCACTTCCACTGGCAACAGGTGGGGTACAGAGGGCACCCCACTGATCACAAAACTGGTCAATGTTTTAGATTTGTCAACATGAATGTTTTAACTTTATTTGAGAAAACTTGGGTTTCTGAGTTTATCTCATTGATGAACTCTTCAAAGGGGCTTTTACTTTTCCACAGGTAAAATGAGAAAGATAAAAACTAACCTAGATTTTGGAATTTTTAAACTTTTGTTTTATTGTGTAGTTACTACTGTTTTCATCCCTAAATCTTGTGTGGCTGAAAATTATAAGTAAATTAAGAAAGAAAAATAGTAAGTAAATTACTGGAGGATATTGATAACATTTGAAAGAACTTACAGTAAATTTAGGAGTGAATATGTGGAAGAAAATATGGACAGAAATTACCAATGAATTTGGGTAGATAAGAATTCATGAAAAAAAGCAATGGTGTGAAAGTTGGTTGTGGAGGATTTAACACCTGAGTCCTGAATCCTTCCAGGAGGGCCATTGAAGCCTTGTGAGCAGAGCAGAGTCTGGATGGTCTGGTCTGTAGGAAAGGCCATACCAATCAGGAGGACCTATTTGGAAGCTACTGTGAAAGTGGTACAAGGGGATAGTAGGGTGGAAAGAGAATAGAACAGAGAGTTTGCATAATCAGGATACTTGGTGCCTTCCACAGCAAAGGAAAAGCATCTTTGATGAGAGCTGCCAAGAGTGGAGTGTGGACAAATCAGAAGTGGAGGAACAGTCACGGGGTTATTGAGTAGGGGGCCAGTAGTGAGCTTTGAGAAAGTACGAAAGTCCTTTGTAAGGACTTTTGGGAAATGGCATTAGAAAAGAGGTACAACTTTAGATCATTGTCCAGCCACCTTGGTTTCTTAATGCTGTTTTAATGAACTTAGCATTGATTCTATGTGCTAAAATCTGCAAGCATGGACTGTTCTACAAATAATACAGTTATTTCTCATTGTCTTCATGTTTTCCTTGTCCTACATTCCAGGCACTAAGGTTGTTTTCAACTTCTGGTCTACTAAAAATCCATTATCTCATCCTTAATCATGAGATCACTCATTTTTAACATAAGGCTATTGCTTTGCAAAGAGGGTCCTTGCTGGGGCTGTTACTGAATACTAATATTTCATTCTCTCTTGTGGAAAATAGCACATCCTAACTTTAAAACTAATACGACAAGCAATAACATACTAGTGATTCCTTGGCTCACGTTTGGGGAAAAATATTTAAGGTCTTTAAGAGTTAAACTTACTAATAATTTTAAGTGCTTCATAAGAATAATGGAATTTCTCCCATTGATATAATAGGAGGGGCAGAGTTCAGAGCTCTGAATCCCCTAATCGTGTAAGAGTTTGTTTTTCACAGCCTCCATGCCAGATGCTCTTTCTGGGCTGGCTAATTTCAATAGAAGACTTGGATAATAAGAATCCATTATGTCACCCTTGGAATGCTAAACATTGGCAAAAAAAAACAGCACAACAACAAAGCAACCATAAAAAAAAGAAAATAAATAAATAAATAATAAATAAATGAACATGAGTTTACTCATTATCAACAGATATTCTCCAAAAACATTTCATCCCATGAATTTGACCTTGTGTTTTTTAAGGCATATTGATTATTGTAACCCTTCTAGGAAAGTACCAAATACAAGAAAATTAGTGACTTTTAGGCTTGCTGTGGGAAGTTAGGCATCACAGCCCATGATCTCTCAGGGAACACTCACTTGCAATGGATGAAGCCCAAATATAAAACAGCCATTGCTTTGGGTAACAACAAATTTCCTTTGAGGACTAAATGGGAAGCAGGTGCTTTGATCTCTACAGAGAGCCAATTACATATCCTAAATAAGGGCTCTTTTGAACCATTGATTTTCATGGTTTTACTTAAATTGTCTAAGTCTATAAAAGAAACACTTAGGAATACAATGTGTTTGTTAGTGACAAGGAAAAATTCAGATTATTCCAGGAAAGGTACAATGCAGGTTACACAGAGGTCTCTGGTTCATATTTACTTCTGTGTTATGAAAATGAGCTGAATGGTTAGCCAGGAGATAGAATGAAAATAAAATAGATATGTATAAACAAGAGTCAGCTTTCTAGTTGCTTTCAGGAAAAAGATAAAATTGTTTGTTTTGTCTTTTGCTGAAACTTTAAAGATGTAGCTATTATATGCTCTGGGTAACTATCTCCAGTACCTATGTTCCACCCATATGTAGGATTATCGAGAGAGTCTACCTTGGCTGGACAAAGAAATTTCAGAACGATGGCAAATTTTGCTTGTGAACACAGGCAGATAATTAGTGCAAGCAAAAGCCAGTAACAATATCGTGTTTTCAACATACAGCATCTTTAGTAGTGATCACAGACATAATTTATATTCACATGCTTACTCATACTACATTTATGAGACTGCCCATAGCAGGGTTGAATTTACATATAAAGCATCATGTCTCATGGATATCCCATCTCAGCCTTAAATGTTTCTGTCAAAGAAGTTTTCACAATGGTGTCCCTTAATATCTGTTTGTAATACCTCCTCCTATCTGCTTTTCTTATATAACAGGTTTAAAAAAATTTTAGGCCTTTTCTAACGTTGAATCTCACTCACATCCTGTATTCCTGGCACAGTAAAAGCTGTCACTCAAGACCTGTCCTTTTTGTTAATGAGAATAATTGATTTCTGTCCCAGGGTATATCTCATTGTGTATTTTGAATCATTTTTAAGTGTCCCTTGGGTTTCTTTCTTTTTCTTCAGACTGGACATATCTAGTTTGTCACCTTTTCTGACAAACCTTGTTTTCTAAACATTTTATCACTTCATTTCTCTGCACTCTCTTCAATTTGTCATTGTCTTTTTTTTTTTTTAACAGCCCCACATGAGTGAAAACCTCCAGAGGGCATTTTAGCAGGAGCCAGAGAAGTACAAGAACACAATTTTTAAACTCATTCCCAATTTTTCTGCTTAAACAACAAAACAGAAGCACAAGTTTTCTTTTGAAGTGAAAGCAGTCATATACAGGGCCTATCACATAAGATGTGCTCAACAAAGGCATAATTTTAAATATATATATTGACTTCAGAAAGGAAGGGAGAGGGAGAGAGAGATAGAAACATCAATGATGAGAGAAAATCATTGATAGGCTGCCTCTGCACGCCCCCTAATCGGAGCCGAGCCCCGCTACTGAGGAATCTAACCATGACCGCCTGGTTCATAGGTTGATGCTCAACCACTGAGCACACCAACCACGCCAAAGGCAACTAAAAGAGGCAGGAAGAGAGAGAGATGGGGCTAAATCAGTGGTTTCCAAATGTTGGTACTCAGTCCAACTGTATCACTCAGGTGCTCAGTTAAAAAATAAGTATTGAATCCCGCTTACCCATCCCCCACTCCCAACTGCCCTCCAACTACTGAATCCGAATCCTTGAACATGAGCCTGCGGAAATGATATTTAACATGTGTCCCTGATGAGCCCCTCAGCACAGCCAGGTTTGCCTCTCGCTCTTAAGTAGAGAGGACTCTGAGGCCCCCATCTAACCAGAGCTAATACTGTTGGTCTGATTGTATTAGCAGCTGAATGTGGCATTTGACTCAATTCTACTTTGATTCTTGTTATGCCATCTACTTTGGTCCCACCCCCACCCCCCTCATGTTAAGGAGCTAAATATATGGTTTAAGATACATGTGTAAAATACTGTTAGAGAATTTGCAGTTATAAATAGTTAATTCTTAAAAATTAGAAATTTTAGGGATGATTTTTAAACACGTGGAAAATGGAACTCACAAGAGAAACTCAACTCCCACCAGGACTGGGCCCATTCCTACATCATTTGCCAGCACCTTATGCAATGTGTAACATAAAGGTATTCAGTCCAATAAATATATGCTAAACACATTAATAAGCAATTTAATTTAAAAGGTTACTATTACACCCATGTGCTCTCGTTGACTACAGCAGGAAAAACTGTGAATACCTAAAGTGCAAAATGGACTTATATTCACATAGTAAAACAGGTGTGAGTCTTATAAATAAAAACAATGTGTTCACCATATTTAGCACACTAAAGAGCATGTAGCTCTGAAAAACCTCATATTTGTTCATCCTCTTGTGGATCAATTTATATTCAACCTCATTTTATAAAGGCTTTGATGTAGAAATAAAAATGATGCAATATGATAATATAGGTTGGGGGTTAATGGGGGGATGAGGACACATATGTAATACCTTAATCAATAAAGAAATTAAAGATTAAAAAAAGAAGAAGAAAAGAAAAAAAAAGAAAAAAAAGGAAAGAAAAAGAAGAAAAAAATAATATAATGAGATAGCAACTATTTTTTAGCCTCTGGCCAAAAGATCAAGGTGTCATTTAAAAATACATTACCATCCTGGCCAGTGTGGCTCAGTTGGTTGAGCGTCATCCCACACCAAGTGGTCACTGGTTCAATTTCTGGTCAGGCACATGCCTGGGTTGTGAGCCCGATCCCCAGTAGGAGGTGGGCAGGAGGAAGCTGATGAATGTTTCTCTCTCTCTCCCTCTTCCTTCCCCTCTCTCTAAAATCAATAATAACATACTTTTTTTTAAAAACACACATTAACAATCTCCTTTAGCTTTTGGCTGAGGGATTCTGTCTAGCTTCATTATGAGAAAGAGCAATAAGTAATTTTCTTTCTACCAAAAATAGACTCAAGTTTGTATTAAATATTATATAAAAACTTGTTTAGCTATGGAGGATTTAATAATTTCTTTCTTTTTTATGGAGACAAAAAAACTGATCCTAGGTAATATTTCTGAAATATATTGCAAGGCTTTTAAAAGGAAAAAGAAATATGTGTTAGAAGATGGGCCCATAAATTCTTGACCTTTCATCTCTACTGGAAGAATCATTTAAATTCACTTAATCCTTGTGGTTCACAGAGGTGTGAGAATGTACAACTAAAAGCATGAATAGTTTTTATCAGTGAGAAGTAGAATAGAACATGAAGAATAAGCACAGGCTCCTTTGAAGTGGGAGGTGAAGCGACATTTCATATCCCCAACATGTCTATTTCTCAGAAAAAGGTTCAATAGACATAAATGCGGGTTCAAGATATACAAGATCTTTTGCTTCACGATTTCTAGAACTGCACAGGACAACTGACAAATATGTCTCAAAGACAGAAAAAATATAAAGAAAGAAATATGATGTCAATAGTTTATTGTGGTGATTGCCTGTTGTTGTAATATGCTTAGGGCTTGCCAAGGGAAGTTTATGAAAATAGTCTAGGAAAGTTAGGACTGTTTTTCAGTGTTCTCTCTAAAAAGAAGTGAAGAGATCAAAATTGCTCTGACACTACCAGTCAGAGTTTTCTATCTAGATATATCTTTGGAATTAAGCCAGTATTCTTTGAATTTGGTCTTTCACAATAGAGAACAATGCCAATCATTTTCATGGAATTAGGGATTGAAGTTGAAATAGGGCATTAAGCTGTGAGAAATTTTAAAGACGTTTACATATTACATTTTAGTAATTTTTTAAAATTATCTATGCTATCGCAGTTTGTCCACTCTAGTTAACAGATTATAGCCAGAGTATAATCTAATAATCCCCAAATCTTGCAATATTATCAAAAGTGGATGTTACTTTAAATTTTTTTCTGAAAGGTTATCTTTCATAATTATCACTCCAAATACTGTAAGCTGATATTACCAGAGAAAACGTTAATGATATATTATTTAAAATTTTAAATCAAGGTGCAATTTAAATACCATAACGTGCTTCAAATTTGATAAGGTTTTTTCAAATGTATGCATCTATGCAACCACCATTCTAATCAAGATTTAGAACATTTACATCACCCCACACATTCCGTGTCCCTTTTCACACAACCTTCCCCATCTCCCAACTCTTCCATACAACCCTCAGGCAACTACTAATCTGCTTTCTGTTCATATAAATTAGTGTGTCTGTTCCAAGATCTCATATAAATGATATACATGCACAATGTGTATCCCCTTTGGGGTCTGGCTTTTTTTTATGATCATGTTTTAATATTTATACATGCTGTTGAGTTGTATTGCCAAATAGCATTCCATTATAAATACACAATTTATGTGTTCATTTCCCTGTTGTATTTGGTTTGTTTTCAGTGTTTGGCTCTTATGATTATGGCTATTATGAACATTATGGCTAAGCGTTGTTGTATTTCTCTTGGTTAAACCAGTTATACAATCTTAACTACATGTTTATCTTTCTAATAATTTAAAAGATATGCATATGGTGTAAAGATTGCATATGCGAATGTAACAATAGGATATGAGATCATTTTTGCAAGAATTGTTAAATAATAAATTTTCCTCTCTCATGAACTTTTATTTGGTTTTAGATTTTTTTAAAATTTTCTTCAAAAAATTCCCAAATATTTAAAGAACTTGAATTACTACATCTTGTAATTTTTATTCTCTTATCCTTTCATTATTGACAATTTTCTGTACAATTTTAATATACAATAAAACATGTGATTTATTCCCAGTCACATTTAGTAAATGTGCTATCCGAACCACGTGGTTCATAATTTGGTGAACTTGAGGGAGGCATGATGCTTACATATAAATCACAGGGAGCATATGAGTTTTTCATAATATTAAGAATATTTTATAACAGGGAAGGCAGAGATTTTTAGTAAATTCCGATTCCTTTCTGACCGCTGCTGCCTGGCCAACTCCCACCATGGTAATAAGAAGCAAGAATATATATATAGACCTTAACTTGGAAATGTGCTAACCAGTAGATATATTCTTGTCTTCCTTCAAACATTCTAATACATGTCTTAGTGATAGAGAGTCCTTCTAATTACACATTGGGTCAACTATGTTTGTTTATCCTGGTTTAAGAGAGAACACACTCACAAGAAACTGAAATTAGGAATCACTCATATTTTGTTTGTGTCAGTGCCTTAGATCTAAACTCTAGTCTTATGAAAGTCCCATTATTTCATTGACTACAAAAAAAAAATTTCCTGCCCTCTGAGGAAAGTGGAGGAGAGATAAAAACTTTAATGATTGGTTAAATGCAGGTCAGTAAAATGTTTCCTGAACAACCACTTTAAATGGAGCTTGGCAATATAAAGCAATTAAAATAGAAGAGAACATGGTCTCTGAATTCCTCCCGGATCTTAAATCCTGGGGAGCCACATAACTGTAAAGCGACTGTGCATACAAAGCTGCACTAAACATGTACAAATTAATAGAGCACAACACTTTACCATAGCTTGTGAGGCTCTTTATGAGGGCCCTCGATTTCCTTTATCATATCCTTTGTAAATCAGGAACTCATATCCTGCGTTCCATTCATTTTACGTGATTCTTAAATCCTTTCCTCTACGAATCAACACATGCTGTTTCTCTGCCTGGAACTCATTTCCACCTTGCTAACCTTTATTTCCTTTTCAGGCCTCTATATACACTTCATCTTATCCAAGAAGCCTTATCGGAAGCCCCGAGTGTGGTTGGGTACCACTCTTACAGGCTTCCATAAACCCTCTCTGGCTGCTGTTTATTTTACTCTATTATCATTTCTCTTGACTTGTTAACGTTCCCCACTAGTTGCAAGCTCTGTGAATGCAAGAACCATGCATATTTCAATCGCTCTTGTATTCCTGCGGTTTATTACAGAACTTGGCCCATAGAGGTTAACTCATAAATATTTGTGAGAGAATGAATGAATAAACGAGGTGGAATACCAACTGCTGAAGGAATGGAAATAACAGAGTGAGGCTTAGCTTAGAAGAATTAAGGCAGGTTTCTTAAAATAGGTGAGCCTTGGTCCAGATATTGAAGTGAATAAAATCTAATAGCTGTCAGAGAACAGATTGGTGTAGCAGGTTGTATAAAAGGTAGGTACAAAAGTCATATTCTAGGGATTTAAAAAAAGATTAGCTTTACAATAAGAGAAAGAAATAGACTGTAAGTGGAAAACTAATGAGAAGTGGAGTTGAAAAAAAAATCAGTTATTACTGGTAAATGATTTTAAGAACTACAAGCTAAAGATTTATATCAAAAACAATCAGTAAATTCATCTTAAAGAGATGGATATCACAATGAAAATAATATTTGAAAAAGATATTGATATGTAATCATGATTGTAAAAGAAAATGTTAATGATAAGTAAATAGGTGTGTATCAACTATAGGTCATTAAAAAAAAAGGGATGATGCCATTTACACTGCAGAAGGGAGAGAATTATTAAACCCTGTTTTCCACAGTTTACCTCTAGCTGGAAGTGTGTGAAGCCTTGGGGAGCATACTTAGGGTGCCACTGAGATACTTCAGAGCAACACAGTGTCAGTTTAAATGGACACCGGTAAAGCACGGCCTAGTGGTCTGGAAAGAAACATTCTGTTCATTCAATAAACCTGCTCTCATCTCATTTTCTTAAGGCTTTAGGATTCGATTAAGTGTTAAGAGCTGCACAGGGAGAAACCTGGGTTCTGATTAGACAATAACCGGGTCATTAATTTTTTATATTTACATCAATGTTTCTCATACTACAAAACTAGTTTTCAAAAGCTCTGGAAAACATAATGTATTCCAGTATCACATAGTGTATCACTGATTTAATCCTTTGTGATCAAATAAATCTGGGACAAAGAAATGCACATACCAATCACTGAATTAAATAGCACATGTAGGAAGTGTGTGGCTGTCTTGTCTAAATAATTAACTGCTTCTCAATGATGATGCTCACTAGCCATATTGGAGCGGGTAAGATTAATGAAGACTTCACTTAAAATTTGGAAGCTACCCTATCAACAGTTTCTTTTGTTTAATTAAAAAAGGATCTTTGCAATTTTTATATTAACAATATCAATTTGGAAACATCTGGATCCCCTCTGACTCTGATGTTTGAAAAGGATCAATATCTGGTGAGCATGGTGTACAGTGAACATTTGAAAGGATGGAAAACCAAGCACGCCAGGGAGGCAGCATGCTATGGCAGAGAAGTGGCCACTGTGGAGAGTTAAAGGGCTGGGTGTTTATCTTGTCTTTGCCATTTGCTGGCTGTCTAATTTGGGCAAGGTCTTTAACTTCTATGAGTCTCAGTCTTCTCATCTAAAAAGGATGTAGAATAATACCTATCTCAAAACGCTCTGTGTAAAGTATATAATACAGTGCTGGGGGCAAAGTAGGTGCTCAACTAATACTTACTATTAGATATTAGTGGCATTTGGATCATTATTAAGGATATTATTTCACTAGTCCCTTTGAACATAAATATACCTTGGAACTTTGCATTATGCTGTATAAAGCATTCCTATGACACATCATGCAATTTAGGTATCAGCATGTCTGCATCATGGGCCGCTCAGCATCAAAAAGTTCTAGAGCTGGAGGAAAGCAACTAGAACATTTGTTTTGCTCATTGGCAATCACAAAGAAGTTTTCCTCCCAGTCTAGAATTATTTCCAACTCTCCACTACATGCTCCTCCCCAAATGCAAACTTGCAGAGGCTTAGAAAGGAAAAGTGGCAAAATATGACTCCCCTTTGGGTAGGTGGATCTGCTCATTCTGCCTTTGGGTTGCTTCTCCAAATAACCAGCGGGCTAGAGGCTGTAGTAGTGCTCAAACGGGCTGACCTCACTCATCCCTGAGGTGATCCTTTCTCCCGTTACACTCTGTATAATTACACTCATTACCACATATCCACCCATCTTTTCAGGGAGTTGGGCACTGCCCCACCCACTGCTGGTTCTGTGGTAAATTTGGCTGCTTGTATATTCTTAGAAAAATGTCCTGCTGCCATGATTCTGCTGGCTACGACCAAGGCTGACTTATTCCCGAAGACAAATGTTTATTGAAAGGAGAGGATTGAGCACAGTGGAGAGAGCTGTGGATCCAGACAGACCGAAGGTCAGATTCTTGTTCTCCCGCGTACTGGCTGTGTGACCACCGACAGAATCCTGGAGCCTCCGCGTCCCATGCCTAATAGAACTATTTTGCTGCATTGTCATGAGGAAAAACTAAAATCACAAAGCCAAACACCTAGCATAAGACTTTTTCTCCCTGTTCTTACACACCCAGGTTCTCCCAAAAATCATTTTTAGTTTTTGTTAGCAAATTTATGTGGTTCTCAACCTTCCTAATGCCGCGACCCTTTAATACAGTTCCTCATGTTGTGGTGACCCCCAACCATAAAATTATTTTCATTGCTACTTCATAACTGTAATTTTGCTACTGTTAAATCGTAATGTAAATATCTGATATGCAGGATGTATTTTCATTGTTACAAATTGAACATAATTAAAGCATAGTGATTAATCACAAAAACAATATGTAATTATATATGTGTTTTCCGATGGTCTTAGGCGACCCCCACACACACACACACACACACACACACACACACACACACACACACAAACACACACAATTGTGGAAAGGTAAATCATCCTAATGTTTTAAAATTTTATGCTAAACCTGGTAAAAACCTTCAGTAAAAGCTCTCTTGAGTCCTATTTCTCATTAAAATACTTCTAGAGTTAGAGTTAAGGATGTTCTTTTCCTCTAATTAAGAAATACACTCTAAAACATTTCTCAAATGAAAGTGAGTCAGCAGTACACATATACACTCATACACATGCAGGATTTGAGTTCTCCCAGTCTCTGAGCTTAACTAGAGTGCCCACAATTTACTTCAGAGTTTCATCTCTTAAGTATACATTTTAATCAAGAACTCCTCTCTTAATAATGGAAGCAACATAATAATACATCAAAAATTAATCAATTACACCTGCTTTTAAATTCCCAATGATCTACTAACTGCGAAATTTTGAGATATAGCCAGTAAATGTCAAACCACTTTATTTGTAAAAAATAGGTAATATCTACCTGTTGCTACATTTAATTGGTTCTTTATAAATTATTTAATACAGTGCCTGGAACACAGTAGGTGCTCAATGCATCTTTTTTTAAGGTTTTTAAGGTACTACTTCTCTTTTTTACTGTCTGCATTGCCCTTCTCCTGTCTTCTTATTCTCAAATAGTAATTATCATTAGGAAGCCTAGTTCCCTTAAATAATGCCCTAAGTTATTCATAAATACATATAGCCTGCCCTCCCGATGCCTTTTTCTACTGATGAGCAGGCACAAGCAGTCACATAAACCATGCTTCCAAGACACAATTGTATTACACTAAAATCTTCCTCCTTGTTCTATCCCTGATGGCCAACAGAACACAGGGAAGCATTTTCAACACCTAAAGGCAGACTTCAGCTACTCCTATGGCTTTTCTCCAGGCTAAATATTCTCAATTCTTTCAATGTTACTCATATTTTAGGCTTTCTTAGACATTTCACCACTGGTCATCCTTCTGTGTAGGAATTACTGGATCTAGATAGAGTGGAATTTCTAAATAGTTAGTGAAATACTATTGGGGAGGGGGAGTCATATAGGAAGAAGTGAATTTAATGAAGGAAAAATATCCCCCACCATGCTAATTATATACAGTCTTTTATTTCAGAACTAGAAGCCTGGTGCACAAATTCGTGCACTGGTGGGGTCTGGCTGGCCTGCCCCGATGGGGGCCCATCGGGCTGGCCGGCAGGTGCCAGAAGCCAATTCTAGCTTGTCATAATTGCAAGAGTTTCATTGAAAGGTTGATGGAACCTGGGGAATCAACAGGGTTGAGTCACACATGTAGTCACCTGTTGGGAATGGCTGAGGGCATTTCCCCAAACCTGAATAGGAAACATTAAATTGATTTCTCAGCTGCCAGACAGCTCAGGGCATCTTAATCTACATGTTATTGCCTCCTACTGGCCAAACACCTGAACAGCCGTAGGCTAATTCCCCCATTCTGACAATGCTTCTGTATACAAAACCCTGACCCTTTGAAGTGTATATCTCTGCCTCCCCTCAGGACAAGTTGTGTTAATAAAAAGCATGGGGTTCTGAGACTAGGAGAACTTAGATCTTCGTTTCCTTTTTAGCTAAGCTCCTCTGACCCCCAAATGCCTTTCAAAATTATGCTTCGTCTCTGGACTCCTATTTAATCTACGCACAGCCTTCTCCAGATTCCTGAATTCTTCTTGATGCTGGAACAAGAATCCTGGCAGGCCCGGGTGAGGGGCCGCTGGCATTTGGACAGCCGGCCCTGCCCCCAGTCGAGGTGTTGGGGGCTGATTTGGGGCTGGGCCAGCCAGGGAGGGGGTGCTTACTAGGGCCTGGATCAGGCTGGTTGGCTGCCACAGTGTGTGTCATAGCCACTGGTCATTCTGGTCGTTATTCTGGTGGTTCTGCTGTTCAGGTCGCTTTTATATATATAGATGATTTGTGGGAACAATTTTTAAAACTAAGAAGTAGGAACAGTTAAAGCCCTGTTGGCTTGTGTCTGCTGCCCTCCTGCTGCCCAAAGATGCTGCCAGGAGCAAGATTTTCAGCCTCCTCCTGTCCTAGTTTTAAAAATACTTTTCAGTCTTCTCTGTGTATACTGCATGATATTTCTTTTCTGTTTGGTACCACATAATCACTCACTTTTTGCAAGTTAATTCTCTAAGCAAGATGACTTCTTAAAAGCAAATTTAAGCTCAACAGAATTAATGTTGCTCATCTTACATAGTTGGGAAATGATTAAATGTAGCCTAACTCTCCTACTGTGGCAAAATTTAATATCCTGGCTGACCAATAAATAAGGAGTACATTAATCCTAAATTACTGCTTTATATAGATAGAGTTATATATTTGGGTTAATCAGCAAGTATGTGCCATAATTGCTTTTTTTCTTCCTCTTTAAGTAAAGGACAACTATGTTAGTTAGGCCAAGTTAAATGACATGGGTCTTGGATCATGTCTTTTCCCAAGCCTTTATCCTTGTATACCTTTTAGCAAAAAGTAAAATGTTTCTTAGGACAAGCACTGCTTGCCGCCATGCACATTGGTGAAACAAAGAAAAAAAATTCAGATTTTCAATAGTTAGACTGATCAATAAAATTTTTTATGAGTTAATACTTTTCATATCCACTTTAAAAGCCAAAAGCCAAATAACCTTCCATTCATGAAGTGTTAATGATTTGATATTCCCACTATTTTATTCCTTTTTTAGATTTGTTTTCATCTAGTTTAGGTAGTGATCGAACCAAGATCAGTGTTAGACGGTATGCGTGGGAGAAAAATTCAGCTCTAGAGACACCATGCACAACTGGTCGTTAGCGACAGCACTGCTCTCAGCCTCGTCCTATTCCGCATTCACCAGTCAATGCTTTTCAAACAGTTTGCACAACTATAATGTGTACCATGTGGAACGTGTATTTTTATACCATGTCCCAAAATTAAACTTTTCCTTGTCAACAGGATCTCTACTCCCTTTCTTTCACTTCTACATTCTTCCTGGACATTTTAATCTCTTTAACAGTTTTTACATTTAATGTTTATCTCTTTTTTAACATTATTCCCCCGTTTCATTCAAGGAGAGCTTTGGGTGTTTCTCCTCTACACTGCTGAGCTGGTACGTCTGCCCCTGATTAGATCTGTGGAAATATAAGCCTGTTTTTTATTGTCTATGCTTATTGCAGTTTAGTCCGTTTTTAATTCATCCTGCCCCTCAGTCTGCTTTCTCATTCCAATAGGAAGCTGTATAAAACAGGTTTTAAGTGCTTTAGACTTTTTAAAAATACATGTATTTTATTGATTTTCTACAGAGAGGAAGGGAGAGGGATAGAGAGTTTGAAACATCGATGAGAGAGAAACATCGATCAGCTGCCTCCTGCACACTCTCCACTGGGGGTGTGCCCGCAACCAAGGTACATGCCCTTGACCGGAATCGAACCCGGGACCCTTGAGTCTGCATGCTGATGCTCTATCCACGGAGCCAAACCGGTTAGGGCTCTTTTGAGACTTTTGAGTGCCAGAATTTTGACGCTAACTATGCTACTTACAATTTCTTTCTCTTGGCCAAGTTATTAAATTTCTGAAAGCCTCAGTTTTATCATCTGTAAAATGGGGATACCACTAATATTTATCCAAGGGCTAAATTAAATGACATTGTGCATCTATTATACTTAGATGCCTAAAACATAATGCCAAAAAAAGACTGCCATGAATATAAAGAAATCCCCATCCTCATCTCATAGTGAAAATGTCTTTTTAAACCTCACTGTAAAAATAACATGAAAATTTTCTAAAATGCTCTGCCATTTCCTTTAACAATTTTGTGAGCCTTGCATTTTTTTAAATGTTTTTAAGGTACTACTTCTCTCCTTTTTACTATGTCTGCATTGCCCTTCTCCTGTCCTCCTATCCTTAAATGATGAATGAATTTTTTGAACTGGGAGAAATAGTTATTTTTCTCCAACTGTAAAAAAATCTATACCTCCCCATCCTTCCTGATAGGACTGGTCAAGGATTTCATCTTGCTTATGGGTGTAAATTCATTTCTTTAGGAAGTTAGGAGAGGAACTAGTAAGATTCACTATTATCTTAACCCAGACATACTTTCCATGATTATCAAGTGCCTTTAACTTTATCTTCAGAAAATCTTAGCACTTATATACACATTAGGAATAATTTCCATTATAGTTAAGTCATAGGAAATTACTTTCATGTTTCTAATAAACTTCATCAGTGATACCAGATAAGTTTGTCAGAAATGGGATAGCATCATAAAATCTTCCTTTGATATTTGTATATTGGGTTCATTCTTGTTTTTGGAGTCTTACTTTGCATTTCATTACTTCATTCAGCCAATACATATTAGGGTTTCTCATAGAACAGGAAGTCAGAACCATATATTATTTCTAATACATAACACTTGGATGCCTATTAAATTTCTTATCTTTTGTCTGAATGTAAAAAAAGTCCTCAATAATGAGGCCGTTAAAGACTATAGTCCCAGGAGATTAATTAAAATTATTAAAAATAACAACATAACTGTTATATTAATATAGTTAAAGTTGAGAAAATTAGGCCACATGGAAACAAACATAAGGCCCTTATTTGGGGAGAGAAATTATAAAAGAAAAATTATTAATTTCTCTGTAAACAAGAAATTGATTTTAGTTAAATGGAAATTATATGAGATATCATCTCACACCTGTCAGAATGGCTATCATTAAAATATCAACAAATAAGTGTTGGCCAGGATGTGGAGAAAGGGGAACCCTTGTGCCCTGTTGGTGGGAATGCAGATTGGTGCTGCCACTATTGAAAGCAGTATGGAGGTTCCTCAAAAATTAAAGAGAGAGCTGCCATATGACCCAGCAATTCCACTTCCGGGTATTTATTTGAAGAAAACAAGAACCCTAATTTGAAAAGATATATGCATTCTTATGTTCATTGTAGCATTATTTACAATAGCCAAGATATGGAAGCAACTTAGGTGTTCATTGATAATTAATGGATCAAGATGTGAGATACACATACACACACACACACACACACACAAAGAAATATTACTCAGTTATTTTAAAAAAGGATAAAATCTTCCCATTTGCAACACCATGAATGGAAGGACTATTATGCTAAGTGAAATAAGTCAGACAGAAATTGACAACTATTACTCAGTTATTTCAGTTCTTTTTAAAAAGGATAAAATCTTGCCATTTGCGACACCATGAATGGAAGGAGTATTATGCTAAGTGAAATAAGTCAGACAGAAATTGACAAGTAGTGTCCATTTAAAATCTGGTAAAACAAAGGAATAAGAAAACAAAACAGAAACAGACCCATAGATATAGAGAAAAAGCTGATGGTTGTCAAAGTGTAGGGTTGTGGGGGATAGAAAAAATTAAAACAAAAAAAGGACTACATGATTTTAAAGTTATCATGTACTGTACCATGAAAAAGATTATGAAGCAAATCACTTGGACATAAAATTATTTCATTTATATACTGTGCAATAAATCGCCTGCTCTTGCTGAGAATAAAAGCCAGGCAATAAAAAATATTTATGACTCAGTGAGCTAAGCAAAGAACCTATTTGTTTTGCCATCTAATGCAGGTGACAGAACGGTTTCAAGTCAAATTACGTTTGACTATGCTCTGTTTTTATTACATTCCTATCACATTTGTCTCTTAATGTGAAGAGATAAAGATTCTCTTGTTGATAAATTGTTTCACTCTTGAGTCTGTTTCTGCCCAGCTGACTTGTTGTGAAGCATAACTCCAATATTTGTGGAAAGTCATAAAATGTGGTCAAGTGCAGGAGATAGTTCACAAATTACACTTATTATTAATCAATTCAGATATGAGTCAAATACAATGAATTTAGACACTTCTTGTTTATTTCCTTCCTGCCTAGAACTGAGCTCTTTATTTTCCAAGTGCATGAAAATCTTAGGAAAGTCACTGGTGTTTGAAGAGAGAGGGTCAATCTGCTAACTCTCTTTCATTAAAGTTTTAGTAAAAGCCCATTTAGGTGACAGTGTCTTAACCTAAAATAGGATTCAAAACATTGTTTATTCCAGTCAATTCTGCTCTATTAATATGAATAAATCAGTGCATCTACTAATAATATATGTTGGCCATGTCCTGTTTGATCAAGCAATTGAAGATATCTAATCATCAGGATATATGTGTGTAATTATGAAACAAGCTAAAAATATAAGATAATTATGAAAGAAGTTGCAGTCACCCTAAAGTCATATCACTAATTTGAAGTTTGCGTCTCTTTCTCTGGCTCTTTTCTGTATATTCCTACAATACCTTTGCCTAGACTTCATTTTCTCTCAGATCCACTTTGTCAAATGGATATGATTTTGATTAAAGAAATGGGAAAAAATTAAAGCTTCACAAATAATCCTCCATGAAGTATATATTTAATTTATATAACACTGAAACATGAACTGATAAAAATACAAATGTGTTCATTTAATCAGTTTTTCCATTATAAAGAGTTTATGGTGAGAAAAACTGAACACTAATTATAAATTAGCATTTAGAAGTAGAGGCTGACTCTATTTTCACTTGATGACATCTATTTCTGGGGTCTTAATTGGTATGTATGTCTGTATGTCCATTGCATTACATCTGGTTGGTTTGATAAGCATTCTGCCATTTTGATTGAAAGTAAGACTTCAGGAGATGAATTATTGTACTGGGTATATTTGGTATGGGTTTTCCTTTTAGAGAAAAATCAGATAAATTTTTAAAATAATATTGTTTTTAAAAAATATGGAAAGAATATGTGGTTCATATTTGTAATAAGATAAGCTGGAGTGCCTATAGGACCACAGGTCTTCATACATTTTGGTGATGATTCTCCTTCCTTTGCTCTTTGGAAGCTAAAGGATGTTTAATTCATGTTTGTAATCTTAAGTAGGGTGTGGACACATTGTCTGAGGTCAGAGATAAAGTGCCTAAAATTTCTTTGACCAAGGTCAGTTAATGGGAACCAAAAATACATATTACTTTGGGTAGAAGTCTGAATTAGGATCCTCCAAATAATAAAAGGACAATTGTGTTAAAAAAAAGAATGGGGGGGGGGAGGGTTCTTTCCTTCCTTCCTCCCTCTGCCCTCCCTCCTTTCCTTCCTTTCTTTCTTCCTTCATAAACCTTATTACCTTTTCTGAATTGGCCTGGGCCTCATATAGTTTAATAAAATGTCAATTTAGAAATAGCTATACTTTGCCCTGGCAAGGTGGTTCGATTGGTTAGAGTATTGTTTCATACACTGAAAGGTTTCGAGTTCAATTCCTAGTCAGGGCACACACTAAGTTGCAAATTCAATCCCCAGTTGGGGCGCATACAGAAGGCAATCAATTGATGTTTCTCTTTCATTGATGCTTCTCTCTCTCTCTATCTCCCTTCTGTTTTCTCTAAAATAAATAAAAACATATCCTCGGAGTGAGGATTCAAATGAATAAATAAGTAAATAAATAAAATAGATATGCTTTATTGCTCCAAACATCTCCAATTGAAAGGCTTTCTCACAATCATGTATTAGCTTTTCCTTAAAACATACTAAATTTTATTGCTTATACCCATTAAGGTGCTAGCTCTTTTGGAATTTCCCTGAAGTTTTCATGAGCAATAAATGCCATCCAGAGAACATGATGTATAATATCTACTTTTAACTTCCCAGGACTCTCCTGTTGATGAATGTTTATAAAACATGCATCAAAGTTAATGGAAGGAGGGAATTCCCCTTGAGAAGAGAATACATGTTGGGGAGCCAACTGAGCACAAAAGGCATGGTGCCCCAGTGCAGTTCAGGCTGGAGGACTCTGTTGGATAGCTGAACCACATCTGCCATTTGGTATTCCACAACCATGGACAGTCTCCGTGGTTGTTCTGAGGGGAAATAAATTATTCATTGGCCAAAGTTTGATTACCACTTGAAATGATATTCTAAAAATCTCCTGTGTGCATTGAAAAAAAATAAAAGCAAGCAAGAGAACAAGGTAAAAATGCAAGATTAATTTTTCTTTAAAAATAATCTATGCTGTTTCTTATGATTTGAATAATACCTCTCAAGAGCAATAATTTATTAACATACTAGTAAAAGTTTATGGCAAGATTAAGGATTCCTAATAGTTCACAGTTTATTTAGTTAAAAGTTATTCTTCTCTTAGTTATTAACACTCAATTGAGTAACATCTCAGATACCTTAACTATGAAATTGGATGAATAATATGAAAATTAAGTGATTTAATACATGTCAAATAATTAGAACTATCCTGGACATATTAACTGCTTGGTAAATAAAAACAATAAAAATATTGTTATCTGCTATGATCATTAAGGCTGTTCATAAAAACACAATTCTCTATTCTTTCCAGACAAGATAGAGGATTGTACTTGCTCGTGCTCTTGATATTAGGTGATCAGATTTGGAGGTGGGAAAGAAGTACCCATTATAAATTCCAAGATGATTTCTTAGATGACAGGATGGGTTATAAAAAACTGTTTTCTGCCTGTGAACAACCAGGTGTGAATTTCTACCATGAAATTGGATAAATAAGTCTGGGCATGAGACAGATTTGGAGTCCCTAGTTTGTAAGTGACTGTTGAATTCTGGGGCTAAAGGAATCACCCAGGGAAGATTTATAGAAAAATCTTGACAAATAATGTGTTAAGATCAAAGTCTGAGAACTTCAGAATTTGAAAGGTAAACTAAGAAAGGATAAGAAAAAAAGACTGAGAAATATTTTTGGCACAGCCAAAAGGTAGGGAGAAAACCAGAAGAAAGAGATATCATATCAGTCAGTACAGAAAATAAAGTGTTAAAATATCCCAGAGCCATAGAAAAACCCTCAGTCACTGCTTAGGAAAATAGGACCTTTCAATAAATATGCCTACTGTTCATTTTATTCTTGCAAATGCTTCTATTTCTTAAACTCATCCATAAGAAAACACTGTGACAAAATATTTTGCTCTTTAGTACATCAACGCCTGCCTGGATTACAATTCCCATTTGATTCTGGTTGTAGAAACAGACAGTAGCACAAAGAGGGTTAAAGAAGGAAATGAGTGGAGCAATTTGCTGCAGACGTTTTGAAACTGGATGTGTGAGGCTCTCAGGTACCTCCTATGCTACCTACAGAGGCTAAACCACTTTGTGTTGAATGAGTACAGACACAGCTTTTCATCTGAATAAATGCTGACTGTGAAGATGATATGACTGTTCTAGATGCAACAGTGGGTTGTTCACGAAGCAGTGCTCCAAAGGACACTTCTCTTAGGTACAAACCAAGCCCCTCAAATATGAGGACTATGGTAAAACAAGTGCATAGACTGTGCATGTATTATGCCATTTGGGGGTCATTTATAACTCGTGTTTTGTTGCCTGAAAACCTACTTTGTTTGCCATGAGTTTGTTTGGTCTTTCACTCAAATGAAATGGAATATCTGGTTTTCCTGACACCGAATGAGTATACTTTTTCTTCAATGAATAGCTCAGAACAAGAGAAGCACAACTAATTAATTAATTATATTGTTTATAAATGTACTAAGTTGCTCATCTTATTGACTAATATACAACCATGACTGTAAAGCACTGGTGTTTACTGATATATGAAACTGTGTTATGATTCCATGTGTATGCATATGTTAGAAATATCAAGTGCGTGAGATTTATGATCAAACTGACCCCAATTGCTACGGCTGAGACCAGAAATCAGGTTAAGTGACTTTCAGTTAGGCAACTTGTTCAAATTCATCTTACTAAGAAACCTCGGGACAAAAATTCAAAGATCAGAAACTATGAGATTCATTTAATAAGAGGTAATTTAAAATGCTTTGTCCACATTTTCAATAATAACTTATTTAATAGAATTATCATATATGCAGGTTTTTTAAAAAGTGTGACAGACGGGTCACAAAATAATCCATTCATTTAATTACCATGTTTTAATATGTATTTTTTTAATTGTTGACAGTGTTACAGATGTTCCCCAGTTTTTCCCCTTTGCCACCCTCCATCCTAGCCCTACCATACCCCAGACCTTCATGGGCTATGCATATATGCATATAAATTCTTTGGTTAATCTCTGGCCATCACCCATAGCCCACTCTTTTCTGAGATCTGTCAGTCTGTTCCATGTCTCTGGACCTGTTTTGTTTGTCAGTTTATTTTTTTCATTAGATTCCACAAATAAGTGAGATCATGTGATACTTGTCTTTCTCGCACTGGCTGTCTCAAAGGGTAAGAGGTCATTCTAAGTGAGCTACAGAGTATTCCATGGTACAAAGGTACCAGAGCTTTTTTATCCACTCATATCCTTATGGACACTTGGGCTGTTTCCAGATCTTAGCTACTGTAAATAATGCTGCTATGAACATAGGGGTGCATATATTATTTATGATCGATGTTTGGGGATTCTTAAGAAGTATTCCTAGAAGTGGGATTGCTGGGTCAAATGGCAGTTCCATTTTTAATTTTTTGAGGAAACTCCATACTGTTATCTATAGTGGCTGCACCAGTCTGCATTCCCACCAGCAGTGTAGCACTTGTTTGTTGATTTACTGACGGTATCCAATCTTTCAGGTATGAGGTGCTACCTCATTGTAGTTTTAATTTGCATCTCTCTAATGATTAATAATGTTGAACTTTTGTCTATTGGCCATCTGTATGTCCTCTTTGGACAGGTGTCTATTCAGGTTCTTTGCCCATTTTTAACTTGAATTGTTTGTTTTCTTTTTTTTTTGAATTGTATTAGTTCTTTATATATTTTGGAAATTAACCCCTTCTCAGATGTATCATTAGCAAATATGTTCTCCCATACATTGAGTTCCTGTTTCATTTTGATGCTGGTTACTTTTGCTGTGCAGAAGCTTTTTCATTTGATGTAGTCCCATTTATTTTTTTTTCCTTTGTTTCTCTTGTCCTGGGAGATATATCAGTGAAAATTCTGGTACATGAGATGTTTGAGTAATTAATATTTTTGAGATCATACACATGACAGGCATTGGGTTACAAAGATGAAAACAATGTAAATATTATCTCAGTTAGGAGATGACGATAGCTAGATTAACAAAGATCCGATGAGACCAGTGATGAGAGATGTACACAATGAAAACAGGTGTTTTACTTTCCATATGTTCAAAGTAATTTTTCTTTTTGAGGCAGGGTTATTTAATCTAACCTAACACAGAGTAAAGGATAGAGGGAAGAATAAAATACTGACCCCTGGTTTTTGCTAAAGGCCCCAGAAAACTTTTCAAACTTGTCCAGTATTAAAAGTCCAGGAGTAAGCTAAAGCGGGTTTGAATTGACTTCTGACTCAATTGTTAAATATTCAGGAATTTTACACTGGATATTATACCTAGTGATGGCTTGAAATCAGACATAGAGGGCATATTTACACTACAGGAATTGCAAACACTGCAAATTGGAGCTTTCTTTTTCTTTCTTGAAGGGATCGAAACACTGGTTTACCAGTGCACTATAGCTTCCAGCACACGGCTAAAGCTAAAGTCAGACAACCACTCGTTTTCTTCTCATGAGTCATTTGTAAGGACTTTTCAAATGATGATGATGAGCTTCTCTACAATGGTCTGTGAATAAATTGATTCTCATATTGTTTGTAAACCTGGTGTTTGGGGTGACTACCGGCTGGAGATGTGAGCCAACATTTTCTGGGAGAACAAGGGAGAAAACTGAAGCAAGGTCATTTTTTTCCCATATGAAAACAAAGCTGATTGAATTCACCTTCTTTATCTAAACGTGTCCAGGCAGTGGAAAGTGCCTGAAAACCCAATTTTCTCAAGTAAATGCTTAGAGTAATGCCTTAAATAATTTGCTTCTGGTTTTTAATAAGTGAGAGTCTCTTACTTCTGTTCTCTTTGGTAGATACTGCCAAGCCTAGCAAGTAATGTCCAGTAATTTCTCAAATGGGCAACAAGCACAGATGGCTGAGTTCTACTTGAAATTTACCATCGAGTCATTATGTGATGTTAAGGAATGGATTTAAAGTTCCTAGTTTAAGCTGTAAACCCAGTAATTTCAAGTCATTTAAATAGACCTTGGGGCATTATGCTAATTGAAATAAGTCAGACAGAAAGACAAAATACTGTATGAGCTCCCTTATATGTGGAACAAAAAACCCAACAAGCTAATAGATATAGATAACAGATTGGTGGTTTTCAGAGGTGGGAGGAGTTAGGGAGAGCAAAAATAGGTGAAGGTGGTCAAAAGGTGGAAATTTCCAGTTATAAAAGAAAAGGTCAAGGGATGTCATATACAGCATGGTGACTACAGTTAATATACTGTATTGAATATTTAAAAATTGCTAAGAGAGTATATCTTAAAAGTACTAACAATAAGAAAAAAAAATTTTGTAACTGTATGGTAACAGATGTCAACTAGACTTAGTGCAACAATATTTTGCAATATATACAAATATCATATCATTATGAAATTAATATAATGCTATATATCGATTATACCTCAATAAAAATTTAAAGACATTAAAATTGTCTACCTTTATTTTGCAAAAATATATTCATATCTATACTAAGTAATTCTTACCCTTAAAGAATTTATATTAACTTGGGAAGGCAAAGATTAGAGAGCACAGAACAATTAGGCAACAATATGTCAATCATACACTCAGGAAATAAGAGATCAATATAAGAGGCAAATGTGGGTGATAGGAGACAGCTTGGCGAAGGTAGTAGTATGGGAGTCAGTTTTATTTTGCTTTTTTTAATAATATATTTTTATTGATTTCAGAGAGAGATAGAAACATCAATGATGAGAGAGAATCATTGATTGGCTGCCTCCTGCACGCCCCCTACTGGGGATCTAGCTCGCAACTCAGGCACGTGCCCCTGATTGGAATCGAACCCAGGACCCTTCAGTCCGCAGGCCGATGCTCTATCAACTGAACCAAACCAGCTAGGGTCTGTTTTGCTTTTTTCTTGAAGATCAAGTTAAGGGCATTTTAAGAGGGAAAACAGCCGCTATGAACTAAAATTTTGTTCACACCCATGGCTTTCTTTGAACAAACTGCAAACCATTTCTAAAACTCAGACAGAAAGCACTCAATAAAAAGAAATCTTACAGTCCACATCCACTTCACAGTTTATTCCATGATAAGCCAACTTTTCAATAGGTGTAGGTTGCCACTGAAATTCTCTCTAATTTTGGAGCCAATATCTTTTGAGAAGAATCAGAGCTTTTTCTGACTTCTCAACATGACAGAGTAACTGGTAATACACCATAAATGACTTGATATTTATTTAGTTTGTTATTTAAGTTAATGAGTAGATAGTGCTTATTGTAGGTCAAGCATTTTAAGCGTTTTACTCATTAATTTTGTACTAGATGGCACATAACCTCCTTGGGACATAACTGGAGAATATGTTTAGAAAAAGAAATCTCATGAAGTGTCTCTGAATCTGAACCCTCTGTATTTTAAGTGCATTTTAATAATACTAGCAATATCTGCTGCTTATTGAGTGCCTGCTAGGTGAACAGTATTTATATATGTTAGCTTACCTTCACATCAGCCATTTAAGATATGTATTATTAACTTCATTTTACGAATGAGTAAACCCTAAGACTCATAAATAGCAATTACCAGAGCCAGGATACAAACCCAGATGTAGATGTCTCCACAGCATGTGCGTACACTTTGACTCTCTTCTAATACTCACTCTTGTGGGGTACTTTATAATGCATTTTTTTTCTTTTTCTGGTTCCATGCTCTACTTTCATGAAGTTACTGGGTCAAACTCTTTCCGATTATAAATATATCTGTCACCTGTCTCCTGCTCTCTATCCCTGCTGTCTGTGCACCAGTTAAGTCCTCATCACATCTTACTTGTACTTTTGCAAAATACTATTAAGCCTCTTTCATTCAATTCACTCTCCATACTGCCAGGAGGTAGATCTTCATCATGATGCTACCCTGCTTAATACCTCTCAAAAGTTCCTTATTGTTTTCAGACTAAAATCTCACATCTTAACCATAACATACAAAGCCTTTGATGAGATGGACTCTACTTGTCACTGCAGCCTCATTTCTCCCCACAATACTCCAAGCCTCCTTTTCCCTCACCTGCAACATACACACACACACACACACACACACACACACACACACACACACACACACAACCCATGCCTCAGGTAGATGCATTTCTTGCCATTTTGCTTAGTGGATGAATTTCTTTGTGCCTCTGAAAAGTATCATTTCTGTGCTAGAATGCCATTTATCCCCCTGTTTTCTAAGCTCCTACATGCCCTTCAAACACTAACATGAAATGTCTACTTTCATAGGATGTCTTCTCACACATCTCTGAGTCTACATCAGTAGTTTACCCATTAGAGCATCCCTCATACTTTCCCCATGCCCATGGCTACCACTTCTGTTCACATTTATTTTCCAAGTATTTCAACACCAAACAAGCTATAACACACAGTACAAGTTACATTTAGTATTCCAGTCCTCAATGAGTTGTATTTTCTCAGGTGCTGAGTTAAAAATAGGCCTGGAAAAAGATGCTTATCCAGCAGAATTCGTATCTATTTATACCCTAGCTATTTCCTGATTCCTCATCTTTAGATGCTGTTTTCAATGATATATGTCCTGGTATCTCCTGTGCTTGCCTTCTGATGTTTACATGTGATCTTTTGGTGTTAACTTTTTGTCCCTAGTCTTAGTATCTTAGTTTGGATTACAGACAAACACCTGTTCACTCATTACTTCCCAGAGTTGACCTTGCACCACAAGTTTCTCTTTGGTCAATTCTATATCCAGCCAGATGAACACAGTATTTACATGACTCTTTCTTGGGTCACAAACCAAGGAATCATCAAGCACCAAGACAGAACTTTCTAAGTCATTAACAGTCCAGGAGAGTGAATTTAGCCCTAAAGAGGGAAGGGGTCTTTCATGAGAGTGACCTTCCGCTAAATTACCATTGCTAATAGAATGGTTATTTCTGCCAATCAGCACATATTATTACACACTAAGTACATATTATTGAATCTTCACAGGAGATAAGATCACACACATTTTTATAAAAGTGGAACCTGAAACTCAGAGATGTCAGTAAGTAGCCCAAATTCACATAGCTAGACAGCCGTCAAAATCAGGATTCTGGCTAATTAAAATCCTATTCCTGCCCTGCATAATTCTCTTTGAGTGGGAGTACCCTGGGAGTTTCCAAGTCCTAGTACAAGCTGTGCACAGGACCCTGTATTTGGGAGGGGAGGTAAGTATTGAATACAAAATCAAGGTATATTACCCACATCAAAGACTCTTGACCCATTTTTAGAGACATGAATTATGATGTAACAAGAAGGAAGCAAATTTAAGCTCTTGGTGAATTTGGAGTTTTATCTGTTAGTGATTAGCTAATGCCAACTAAACTCCTCAAGGGAGCATTGCAAGAGGGGCTACAACATCATATTGATAAACCATAGAGAACAAAGGATGATGGGAGTCGGGAGCCAGAATAAAGTTTACTCAGTAGAGAGAACTACTCATACATTATAAATATTGCCGAAATAATTGCTGAAATATTGCCACTTGACTCAAAAACATTTGCTCCTCTTGAAAGTCAAGAGAGAGAAAAATTTCAGAGAAAAACTTCTGTACCTGTAATTTCAAAGAGTCTCATCCATGCTACGCAAAGTTGATGACTATTACCAAAGGAATCTGTGTCTAAGCCTGGCAACTAAATCAAAACTATCATCTAGACCAGTGATGGCAAACCTATGACACGCGTGTCAGAGGTGACACGCGAACTCATTTTTTTGGTTGATTTTTCTTTGTTAAATGGCATTTAAATATATAAAATAAATATCAAAAATATAAGTCTTTGTTTTACTATGGTTGCAAATATCAAAAAATTTCTATATGTGACACGGCACCAGAGTTAAGTTAGGGTTTTTCAAAATGCTGACATGCTGAGCTCAAAAGGTTCGCCATCACTGATCTAGAAAATAGTTACACCAAAGCTTTAAAACTAAATCAATAAATGTTTCACAGGTAAGCTCTGAGGATATAATAAATTCAGGAATTGAAATTCCAGCTAAATTTTTATAAGTTCTTTCTATGTGATCTAATGTGTTTTGCTAATAATATCAAATAAGTGTAAAACTTTGCAGTATATAAAGGGCCGAGATCATGATCACATTTAGTGGTATTAAGTTCACAGAAAATATATACGTTGAACTTTCATTTCATTGAAGGATACGCATGCAATTAAATTAGACTCAAAACCAGGAAGCTTTCACGTTCTATTGTGTGCCAGGACTGTGCTAGTGCTGAGGGTAATCAGAGTGAGACCCTACTTGATTTTAGACAGCAAGACGTGTCAGAGACTAACTGATAGTTACAGAATGTGCAAATGACAGCAATATTAGAAATAGAGGTCACATAGAGAGAAAGGGTTGTTATTACTAGGGAGGGTGTTTGACAATGTCTTAGTTTCCTCATTTATAAAAAATGAGGGCTGGAGTAGAATGGGTGGCTTGTATTATCTTTATAACTTATTTCTGCCTTATAATTTTGTCATGTCTATGTATTACCAGGTTATTTCCCTTTTGTTAATTTTTTCTTCTAAGGCCACATTTTCTGAAATGGCCTTTGGAAATGTTCAGCTGAAAACTTTCACGATCAAGGACTGATCCGGAGTCTTCATTACCCAGGTCCCCAGCTTCTCTTCTTCCCCGCTTCCTAAGTGCTTTGCAGGATGTTACTGCTTTTGAATATCTCCTCCAGAGACTGAGTAGAGAAAGGAGGTGGAATTATAATCAGTCTGATTTCCTTATTAAAGTTCTTGGGAAAGTTTGATAGAAGAGAGGGTCAGCATGTAAGGGAATACTTTTTAATATCAGAAAGCTCTTAATTACCTGCAGTAATGGGAGCAGTGGTGTGTATAATCCAAAGGGGTGGATAATCCAAACACCATTTATATTTGACTTTGAAATGTATTTTTGAACTTGCATTTCAATAGAAATAGGGGACCTGCAGCCTTGGAGAGTCCTAAGCTTTCTATCTTCCTTATACAGGCCCGTCTCTAGAGAGAATAAGCAATTGCATGTTTCAGTTTTAAGACCGTCTTCCATTGGATTGCAAGTCAAATCAGAGTCAGGAGAAACAGAAATGAGACAATGTGAACCAACATGGCTAAGCAAGACATCCCCAAAATAAATCAAAACAATATTTAACTTAGGCTAGAGAGAATGGCTGAACATTGCTGAGTTGTATATGGTTGCCCATGAGCCATGTTTCCACTTAACAGTGGACATCATTGAAGTTGCATGTGATGCACCTCATGTCAGGCTGATGGGAAGGAGACTAGCTAAACTTGCTCCAAGTGTCTGACTCCCCCACTGAATTCCAGCCTGGCACTTGAGGAAGCCACAGCAGGTTGTCTTCAGAAGCTATTTCCAAACAAATTTAGACTTGTCTTTTACATGATGAGAGCTATTTATAAGGATTGTATAACAAATAGCTTATAATAGACACCTCTGTCAACTGCATTTATAATGAAAAAATCTAACAAGAAGGCGTTGATTCCCAGTGCCAGCTAAGGCTGCAAGACCTTCCCTTTTTTCATCAGCTATGCAAACTGGGGAGGGGAGTCAGTGACAAAACTCACAGCCCCTCAGTTTATTGAAATTTGAATTGAGACCTTAACAAGAATTACAGTTTTCATCAAGATATACATTTTAGCTAGTAAAGCCAAATCCAGAAATCATATTGAATAAGAGCTACATTCAGAAATAATGAGCATTATTACCCAGGCATTTTTAATAGTTTCTACTGTGAATTGTGTAATTGATAAACAAAAGGAAAGAAGAGCGATTAAAAGAATTGAAAGAAAAGCAGAAAGAAATGTAAAAAAACAACAAAACTAAAAATAATTTAAATTCTTCTATCTCCTCTAAGACAAATAGAAAGCAAAAATAAATAAATGACCAAAAAAATCTAAAAGTTTTTAGTATGAGTGCTTTAAAATGTGTCAACCTGTGTTGACCTAAAGAAGATGGGTCATGAAAAGGGAATATAAATTAGGCCATATCCCCAGGGCAGGTGAAATTAGCATGTTGTAATTGTGCAGTCAGAGAGAGATTTTAGCATTGCAGCAATGAAAGACTACAGTTTACAAAGAAAAAGAAAAATATTAGACTAGAATCAGAAAGAATTTTTAAAAATCAAAATTATTTTCTCATAATTTTTTTGCAATTTTGAAACATGATTTTCTTATTTCAAATATTTTCCTTTTTCAGTATTGCCACATTTTTAGAATATCTAAAAACGTGAAATGTACTCAATGATTTAGTGTGACAAAGCAATTCAAAATCTTGAATTTCATCTTTTAATGTACTCCAATTTGTAACGCTATCTTATGCATAATAGTTATTACTTTGGGCTAAAGTTTTGCTTCATTCATTCATTTTTTTTTTCAGTACACATTTTGTGGACCAAAAAGGAACCAGATACTAAACCTGACAAGCTCAGGGGAGGACTGCATGGCAGATCTTACAAATTCAGAGACCTAAAGTAACCACATACAATGGTCTAAAATTAAAACTTTGAACTAGAAGCCAGTCATGGAAGATGGTCATGTCCTAGGCCAGTATCTTCCTTGACAAAGGTCAACTTTTACCTTAAGTGAACTTTTCTCTTGCATCTATGATAACATGCCATTGGAATGTCAGAGTCATTTTCTTTTTCCAGACTCTCAAGGGCACAATCACTGCATTAGAGCACAGACCACGGAACCCATTATTGTTATTATTATCACATTATTTACTAACTGGTAACTATTCTATATCCAACTATATAAAAGTCTATCCATTTTACTTTTTATCCAATCTCAGAGATTTCTATTCTCACTCCCCTCTATCTGGCTTTGGTTCCTCCCACCTCCCTAATCTCTCACAAACGGATTTCTTTTGTTTAAGATTTTTAAATTGACTTTTAGAGAAAGAGAAACACAACGTGAGAAGACAACATCAATCTGCATGCCCACTACTGGGGATTGGGCCTGCAACCTGGGCATGTGCCCTGTTCAGGAATTGAACCAGCTACCTTGGCCTGCATGGGATGAGCCCAAACAACTGAGTCCCACAGGCCACAGCACAAATGGATTTCTTGTAACCCCCTTATCTCTTCTTTGATTCCAATGTATAAAATAAGGTACAAAACTGCCGTTTTCTGGAGCATTTACTCAATCCACTGAGAATCTGCTTTCTGGCAATTATCACCAGTTTGGCTCAAATAAACTCATAACAATTCTTACAGGTTGGGATGTTTCTTATATCAACAATTTCTTGTGTACTTATTATGTACAGGCTCTATCCTTGGCACAAGACATATTGTTAGCATAGGTAGTAGATAGATAGTAATGAAGGAAGGGAGCAAAGGAATCAGACATTAAGGAGCCTAATAAACTAGGGAGCTGAGTCGGATAATAAGCCTGCTTCATTAGGAAACTGCAGCATTCATAGCCTCCCCAGGGGATCTCTACACACTCCACTCTCAGGACCTAAGTGGGCAGGAAGGATCCGTACTGGTCATTAGTCTGGGTTACCCAGGGGAGAGCAATAAGGAGTCACATGCCCAGTAGAAGCCAAGATGGTAGGTGGGAGGGGTGGAGTGCAGAGGGTAGGGAGAGAGAGTTAAGATGGCAACCATACTAAGGAAGATTTTTAAATTGATTTTAAGAGAGAGAAACGTCAATGTATCTAGTTTGAGAAAATAATTGGATTGGATAAGGGACAAAAAACACAGATCTATGGCATGGATTGGTTAGGGGGAGGGATTAGAAGTTGATCAGTTAGCTTGAAAGAGCACCTGGTCCTATCCAAGCCCAAGATAATATAATCAGATGTTCCTCTTCTCTCTCTCTCTCTCTCTCTCTCTCTTTCTCTCTCTCTCTCTCTCTTTCCCTGGCCGTAGTCTCAGCCTCCAACATGCACTCACCCATTAGTTCACAGGTTTTCTCTATACAGTCACATGGGCCCCAAGTGTGGGCCAAGTAGGAGCCTGGGTACAGCAGCATAGCACCAGCCAGAGCGCAGCTGAGAATCGAGGCTAAGCTAGCTGGACGGAGACACAGACTGGACTAAGCTTGGGCATGGACCAAGAGCCAATGGCTCAGAATGTCTGGACCCTGGTCCTTCTGAGCTTGATGAAGACCATGTTGGACTTCCTCTACAGTCCTGGAACAGCCTTTGTGTTTGCTCCAGCTGCAGGAAATCTTACCACCGCACTTTATCCTTCCGTGTGTGGTCCCTGAAATGCTGTTTGTTCTCCTGACACCGCAAAGATCCCATTTCCACGGGCAGCAATGTGACTTAAAATGGCATAGACACTATGATGAAAGCTTTGTACAGTGGAGACAACACAAACGGAGAGTTGCCATTTCTACATGAGGTGAGATATATCAAAGAACTCATTAATAAACACTCAGTCTTACAAAATCTCTACATATCAAAGGGGAAAAAAGATATTAGTCAATTATCTCTCTCTCAAAAAGACAAGTTAAAAAAAATTCTTGTTGGCAACTTTAATACAGGTAAATTTAAAGTAAAAATAGCCCTTGCTGGTTTGTCTCTGTGGTTTGAGCATCTGCCTGCAGACCAAAGTGTCAAGGGGTTATTCCCAATCAAGGGCATGTACCTTGGTTGCAGGCTCCATCCCTGGCCTGGATTAGGGCATGTGCAGGTGGCAACCAATCAATGTCTCTTTCACATCAATGTTTCTCTCTCTTCCTACCCTCCTCCTCCCTTCCACTCTCTCTAAGTATCAAGAGAAAAATATCCTTGGGTGAGCATTAAAAAATAATGATAATAAAATAAAAATATAAGAAAAGAAAATAATTAAAAATAAATCTTACAAAATATAAAATAGTTCTTTTCAGGGCTTTATAAATAAATAAATAAGTTTTATTTATTTATTCAGAGATAGAATCAGTATATATTTTGTGGGAAAATGTATGGGGAACTGAGTGTTTAGAACATTTTCGTCTGTACATTCTGAACTGATTTTCTAACATTGATGCTTAGAAAGCATCCTTCATAAAAAAGATCCAAGTGTAATATAAATATGTCTACGGTGCTCTATGGTGCTTCCTCAATTTCTGTCATTTCTTTCGGCTTTGGTGAACAAACGATGTTATTCCCATAGTCATTCCTTCCCCCACTCCCCCCGAAAAAAGTTACCCATGTGTTAAACACAGCACAGTTATGTTATGTGTGTGTGTGTGTGTGTGTGTGTAGGGGGAAGGGAGGAAGAGAAAGAGGGCAAACATCAAGAGCATTCTAAATAAATATGCATATGTATAATGTATGTAAACATATATGAAAATGTGGTCTTCTGAACAGAATCAGACAAAGAAATAGAAATCAAGCTGAGGCATAGAAACACATGTATAATCAGATGGATCAGCCATCTCAGAGACAAGGTGTTTCAAAGCCCAGTACACAAAACCATCTAATTAAAAGAACATTTTAATACTTCATTCTGCTTTTTTATAAGCATTTTCTCCCTTCTGTTTGTGTTCTTTACCAAAGTCATAGCAATGGCTGTGCTGAGCCTCCAGTTGATCTAAGTTGCTCGGTGCATGCCCAGACAGCAAGAAAATGGTTTCTCTGGCAACAGGAATTATGTGAAATCTCTGCGTGTCCTCCCCCACCTTCCATCTGATTCCTATTCACTTAAGCTGTTCACATATAGGCAACAATGAGGCATTGGAACTCTAATGAGCAATTCAAATTTATTGAGCTAACTCATAGAGGCAGGCACTGTGAGCATCCTCATTTCTCCTGTACCAAGGAGCAGGGCACGTTTTGTTGTATGTTATCTGAGTTATTCAAGAACCATGCTCTGTCAGCAAATAGCCCAAACCAGATAAAATCAGATAAACATCTAAAATATGAAGTATATATGAAATGTATTTCTATCATGCTAGAAGGGAAATACAAAGGTTTTCAGGAGCTAAATACTCAGCTTCAAATTTTCCAAAGACGCTGAGACATGGAGGTCACAGTGATTTAAAACAGTCTCACATTATATTGTGTCTGGAACGAAGGAGGGAATGGCAAGAGCTTTGATTAAATTGCTTTAAATGTCAGCTTTTTTATTTCTAGGAAATCATACTGTGTCTCCATGACTAAAACTCTAGAGTTTTGAATTTGGGTTTTGTTAATATTCTCTAATAATAGTTCACGATTAGATCTCCTCTACATGCTTAGTTTTTCTCTGTAGCCTTTGTTTAGGAGAGAGTCCTGCATCTAGCAATGTTGCTAAGGTTAATATTCGCTAGGAGAGCTTAATCAAAAGGGGAATTGATTTGCTTGGAGAAATAAGGGTTGAGAGGCAAATTAGCCTGGTCTTTCGGCATTGGGAGAATGTGGAGGGGGGGTGAGGAAATCCATTTTTCTTCTAATAAGGATAAAATTATAGCAAATAATGTACTCAGTAATATAAATCAGAAAAAAACAGTGAATATGGAATGAACCCCTGTATAGGTTTTAGAATTATGCCCTAGAAATTTGTTAGGAAAAAAATTGCATCTTAGCTGTTTGGAATATCTTAGTACAATTTAGCTGGAATGAAGTGGATTCTCAAACTTTCTTGTTATCATGATCATATATTTAACCTACTAAAAATTAAAGACTTTATGCCACAAAAACACAATAGGAAATGCTTCTTTATAACTCACTGAAGACTTTTAAAAAATATTTAAACTTTAACTTCCAGTTAAAGCTCTGAGGAAACAGCAGAACGATTAGCTTACTGACACCAATATGATTATTTAACAACAAAAAAACAACATAGGAGAGTGATGATGCCAAAGGACAAAGGTGAAAGTGAAATAATAATAATAAAGTGAAAGTAGAATAATAATAGTAATAGCAATTATTCATTTTAACAATCCATCCTTAAATAAGAACATATAGTCTGAGATAATAAGTTGATTTAAAAATCTGAAATAATAAACACAAAATATAAGCCCTACAGAGAAAAAAACTGCCTGTTGAAGCCATAATATTTGGAATTTTGAAACCTGTCACAGGACTTTCAGGAACTGAACATTATGAAATAAAAATTTTATTCCAATTGGAACATAAAGAATCAACACTTCTGTATAAAAACAAATTGCCCTTTAGAGGATAAATCAAATACTCTGAGACTAGGGCTTTGTGTATTTAACGACTGCTTGCTTCAAGAAGAAGGAAATTGTTTCTGTGTTTCTAACTGTGGCGCCCCTCTGAGAGCAGCGTGTGGGGTAATAATACATCAGGAGTTACACATGTTTTCAAAGAACTTCTGAGCTCTGATTTGGAACCCCTTTGCCACATGAACACTTTTCAATTGTGAGTTTTGTTTTCTTAATTTTATTTATTCAATTCCATATCTCATTATTCCCAGAAGAGTTGAAGATGGCTTGCAATTATAGTGTATAGTGTGTTCATCTCTGGCAAATGTTCCTTTTAAGAGAAACTTGTCTAAAAGTTGCAAGATATTTCGTTAAGGTGGTTGTGGTAGAATATAAAAGTCTGAGAAAATGTGTTAGTTAGGAGAGAAAGCAGTAGAAGACATAAAAATTGTTCCCTTGTATGGAATTAATGAGATTTAGTGGGTGGTTGGGATGAAAGGAGAAAAGAACAAGGCAGAACGGCTTGTAAGATAGATGAAAAAATGTAAAACCGGGACATCTGATGTTCTCTTTTAAGTTGTTGGTGTTTCTGCATCTCCACCCATATTTATGGAAGTGTGCTGCATTCACATTGCTGAGCACATTCATTTCTATGGACTGTGCATGTGGTATATGCTTAAGAAAGAGACTGATTTTCCAAGTTAGTACGTATCATAGCAGAGAGACAAAGCAGAGAACAAAACGTTGAAGAGTTGCTGGAAACAAAGGTGACCATGAGGATGCAAGACCCATTAAGAGTAGAGAAATCTTGAGAAAAGTATTGGGCATTTCATTGGGGGATAGAATAGGAGTTTAAGCTAATCTTGTTTAGAGCTTAATGGACAAGAAGACTTCAGGGTTATTTCACAATACACTCACACACACACACACACACACACACACACACATTGAAATGGTAAAATATTACAATTTTAAAAATTAGAAATAGGAAAAATACACAGCTGAACAGGGGGGAGAAAATCTGGGGGAAGAAAAATGCCATATGTATCAATGGACTCTGGACATTAGAGTAATGTAAAATTGGTGGCCCACTTTCAGGTCCTCATCATGGTGAATTTCTATTACAAGTTTCTATAATCTTTTCAAATTCTTTTCACTTTGATATCGATCATGTACTTGCTGAAACTTTCCACATACTAGCTGTGCATGACTTTAGTCTAGGGCAGTGGTTTTCAACCTTCTGGCCCTTTAAATACAGTTCCTCATGTTGTGACCCAACCATAAAATTATTTTCGTTGCTACTTCATAACTGTAATGTTGCTACTGTTATGAATCGTAATGTAAATATCTGATATGCAGGATGCTCTTAGGCGACCCCTGTGAAAGGGTCGTTGGACTGCCAAAGGGGTCGCGACCCACAGGTTGAGAACCATTGGTCTAGGGGAAGAAGCTATCTGACCCCCAACGTTCTTCTTTCCTGAAGATAAGAATAGTAGTATTTATTTCAAACATCTATAATAATAAAAGGATAATATGCTAATTAGACCGGCCATCTTCCGGACGTCATTCTGGACGTCCTTCCTGATGAGTCCTTCCTGACAAAGCTGGGGCTGGAGGCAAGCCAGCCCGGGTCCTGGGTGCCTGCAGACGGCTGGAGGAAGGAAGCAGCCCGGGTCCTGGGTGCCTGCCGGCAGCCAGAGTAGGAAAGCCCAGGTCCCAGGTGCTGGAGGGAAGCCAGTGCTGGCAGCCGGGGGAAGGAAGGCCTACTCTTGCACAAATTTTTGTGCATCGGGCCTCTAGTAAATAATAATGGATAATTTTGTCAAGCCCAATTTTACTGCTATTATTTGCTTTAATTCTTAATATAATCCTTTGAGATATTTTTACTCTCATTGTATGAGTCAGGAAATTAAGGCTACTAGTAAATGACTTTACTGAGCACAAAAAATGCAAATAACTTTTCTGAGCAGAAGCTTATGAGAAGTAGAGCCATTAGTGTAACACAATGGTACTGATAGCAGAATATTGGTAAATAGAGTGGAAGTCAGTTTCAACTTTAAATTTTCTATTATTGACTTGCTATTCCACACTGGGCAAGTCTAAGATAAGTCTGCAATAATGAATCCTCTATAAAAGTTAATTCTAGTCATTCTTCATATTTCTTTCAAAATGTCCTTATTTCATTTGACAAGAGCAGAATGCCTTGCTCATTTATCATCATTACCTTAACCCTTAATCAGAGCATCAGTTAATCCATGCTTGTTAATGAATATAAGAACAATGGGAACCTGAATGCTGTTCAGGCATAAGCCTATTCCTAAAATAAAAACTTTTAAACATGGCTTCAGATGGACTACGGACTGTGTATGCCTAACATGAGGTGAGATTATGTTTCCAACTTAATGAGCCACACCTAGTAGCAGTACATGCAGCCAATCTCAGCGCCCAGTTGGGGGCACTGAGCTGCCAGTGACACTGTCCAAGGATCGTAGGATTTCACCAAATCTGGAAAACTCAACCCTTGCTATGCCACTCTCCTTTTATACTCTGAGTTTATGTCGCCATTTGAAAAAGTGTAGCCTAACCATTTAATTCAGTATATGCTCATGTACTAGGAAGCCGATTCTGCATCAGATACACCATATCCTTGTTTCTGTGAAGCAAACAGAATAAATGTCTAGATTCACCTGAAAAATATCTCTTCCAGGTTTCCAATATTCTGGAGAGCAAATTTCCCTGCACCTACTACATGAACCAATTAATAAGAAAATGTTAAAACCAAAGGTAAGATGTTGTATAAATTCCATGAATCTGACATACTGACTCAGTGAGTTCCAAATTCTAATATATTAAACACTTGAAATCTTGCAATTACTATATATCTAAATAGAATAATACCAACGTACTTTTTCTAGCATAAGAACCTCAAGCTTAACTGCTTTGATTAAGTTTGGATGGGACAAAAAATAGAAAAGAAAAACTATAACTGGTCTTCAAATCACGTAAGCAGTGTGCTGTCAGCCATGGTGTGACCATGCTCTCCAAAGGTTTGTGAAAGCTAAATTGTCATCAGTTACCTATTATGGAAAAGAAGAAGTAAGTGGTAGAAAGCATTAAATTAAACAGAATAATTTAAATAGAATTCCTACAGTGCATTGTGTTTCTCACAGGATTTTGCATGAGGAAAATAACCAAGGTGCAATATTCCCTTTTTACCCCACTTTCAAGGACAAAGGTTGTGCCAAGGGCGTAGGATCATTGTTGCTAACAGTAGCTCTTACTATGCATTAGACTTGTCTCACCAAAGCAGGTGTATGAAATATGAGGCCTGTCCACAGTACTATCAATAGCTCCATTAAAGGAGACTTATTTTCCAAAGACACCTCTCTTGTGAACAGAATTTAATTTGGATTATCTTTTCTAGATAGTGCATACTCTGGACTATTGTCTTAAAATAAATAAAAAAGGTTAAACAAAAGTGATAAGAAACTCCAATTTAATATATGCACTAGAAGTTCACTTTATATAATTTATCAGTTATAATTTTAATTATGATAAACATTTTATTAAACCTATTCAGCTTTCTGTTAATAAGCAATAACTCATACTCCTAACAAAATATATCAAAAGGTTTCATTTTCACATTTTCAAGAATCATATGTCATCATGGTACTGTAGTTAGATGAGATCCCTTAAAATGGAGGCAATTCTTATGTAAATAAGTCAAAAATATCTAATTAATTGTACATAAAGTCATAAATAAATTATGTCTTCTTTAATGAGATAAAGTAATAGGTCACATTTGGAGAAACACAGTAGTGATGGCTGATTACTTTATTTTTCCTGTTAAATTATAAATGGTAATAGCTAATATTGATTGGGTACTTTGTATGTGCCAGTCACAGACATGTTATGTGTATTAACTCATTTAATCCTCATCAAAAAACCCTATGATATTGGAACTATTATTGTCTTCATTTTATGTATGAGGTACAGAAAGGTTCATTAACTTGCTCCTGGACACAGCTAGTAGGTGCTGAAACTGGGATTTAAATCTGGGTGGTCCCGTTCTAGAATCAGTCCTTTTAACCGCTATTTTATATATGTACTAGAGGCCCAGTGCATGAATGCACTGGATAGGGGGTCCCTCTGCCCGGCCTGCCCCCTCTCACAGTCTGGGAGCCCTCAGGGGTGGGAGGCAACCTGGCGATCAGGGGAAGACGACACCCCCATCACAACTCTGCTGCTGCCACTGCCAGCAGTGCAAGCCTCAGCCAGCCCTGGTTACCTGAGCCTCAGGCTGGCCCTGGGTGGCGGGGCAGTCGCCATCAGCAGCTTGTCTGCGCCTTGGGCTGGCCCTGGACAGTGGCCACCTCCATCTATAGCTTGCCTGAGCCTCAGTCAGTGGGGAGTGCAGGAGGCCCCCGGCGGGGCTGAGAGGACTCCTGCGGCAGGCGCGCGGAGCAGCCGGCCCTGGCTGAGGAATGGAGGATACTCTCAATGACATGAGTTATAACTTCCAATTTGTTGGACACCACAGTCAGGCTTCAGCTTCGGGGGAGGGAGGAAGAGAGGGATGGGCAGCTTGTTGGAGGAGCCTGGGCAAGCTGTCGGTCAGTGGAGAGTGCAGGAAGACCCAAGGCCCCCATCGGGGCTGAGGGGACTCCAGTGGCAGGTGTGCGGGGTGGCCGGGCCCGCCCCCCCCCCTTTGTGGGCGCTGCCATCTTTGTGGTGGTGTGATGGTCAATTTGCATATTGCCTCTTTATTATATAGGGTGTGTCTTATATAGAATGTTATTCATGACATATCATAACAATCTTTCCCTTTTAAATAATGGAGACAATGGGAAATTCTCCAGTTTGTTTAACAGGACATTAAATGCAAAGCAGCTACTAACATGCACTGTCCAGGGAAAAGAAGAGGTTTCTGAATCACCTGTGCCCTGGGGACACTGCATGCCATTTTATTCACAGTCCAAGGAGCTTAATATCTACAGAATAAGCTGAGAAAAAAAAACATCTCTTCCCTCATCAGAAAAACAAGCCATCAACTGTTATTTCTCAAAGGTAAGGGAGATCAAATAGATAACCCTTGGATCAAACCTGTGATTCTAGAAAGGACAGAAAACTAGCAAGTGCAATGATTAGATCATTAAACTGCTCCTCTGGGAAACCTGTGATTTAATGTAAGACAATATGTATACAATGTTTGCTGGCAGAAAATCTGAAATGGAAATGCAGTGTCTAACAATTTTTCTATTATAATTTAATTAAAATTCTTCAGAAGAAAGAGTTAGACCTAATGTTTAAAAAGCTAACATTTGACTTTACCCCTTATTAAGTAATTACATTATTGCTTAAACCAATATTACATTAATATAAAATCTACGTGTTCTATTTACATTTTTACTCTTGTCCACACTGCTCCAGATTGTCCCCATTGCTGAGTACTCTCTGATAATAAAATGAGGTTTTGCATAATCTCTTTTAGTTCACCTAAGCAGTGATGCAAAAAAATTGTTTACCCATGGCTGAGAGAAATAATGTCCCCCAATATCTAGCTGGTTACCAGACAGTAACTAAGTTTCCATAAAAATTAATCTCAATTAATCCTAACGATATTTGTAGATCATTGTTTAAAAATGACTAATATACCTATACTTTTAGTTACCTTGTAAAGAGTATATATGCCACATCTTTGAGTTAGCTGATACTTTAATTTTTAGAAAGAAAAAAAAAGATAAGTATCCCCATATCACAGAGGTAGACCCCAGGTAGATGTAGGATTTGAAATGAACAGTTTAAAATCTTAAAATGAAATATATTCTGTCTTCCATTCATTCTCATTTTTCCAAGTTCTTAAATTATGAGAAATCTGTAAAGAATGTATAAAGAAAGTGCTCTAAGGAAGTCACTAACATGATAGCTTTTACTAAAGAACTGATTTTATTAAGACTAACGAGTTAAACTTGTCTTAGACAAGTTTTCTTATCTAGTACCCTCTGAGTATTAGAATGTCCAAGTCTAACTCATAAACCCATATTGGGACAGATGGACATAATTTTTATTTCTATTCAAAACAAGAGAAAAATGTGAGATAGATTGAAATAATATTCTTAAATCAGAATCAAGAAATTTAAATAGAATAATTGACATAAAAAACAACAAAGCTAGATTGTTTACATTTTAATAAAATGTACTATATAATACATTACTACCTTTAGATAATAAGAAAATCCATTAGAAAAACTTTATTTTATTTTTAAAATAAATCTTGGTCTAAGGCAGTGGTTGGCAAACTACGGCTCGCGAGCCACATGCGACTCTTTGGCCCCTTGAGTGTGGCTCTTCCACAAAACACCACATGCGGGCGCTCACATACAGTGCGAGTGAAACTTCATGGCCCATGCGCAGAAGTCAGTATTTTGTGGAAGAGCCACACTCAAGGGGCCAAAGAGCCGCATGTGGCTCGCAAGCCGCGGAAGTAATCAACTTGCTACAATTACAACTCTTTAATATTTCCAATAAAGATTTTATATATTTTCTTTAACAAATATTGCTCATTCTGTTCTTAAAATATATAATTGATCACCTCATTTGAATGTATTGTGTAATCTAGTAAGTGTATAATAAGTAACAGTAATGATATAGGGATAAAACAATGTGGTTTTACTCTCATAACTAATTATCCACTAGTAATTTTAAAATTTAAACTGTGTTGAGGTGATGTCTAGTCATGACAATAACAGGAAATAGCCAAATACTTTTCATCCATTGTTTGTCATATTTTCAAATTAAAATGTATTTTAAAGTAAGGTGGACCTAATATATAAAGACCTACTATATAAAGAACAATTTTACAAATTATTTTGAGAGTGTATTCAAAGTTGCCTTTCTGTGTTCAAATGGTGTAAAATAGAGAACTTGTGTCAAATACTATTTTCATTCTCACTGCAGTTATTTGGCTAAGGCTATAACCATAGAAATATATATCTTAGGTCCCAGCATCAGAAAAACCCAGAATTTTGGCTTAATTTGCAGGCACAAAACACAATGCAAAACATCAGTCTCAAAGTCAATTTACTTTGTTGGTTAATAATGTAGGCAATAAGACATAGCCTGAATTTAACACATATTTAAGACAGTCTCTGTTAAAAGACTTCAGTTAACATGAATAATATAATAAACATTTAAATACATTTTTTCTTACACAATTTGTTTACGAGTTTTGAACTCTGTTCTTTTAGAATCCCCGGGGGGGAGTTAAAAGCAGGTGCTTTTGTGCAATAGGACTAGCCAGGGGTAGTATGAAGTCAGAAGTTGTAGCCCCGCTTAAGCCACATAGCTTAATCATAGAATAATATAATCATAGAATTCCTTATAGTTGGCTTCTCTAGTTGAGCCATCTTATATTACAGGAAAGGAAAGAAAGAACCAGAAACATGGAAAGAATTTTACCAAAGAGCACTCGGCAAAGTAGCAAAGAGAAAATTTAAATAAAGCCTGGGCTTCCTGACTAGCAGGTTTCTATTAAGCACTGCAGCAATGGAGGAAATAGCTATACTTAGAAATGCATTTTAATCTTGTAAATGATTTCCTATTGTTCCTACCTCACATTTTTCGCTTGTTTTGAAAAAAAAAATCAAGTTGTGATTGTCATCTGTCGATATATATGTTTGTAAGTTAGACATTTATTTTAATCCTTACTGGGTGCTAGGTAATAAAAATGCATCCATTCATTTTCTTTTAATCAACCAATATTGAGGATAAATTCAAGGAACATTTGTGATGCAGAAGCCTATATTTAGATATTAAAGTTATATACCTACCCAGAAAGGTTCACATGAAGTATATAGACAAATAATGATGATGAAGAGGAAAAATTAAGTATACCTAAAAAAAAGAAACATTAAGTGCAACTTGTGAATTCAGAACATAGAGTTGTAGTTTAAAAAGTTCAATGTGCATTAAGATTCATGTGGGAAGTTTGTTAGAAATGCAGGTAGCTTGTCTTCATCTTCAGTAAATCTGATATAGTAAGCCTGGCCTGAAGCCTGGGTATTTGCATATTAATGAGAGCCAAAAGTGATTCTACACAGGTAGGCTTCTTACCACACAAATGTTGATAAGGGGCTTCTTAAAGTGGGAGAAGCAATGATACTATCATAAAGGATGTAGTACTTTAGATGTTTCTTGAAAATGGATAAAATTTGGACATGTGGAGATGGAGGAAAGGGCAATTAAGAAGGAGAAAGAGAAGGAGTAATGGCACAAGAGCAAGAAGATGCAGAGGGAGTTAGGAAATAGTGGCCAACACTAAGATGTGAGAGAGTAATGTAAGAGAGGGCAGTAGGTCGGGGGGGAAATTGATTAGGGTCACGAGTGTCAAACCAAGGAATATTGATTCTTTCTAATAAGTGACAGAAAGTTTCTAAAGGTTTCGAGCAGATAAAAGCTGAATTCAAACTGTAGAAGTCATTTCACTATGTAAATGTGTATCAAATCAGGTGTTGTACACCTTAAATTATACAACTTTTATCAAAAATAACATTTTTAAAAAGTGGGAGGGGGGTAAGTGAACAAAATGGAGGTAAAGCTAAGGGAGCAACTAAGGTGGCTAAGAAAAGCCAAGTAGAACAGGGTAAAGAGGGGCAAGGAAATAACACTGAGGAGTGTCTATATTTTGCTTAGGGAAAAACTAGACAAAGACAGAAAACAGCAGGGTGGTGAGATAATTAGAAGGATAATGAGGGGGAAGTACATCAAAGAACAAAAGGGCCGGGTCAGGGCATGGAATAGTAGATGCAGGAGAAGCCAGTAGACTCATTACATTGCCCAGGGGCATCACTTATCCTCTCCAGGCCACTGGTAGTAAGATTCAAAAAAGAGGTATTATTGCCATATTCCTATTCTTGCACAGACTGAAGGCTGAAAAAAAGCAACAGGGTTTTACTGAAGGGTAGATATTTGATGAGAGAAGAGCATGAGGTAATGATCACCTGTGACGGTATCAGAATCGCCGACGGCAGGACAGCAGGGTGGAAGATTTCAAATGCAGTGCCCAGTTATATTAGAAATGAGAAGGGGCAGGAAATTGATGAAGGAGTTTACAGAACTCAAGAATCTAAGAATTTGTATGAAAAGAAGGGAGCCCTCGTTTAGTTTCTCAGTCCCACTTTCTGGCTCTTGGTTTTGTTGCTCATGTGGGGAGGAGTGAGAAGGTAGCCTGGTCAGGTAAATCTCTTTGAGGCGCCAGGTGACTGCTCTCAAATGCCCTCCTAGCACATACGTGCCTTGAAAAGCAATTCCAGCTCTTTGACATTCACCCTAAGATATCCGACACACTCCCAGCTAGTCCAGGGCAGGTCACTCAACTTTTGACTTTTAACTTAAGCACCTAGATAAAATGTGGATCATGGCACTTGCCCCTTAAGCCATCTTACTTCAGGAGATTTCACAGAATCAGAGACTCTAGAGAACTTTGAGCCAATCGGGAGGAGTGATCTAAGTGTCAAATAATTTCTAAATACAACTATGTATCTTGAAACTTTAAAAGAAAAGAAAAATCAGAGAATTTAGGAATAAAAAAATGGCTAGTAGGACACCTTAATTGGGACAAAAGAAGATGATACAATTATTTTCTCAATTATAATTTTTACACAAAAACAAACTTTTTTTTTTTGGCTTTACAGATAAAATGTCTTCTATAAAGAAAGGCTGACTAAATTTCCTGAAAAGTATGGCAGAGTTAGTTAACAATTTACCCGTTTTTCATACTGTTAATTCTTGTGGCTCTTAGGCCCCAAGTTACTAAATTAATCTGTATGTGAATCCAAAGATTAATTACTACACCTAAAAATGGCTCGTACTTGGGAATAGGCATTGAGCAGTAAAAATTACTTTAAGACCATTCTGACCTTATCTTCTGAACAAATCAGGATTATATGTTGCTCCCCTTCTAGACCTCCCATTGCTCTTTTTGAAAAAGTGCCTGTCATGGCACTGATAACATTCATTCCCCAACTGTCTATTGGTCACTAACTATGTGCCAGGCACTATGGTGAATGTTGGAGATAAAAGGTTAAACAAGACATTGTCTTCTTTTGGAGACTTATGATACAGCCCCTTGATTAGCTGTGGTCCTTACTGGAGGGCCTGTTAGACTCCAAGCCCCCTTACACAGGATTCTGTCAATGTCTTTACATGTTTATATCCCTGGCTTTTGAAATTGGTATTAAAAAAATGATATTGAATTCATGTTAATATAATATGTAGGAGATAATTTGAATAGAGATGTGCCTTATCATATTCACCTTTGTGTAAGGTAGAAAAAACAATATATTTTGCCGGAAGCCAGTTCTAGCTTGTCATAATTTCAAGAGTTTCATCGAAAGGTTGATGGTACTTAGGGATGCAACAGGGTTGAGTCACACATGTAGTCACCTGTTGGGAATGGCTGAGGGCATTTCCCTAAACCCGAATAGGATACATTAAATTGATTGCTGGCTGCCAGACAGCTCAGGGCATCTTAATCTACATGTTATTGCCTCCTACTGGCCAAACACCTGAACAGCCATAGGCTAATTTCCCCATTATGACAATACACTTCAAAACCTGACCCTTTGAAGTGTCTATCTCTGCCTCCCCTCAGGACAAGTTGTGTTAATAAAAAGCATGGGGTCCTGAGACAAGGAGAACTTAGATCTTAGTTTCCTTTAAACTAGGCTCCTCTGACCCCCAAAGAACCAAGGCAATATTTTCTCATTATCTAACTTAATTTTTAGTTCATGTTGGTTAATTCTTAGAAAAATTATGATACTTTATTTCTAATAGCAGTTAATTGCTTCAACAGTACATAAAACAGTCACTTTGATTTTCAAACAGGTAATCTTATCAAGATATAACTTCTGAAAATTTTGATTTTACAATGTACCTTGGGCCTTAGGAATGATTCCACAACAACCTCTAACCTTTCAGAAAAAAAAAAAAACACAGAAGGGATACTGATAGAGTACTAGTTCATATTTTCTGTTGCGATTTCAGTTGCTGTTGTTTTTTTTAGTGTTTGTTAGATGAAATGTTATCAAAAGGTTTGAAATGGGTTTAAAACTTTTGAGTATTATGAAATTACTATATCTATAAATGCTACATTACAATATATTTTTATTTCCATCTGATTTGAGCTGAAAATGGGAAGTGGTTAGATTCCTAAATCTTTCCTATCGCACCTATATTTGACAAAGCAATAATTCAAATGAAAATAAGAGGCACAATAAGAACATAAGCCAAATTAGTAACAACTCAGTATCATTTTCCTTACATTAAAAATAGAAGAAAAAAAGAGAAGGGCAGGAACAAAATGATTGTTGATAACTGTCATCAATAAAGTCACGTTTTAACATATAAAATGGTTTCTACATTAAGTAATATAAAGGAAAATGTTTCAAGTAATGAAGCAATCTAGACTGCAGCTCTTAAAATAATTCAGCATAATATGCTAGTTCAGCTTAAATATGAATTTCAACTAATGTACAGTTCCATAAATTGCTGTAAATTATGAGTTGAATAAAAATTTAAAGATCTACATTACATGTAGTAACAATAGTTAATGAGAAGTACATCTTTTTAGGCATCCTTTTAAAAATTCCAGTTTTTATTTTAACCTTTCTTAGATGATTTTTTTTTTGGAAGTGTATGTGTTAACATTATAATAATTCCTTTATCTTAAACAAATGAAGTGCTTTTTTAAGCACAATCCATGAGACATAATCAGTGCTTTTTGTATCAGCATGTGCTAGTGTACTCATGTATCAGCACCTTTTTCTTTTCAGCCTGACATTGACTTACCTTGGCTCAAATAAATTGACGTTCTGACGAATCTGGCAGAAATTGCAGTTTGATAAGCCGGTGGGAATAGGGGAGCGAAAGCAATAGGAGAAAATAGAAGATAGAATGCATCTCATAGTTTACAAAGATATGAGTTGCCTGATTCTGTTTATGCATGTCGGGGGGAAAGGGTGGATGAGCGCCTTAAGCTCTGTGATGGGGCTAGAACTCTGTCTTATGCAGCAACAACTACCTGAACACACAACTCTAGATCCTCAGCATATGCACGTTTATGATACTTGAGAGCAGACTTTACTACACTCTAAGTGCCCATAGAGATACCACAAAATGTGGTTTGGTCCTATTCATTACCGTTTGCTGTGACTATAATATCTTTTGGGGCAATTGTGTAGTTCTTTAATAATGAAGAATTTTCATGAATGGAATTGCACAAATCACAGTATGAAAAAAAATGAGTAAACTGGATTTTTATTTTAAGATGCAATTGAAGTATACATAGAAAGTATGGAAGTCATAATATAAATGATATTGCGGATAGAGCGTCAGCCTGCGGCTGAAGGGTCCCGGGTTCAACTGCCTTGAAGGGCACATATTTCGGTATCAGGATCCATCACCAGCCCTGGTTGGGGTTCATGTGGGAGGCAACCAATCGCTGTCTCTCTCTCACATTGATGTTTCTCTCTCTGTCTCTCCTCTTCTCTTCCACTCTCTCTTAAGAAAATCAATGGAAAAATATCCTCAGGTGAGGATTAAAAAAAAGTAGAGGTAACTGCCTTATGACCTAGTGATTCCACACCTGGAAATACAGCCAAAGAAACCCACAACACTAATTTGAAAGAATATATGCAGCCCTGTGTTCAATACAGTGTTATTTACAATAGCCAAGATTTGGAAGCAGTCCAAGTGCCCATGAATAGATGAGTGGAGAAAACAGCTGTGGTACAATTACACAATGGAGTACTAATCAGCTATAAAAAGGAAGGAAATCTTATGTTTTGGAGAGCATGGATGGACCTGGAGAGTATTATGCTAAATGAAATGTCAGTCAGAGAAAGGCAAATACCATATGATCTCACTTAGCTGTGGAATCTAATGAACAAAACAAACAAATAAAATATAAACAGACTCATAAGTACAGAAAACAGACTGAGAGCTGTTTTAGGGGTGGAGGGTTGCAGGGCTGATAAAAAAGTTTAAGGGATTAAGAAAAAAACCCTCATAAGCACAAACAACAGTATGGTGACTAAAAGAAGGAAAGTGGGGTGGGGTGGGGTGAGGTAGAAGAGTGTAAAGAAATAAATGTTGACAGAAGAAGACTTGCCTTTGGGTGGTAAACACACAATACAATGTACACATGATGTATTATAGAATTACTAGAGGCACTCGGGTGGGGGGTGTGTCCCTCAGCCCGGCCTGTGCCCTCTTGCAGTCTGGGACCCCTCGGGGGATGACCACCTGCTGGCTTAGGCCCGTTCCCTGGGGAAACGGGCCTAAGCTGGCAGTCAGACATCCCTCTGGCAGCCCGGGAGCCCTCGGGGGATGCCCAATTGCCAGCGGGGAGCAGGCCTAAGCTGCAGTCAGACATCCTTAGCACTGCTGAGGAGGCGGGAGAGGCTCCCACCACCAC
>NW_005356259.1:4683022-4723524 GCF_000412655.1 Myotis brandtii
TGCTGGTAGGGTCAATTTGCATATTACCCTTTTATTATATAGGATAGAGGCCTGGTGCATGGGTGGGGCCGGCTGGTTTGCCCTGAAGGGTGTCCCGGATCAGGGTGGGGGTCCTGCTGGGGTGCCTGGCCAGTTTAGGTGAGGGGCTGAGGGCTCTTTGCAGGCTGGCCACGGCCCCAGCCACCCAAGCTCCCAGTGGAGGCTGGATGGAAGCAGGTATCTGGGGTTTATTGATCTTCTATAATTGAAACTTTTTCAGCGGAGGCCAGAGCCAGCCAGGGCCGGCAGGAAGCTTGGCTTCCTCCATCGCCGGGGCAACCAAGCCTCCTGCTTGCTCCAGCTCCATGGCTGCCGGCTGCCATCTTGGTTGGGTTAATTTGCATATAGTTGCTCTGAGTGGCTGGTGGGCGTGGCTTGGGCATAGCGAAGGTATGGTCAATTTGCATGTTTCTCTTTTGTTAGATTAGATACACCTAAAATATATATAAATTTATTAACCAATGTCACCCAATAAATTCAATACAAATTTTAAAAATTAAAAATAAATTAAGCTAACCATAGAATTTAAATATTTAAAATGTTTATTATTCAAAATAATTTATAATTATCTGATTGAAAATATTCATAACCTATTTTAAAAAAGTATTCTGTGCATTCAAAATAATTTTTTTATTGATTCCAGAGAGAAGAAGGGAGAGGTAGAGAGGGATAGAAACATCAATGATAAAAGAGAATCATTGATTGGCTGCCTCATGCATGCCCCCCACCGAATATTGAACCCACAATCCAGGCATGCATCTCTACCAGGACTCAAACCATGACCCACGACCTCCTGGTCCATGGGTTGACTCAACCACTGAGTCACACTGGCCGGGCCAAAATGATTTTTTAAATGTAGATCTAGGGTTTTTATTCCCATTGGTACCATTTTATGTGTTATGAACCATGATAAATAGATTTTTCCCTATTTTGATATCCTCCAATAACTCAAAGTAAGTTAATACTTTACTAGCCAAACTGCTCAACAAGAACTAATTCCACAAATATGTAATGTTAAATGGGCCCCCAATATCTTTCTTCCAAGCCACTAATACTAAGCCATAGAAAAAGGGGGACTCACTGAAATCATAATTAATCAAGAGGCTTTCCAGAAGGACATCTGTATTTATTATTCATTAATAATCTGTCTATGACTGCTTCTATTTTTAGTGCTACACACCTGAAAAGGGAAACTTTTAATAAGTTGAATTTTAGAAATCATTGAGATAGTCAAGATACTATAAGTGTATGCTGTAAGTATATAACAAATGGTGACATAAGTGGGATCACATGTATTTCACAATAGAGTCCATCATTTTTTATTTTTTATTGAATTTATTGGGTGACACTGTTAATAAAATTACATAGGTTTCAGTTGTACAATTCTGTAATACATCATCTGTATATTGTACTGTATGTTCACCATCCCAAGTAAAGTCTCCTTCCATCACCATTTATTCCCCCTTTACCTTCTTCTTCCTCTCACCAACCCCCCCCTAAATGCATAATTAAAACAAACATAATTATGTAGTGCCATTTGGTTTTTATGTGGTGGTCTCTGTACTGAAACATAGACAAATATGCATTAACTAGTGTTGAGATGCATAAGTAATAAGGATGTATAAATAAGATAACAAGGTCTTAAGTTTATTAACTGTTTGGCTTCCACCCTGTCTAGATTGTAGAAACATGGACTCTACTGAAGGTTTTAAATAGACAAAGCTTTATAAATCCCCACTGAATACAACCTCAGAATGTTTACTTACACCTCAGCTTCCTCAGCAAAATAGCTTTCTGTTTAATAAATATCTTCTTAAAGTTTCATAAGTCAGCCAATTTTTCTCTGTAAGAAAAATTCTTTCTTAAAAAAGCTCTTTACAATGTTCCACAATCCATTTTCTCTTTAAGCTCAACCTCCCCATTCAGAACAAATTACTTCCTTTTAGTGAATCAGAAGTGCTGTTGTAATCTTTTTATGTGGCCTATTTTTTGAGCACTTACAAATCAAATAAGAGTGTATTTATAGAGAATGAATAATAAGAGAAAGAATTAGTTCAGGTAAACATGACATTAGAAACAGTAAGAGAATTAGAATTGTATAAATTGCTTTTGAAAACTACTGCTGTATCCTACACCATCTGTGTCTACTTTGTTGATCATCAAAAGCTTATCTCTATTTGGTTTCTCTACTCTGGAATGCAGCCTGAGAATAATTTTGAATAGGCAAGCACACTCTGAAAACAAATAAAGGGTTACATTCATTACCAAACATTTGAAGGAAGGAATGAAATGGTGTCACAAAATTGACTGGTGACTGAAGAACATTATAATCCCCAAATCCCTAATAAGATACTAGCTGGATGAAGGAGTAAGAGGAGCCCATTGAAATAATATTTCCAGTGAAAGCACTTTCTATCAAACTGGCATTAACAGAGACTATGGGGGACATACATTTTCTAGCTTTCATATCAAAGACTGTACTTCAAAAATAATCAAAAGCACAGCTCTTGTGCCCTTATTATACCAGCCTATACTATTACTAGCCTCCAATTTTTGCTCCCAGAAAAATGTCAAGGAGACCACAATGTATCTCTAAACACTGGCTCTGTTTTATTTGATGGTGCCTTTCACGTGGTTATGGATATAAGTTGTCCTCCCAGTCTTTTGGGTTGGCTATCCATTATGATCTGGTAAAAATGATACAGTTTCTCGTCCAGAAACATATTCACACACAAAGTTTGTCATAAAATTTTTGGGATTCATAGCTCTTTAGAAGCTACTCCATGCCCTCCAGGTCAAGGGCACTTGCTTGAAGTGAAAAGGTAAAGGAGTGATAGATATTTTGTATTGCTGAATTAAAAAATACATTAAAAGGCAATCAATAACACAAACAGCCCCAAAAAATCTTGAAAGTGTTCTGTGTTTTGTAGGCAGAGCTCCACAATCATCTTATTCTTGCTCTCACTTATATTGTCACTAGTGGCCTGGTGCATGAAATTCGTGCATGGGGGAGGGGGTATTCCTCAGCCCGGCCTGCACTCTCTTCAATCTGGGTCCCCTCGAAGGATGTCCTACTGCCGGTTTACAGGGATCGGGCCTAAACCGGCAGTCAGAAATCCCTCTTGCAATCCGGGACTGCTGGCTCCTAACTGCTCACCTGCCTGCCTGCCTGCCTAATTGCCCCTAACCACTCTGCCTGCTGGCCTGCTCGCTCCCAGCTGCCTCCTCGCCGATGGCTTGCTTGCCCCCAAATGCCCCCCCAGCAGCCTGATCACCCCCAACTGCCCCACTGCTGGCCTGCTCACTCCAAACTGCCCCCTGCTGTCCTGATCACCTCCAACTGACCCCCATTGATGGCCTGCTTGCCCCCAACTGGCCCCCCTGCTGGTCTGCTTACCCTCAACGGCCCCACCCCCCACCAGCCTGATCACCCACAACTGCCCTCCCGTCTTGGCCTCTAACCGCCTCTACCTCGGCCCCGCCACCATGGCTTTGTCCAGAAGAACATCCAGAAGGTCTCCTGGAAGGTCTCCCAGTCTAATTAGCATATTACCCTTTTATTAGTATAGATAAAGGCCTGGTGCACAGGTGGGGGCTGGCTGGTTTGCCCTGAAGGGTGACCCGGATCAGGGTAGAGGTTCCCTTGGGGCATGGGGAGGCCTGGGCGAGGGGCCTGTGGTGGTTTGCAGGCTGGCCATGCCCCCATGGGGTGAGGGTCCCCGCTGGGGGAGCGGAGGGTTGCCAGCCTGGGTGAGGGGCTGAGGGCCGTATTCAGGCTGGCCACACCCCCCTCAGGGTGGGGGTCCCCGCTGGGGTGCCTGGCCAGTCTGGGTGAGGGGCTGATGGCTGTTTGCAGGCTGGCCACAGCCCCTTCAGAGTGGGGGTCCCCCCTGGGGTGCCTGGCCAGCCTGGGTGAGGAGCTGATGGCTCGGGAAGCTTGGCTTCCTCCATCGCCAGGGGCAACCCAAGCCTCCTGTTCACTCCAGCTCTGTGGCTGTGGCCATCTTGGTTGGGTTTATTTGCATACTCACTCCTGATTGGCTGACGGGTGTAGTGGGGGTACGGCCAATTTGCATGTTTCTCTTTTATTAGATAAGATTATCTAAGGGTAGGTGGGGCATTGTGAAAGGATCATTGGGATACAGACTGACTCAAAGAATGGCCTACATTCCATCACCTAGCTTTTAAACTAAAACTTAAAACATGTAACCTAACACCTTAACTGTATTTAGGGAAACATTAGTTTCTAGGAATGCTATCTAGGAAAGCAAGAGATGTTGCTTAAATGTGTCCCTTCTCTGTTGGGTCTCCTCATTTCACCTAAAACTCCTAACTGACTCATAATCATCAGCAATTATGTGTCCTAATGTCTGCAATTTATTTTGAAATGCATCAAGAATAAAGGGATTGATGGATGATACAGGAAAAAATAGGTTTTGGGTATGTAATGGAGCAAATAAAGTAAAATGTTAATGGTAGAATCCAAGTATATAGATGTTCAATGTAAAATTCTTGCAACTTTTTAAGATGTTTAAATATTCTTATAATAAAAATTGGGGAAAATATAATGAAAAGGGAAGAGACAAAAATATCACAAAAGAAATAATACAAATTATTAACAGTGGTTATAGCTGAATGAGAGAACTATGGGTGATATCTTTTATTTGCAATTTTGGGATTTATGATTTATCTGTTTTCTTTATTTTCTACAAATACATTTTCAGGTAAGAAATAAAAACATATTTTATTAAGGACTTAGAAGTCAGACTGCCATATATTAGGCTGCTGGAGCCGAGGTTTCAGGTTGGGGATTGATCCTGGATGAGCTTAGAGAGTAGATGTGGGGCTGTATCTTTCTAGGGGATTAGATTTATCTTCAAGGTAACTGAGGGGGGGAGAGAATGAGCCTAAAGGGGCTATGTAAAGTAATGGTATGATAATATTCAAGTGTTTTTTATAAATTCTAAAAACAATAGAATGAATTGTGATGGAAGAAGAGATACAGTGTATATGAGGCTGATGAGGAAACCTTGTAATCTATCTACCAAAACCTTCAGTAACTTTGGCCAGTTATATAGCACAAGCCCACAGCACACACACAGCCACAGTTGCTTTATTTCAGCCTTTTAAACACCCATTAACAGTAAAAATACAGTAACAGAATCATTCTAATAATTATTTGTCTTTCTGAGTTTCATGTCACCTTCCCCTTAAACAAATCCAGTAAAATCAATCATTTTTCCAGGAAAATAAAACATTAGCATCTTATATAATAAAAGGCTAATGTGCAAATTGACTGAACAGCAGAATGACCAGTCGCTATGACGCGCGCTGACCACCAGGGGGCAGACACTCAATGCAAGAGCTGCCCCCTGGTGGTCGGTGTGCTCCCACAGGGGGATCGCCGCTCAGCCAGAAGCCAGGCTCACGGCTGGCGAGCACAGTGGTGGTGGTAGGAGCCTCTCCCACCTCCTCGTAGTCAGACATCCCCTGAGGGTTCCTAGACTGCGAGAGGGTGCAGGCTGGATTTTGTGCACTGGGCCTCTAGTTAGAAAATAATATATGTATAATTTTTGCATTACAGTAAGAATTTTGCCCTTAAAATATTATAATATGCTTGTTAGTAGGAGACTGGAAGATAAAATATTTATATTATAATGTCAAACCACCATCAAGACAGTTATCACTTGTCATGTTTTGAGTAGCAGACTCTGAGTATCTGCAACTATAAGATCAACTTCTTACCATTAAATAAGAAAAGTTATCTCTTTACTACTGAAGTGTAAGTATTGAGGAACATCCTTAAAACATGAGGAAATGACATATTTCTATTTAATATAATGTTTCAACTGTTGGAGTCATATATCCTAAAATGGTAATTGACTGATAAGCAAAAAAGTCACAACAAACACCAGTATTTGTATTCTAAATTCATATACTGTCTCAGTAAATGTACAATGCACGATCAATTGTAAACTTAATGACATAAATGGATTGGGCCTATTTTCCTCATATCTTCTAAGAACAATAGATGATATCATCTATTACTTATGACTGAGAATTTGGACAGTGATCAGAAGCATTAAGATAAAGACAAAATATGTCTGACAGACTACGATCTCTCAATACAGCAACCAATAAAGCAACATGTGATCACTGTGGCTGCAAGAGGCAAATGGAAGTTGGTGTCATCATCTGAATCTATTTTCTTTTGTCCTTACAATAGGTAGAAACTAGAAAGTAAAGTCAGACATTCAAATACTATCCCAAAAGCCTCTGATTGGGCCAAGTTACAAAGAACATTAAAACCTGAGGAACCAGGAATAAAGCAGTTTCCTGAAGAGGCCTATGTTTTTCACCTACCTCAGCTAGCCATTATTTGTAGGAACAAGGCAAAATAATGTGGCATATTAATTTCCTGTGTGGCTTCAATTATTCATTCTCTCTCTATTCATTCCCCTTGTCCAGAGAATCCAGAGTCCTTCCTGTAAGGGTGAAGTGCACGTGGCCATCCTATGTAACTTGCTTTGGACGACAGCATGAATCAGAAAGGGACAGTTGCAAACCTAGTCTCAAAGGTGTATTCCCACTTTCCTTCTTGCACTTTTGCCATTGTCACGAGGACATGCCCAGGTTAGACTGTTGGTTCTAAGCAAAGGATGAGAAACGTGTAGGGCAGAGTCCTGGTGGCTAAGGCATGTCAACCAAACCCTGTGAAGAACAACGCCCAGGGCCACCTTGCAATCAGGTGAGTGCTTCCGGCAGTACCAGCAGAACCAATGAACCAAGCCCAGCCTCAGTCAGCTGAACCCTTCACAGATGTTCTTTGTTGTATGCCACCACCTTCGTATCATTGTTACACAGCAAAAGCTAACTGATAACATAACTTAACATCTTTGTTTTTAGCTGCCCTATCTTCATAAATAGGTGGTAATGTTTTCAATGGCCTGTCATAAGAGCTATACAAATCTGTAATGCATAAAACATACCAAACTTGCACTGCCTATTTCAAAATGATTGGCAAACAAATTCCTATCCTTTGATTTGTGCATGGCAGTTCTATGATTTTTTTTTTACTGGTATTTTAAATGTGATAAAAATTACATTATAACACAGATCAAAATAAGGTATTTCCTTGTTAGAGAAAGTCAAGCCTCTACATTATTTGATGGCACCACATATGAGCAATCTTGATAAAAGACTTTAATAAAAGTGTATGTCTGCAGAGCTCCCCTGAAGTTTTATGCTCTTTTCAAGTATTGTTTAATAGCAATAACAACTAACTGAACCATGATATAGGAGAAAAACCTTAAATACGCTATAATTTTAATTTCTTTATGCAAAATATTCAACACACTCTAAATTACCTGCTTGTTTTCTACTGTGTTGGTCCAAGTTGTCTTTTTTTAAATATTCCAAGCCATACATTTCTTGATACACTTTGTAAAACCATTCAATCATTACGCAACTTATTAGAATGCATTGGTTTTCTTAGTTCCATCTTACAAATAATGCTTCAGAATTATTCAACAGAGAGGATACAATTTTGGATGACTCACACGCTCACAGAACAAATCTTTGTAAAACATGTGGTCACTGATGATTGCCTTTATGTGAACTGCTAAGTAAATGCAGATATATTTAAATGCACTCTGCTTTCTTCATAATTTTAAATTTATTTATGGGAAATAAGTGAGGGGAATAGCCTTTTTTAAAACACCATTTCACTTATCTTAATATTAGAACATTTGTTTCTAATGTACATAGCCAACAAATTGCAGGAAAAGGTGGACCAAATATGTGTGAGGAGGCAGGGAGAAGGAAGGCTCTTTTTAAAATAGAAAGAGAAGTACAAAGAGAAGTAGGATTATGCACTGATATACAATCCCATATACCAAAGGTGTATCAAATGTGCTAATACCTAAATAGTATCACATATACAGTTAAATTTATATCCTGAATACATTCCCTAGAGTGCTTTGAAAGTGAGAAAATATAGCAGTTAGGTTTCCAATGAGTATCTAAGAATATTATTTTTTTCTGTAAAAGAAATGTAGAGATATATTTTGCAATTGGTTAGATACTTAGATACTTATTCCAAAAGTAAGAGTAACATCATTTTAGAGGGGTTATACCTTAACAGAGATTAATATTAGGGGGAAGTGGACAGAAGCTTACATATTTGAAAACATTGCATCATCAGATTTAAATGTCAAAACAATCTGCAATATATGCATTATCCTCATTTTTACTAGTGAGGAAATTATCTCAGAGAGGTTACAACCCCCGGTACAGCAGTTCTCAACATATGGTCCACAGACCTCTGGGATCTTCAAGAACCTTTCAGGGAGCCTATGAGATCAAATTAATTTTCATAAAAGTACTACCAGTAATACATTATTTCCCTTTTCCAATCTGTTGACTTTGCATTCTGGTACAAAAGCAATGGTGGGTGTAAGTGCTTCTAACTTATCACAAATCAAGGCAGTGGCACCAAACTGTACTAACAGTCACTCTATTCTTCACCACTAGGCACTAGGAAAAAATGCAGTCATTTAAGCATGTCCTTGATTAAACAGTAAATATTTCATTACACCACAATACTTGTCTAAGTGTCTTTTTAATATTCAGGGTGACATAATGGGAAATGCACATAACTCCCTCTGTCTCCTATCAAAGTATGATGATTGTTTCAAAGAAGAGTGTCTGTGCAACTGCTTGAGTTGCAAGCTGAAGTGGCCACTTCTTTATAGATCACTATTTTTACTTGAAAGAATGACTCAGACTTGGCATTTGGCAGACATTTTCTCGAACATAAACAAAGTCAGCCTGTCACTTCAAAGGAAACAACTGACAGTGATTGTTGCCAATGACAAAATTTGAGCTTTTGAGCTAAAATTAGAATTTTGGGAAGCTTCTATCAACCACTGTCAATTTGACAGCTTCCCAATACATGGAGTCTTTTCTGATTAGATTGGTGGTGAAGTTCATGATGTGATTTTTATAATGTAGAGAATCGATATTTGAAATATCTGAATAATTCAGTGAAGTGACTAGTGCATGACGTTACAAACTCATATATGTATAGAAGATCCTTCAAAGTGCAAGTTGCAGCAATGGAATTAAATCTAAGTATAATAAGTTCATTGATATGGTTTCTAATTCTGCACTGCAACTAATCTTTAAGAAACTACTGCTTAGCAAGTGTTTGTGTAGCATTATTGAAGAATATTGACAATTATCTGAAAAGGTATTAAAATACCTTTTATCCAACTGCATATCTTTGTTGGGACATATTTTCTTCATCTACTTCAACACTGTATTATAACAAATAAAATCCAAATAAGAGAATCCAGATGTCTTCTAGTAAGTCAGACAATAAAGAGATTTGCACAGATGCAAAACTATATATTCTTTTTACTATTTGTTTTGGAAAATATAGTTATTTCTCATGAAACATGTTATATTTATGTTAGGAAGTAATGGGTTTATTGTTGTTATTTAAATAAATTAATGTTTCTAAAATAATTCCGTTTTAATTCAAGCATAACAAATATTGATAGATATAAGTCACATTTTTAAAAGCTTTTTGGGGGTCCTTAATAATTTTTAATAGTGTAAATGAGTCCTGAGACCAAAGCATCTGAAAACTGCTACCTTAGAGTTAATGGAAAATGTATTAAAGGCCTGCTTAGTCTGACCCAAAGCCCATTGCTTTTCGCACTTAACTGCAATGAATTTCATTACAAATATACCACAGAGCTTTACACCTCAAAAAAATAAAAATAAAGACATTATTCCCTAAATGTACCAAAGAAAAAAATTTTGGCACCATAATGATTTAATGTTATTCTAAATATATTTCAGATTTCTATAAGCCATATAACATATGCATGACTCATATTTAAAATAATTTAAATGACATGTATAACTATTATTTAAGAAACAGAGACCTGAAGCAATTTCCCCTATTTACCTGAAATGTGCTACATGGAAAAGCATATGATTTTTTAAAATACTGAGAATGTAGTATTGGAGCAAAGTGAATCATGCTTTAAGAATTTGTTTAATTAAGTTAAAAATTGCATATCCTTAAAACTTGCTTTTCTAATATTTGATGGAATATTTTAAGTTTTTTTCCTGGTAAAACATACACAACCATAATTCTTTAGATATACTTCTAAGCAGGGCAGTTTATATCTTTTTAGGTAAGCACATCTGATTGTTAAATAAGTCAGATTATATAGCATGTATGCCCATTTTCCCATTATCAAGAATATCTGTCCACTTAATTAGTCTTTCTGTCTCAATAAAACTGCTGACTAATATCAAATTTCAAAGGCTCATTTTATGATATTGGTACCATTAAGGATGGTGTGATGATTTTAAAAATAAATTGCTCAAGCTTCATACACAGTGATATCTAAAGGGATCTTCATGATGGAAAAAGAATGGTTCAAGTAGAAAGTTGTCTTTAACTTCATCAGGATATACAATAGAACTTTAATACTTATCTGACCAATAACTTAAATATTGAGAATAAAATGGATGAGGGAAATGTGTTACTGAAGAATGTTTCATATAACTTAAAACTCAATGGACCTTAGATGAAAGATCATGTATTTTTTGGAGGGGAAAAAAGAAAGGAAAACAATAAGAAAGGAGAGAGAAATAATATGCTGCTACAGCAAAAGTGGTAAATAAGAAATGAGAAACTACATAAAAGTACAAAAAAGAAAAGTAAATAAAACCATTAAAAGATCTACCGCATGTCCATAAGACCGCTTACAGATAAAAACAAGAAGAAATTTAGATATCACAAATATAAAGAATCCAAGAAATAGAAAACAAATTTGGACAACATATGAAGAGATATTTAGTTTAGCTGATTAGTCAATATCTAGACCGCAAAGGGACCTGAGAGAGCATTGACTTTGCTTTTCAAGTATTAATTTTTTAAAGCAAGTGAATGCTTTTTTCCTCAATGTGATTGTATATGAAATCATAATCCATATAACAGAAAGAAGTATAGCTTGACAGATTTCACACAAGTCATAGAGAAAGTAAGAGTATTAAAATCCAGGTGAAATTTCCTCTTATTGGGTAATCTGAGAAGCTTAATGGAAGAGGCAGCATTTGAATGGGTTGAAACAATAGAAAGAATTTGATGTGTGTGGGGGATGCCAATTTCACATAAAAGAAACAGTTTTACCCAAAGGCATGGGAATTTCCGATTTTGGCTAAAGAAATGGCGTGTTTTAGAGGAACAGAAAAAAACAAGTTAAAGTAATAAAAGAACTACTAATAAAATGAAGCCAGATTATAAAAAGCCTTGCAGGCCAGAAAGAAGAGCACATGGGCTATAATTTAATGACATTGAGGGACCCTGATTTATAAAGTCCAGACTGCAAATACAGTCTAAATTTAAAAAAAAATAAGATAGTGAGTACTCATTCCATTGCCTTTCAATAATAAACAATATAGAACCTTTTTAATTAGTAAGTCTCCTGTTAACATAAATAGGTTCAAATATTAGCTTTGCTTCTTAACATCAGAAAAGTTCCTTAACTCTATGTACCTCAATTTCATCATCTCTAAAGTAGAAATACTAATTGTATACTGGAGTTGTTTAGAATTAAATCAAATAATGCAGGAAAAGCAAAATACTTGACACCACACAAGCTCTCTATGTGATATATTCATCTTGACACCAACACGCTTATACACACAAATTGTTACCTGTACTTATCTTGACAGCCATGACAAACAAGGACCCACAGACTTATACACACAAATTGTTACCTGTAATTTGTTACTTATCTTGACAGCCATGACAAACAAGGACCCACAGATTTTACCTTATCACAAAGTGGTTTTTTTCCTAATTACTGATCCAAGGATAGTAACTACTACCTGGAAAAAAATCTGTGGCAAATGCCTTGGTGAGAAAAACATACATAGAAATCTGAATGCTTTTTATGAGACACAGAATTCAAAATAAATAAATGAAAGATTAATAAATAAATAAAATAAAACAAGCCCTTGCATTGACCAAAAGACTTTTCCAAGGTTTCCGAGACAATTTCTCTATGCCTTATTAGTTAGTGAATACAGAAAGTCACTGAAAGAGGTCTAAAAGGTTGCCCAATCCATCTCTCTCCTCCAGCTGGAACCATACTGACACAAGAGAGACTCACGGAATCCCTTGACCATCGATTTTTAAAACCTACAAATAAATTGATTTTTCAATTTCCCATGTAACCTTTTCCATGGTTCAATGGCCTGCTGTGTGAGAAAATCCTCATTGCCTTTTAAATCCGGATCTCTTATTTGTCCTATCATGTTCTGATCTTAGTGTCATTAGAAATCATCCAGTACTGAAATTTTAAAAATCAATTTAACAAACATTAGAAAAGATTCTGTAATTTACCTTCATCCTGAATAATTTTCTGATAAGATTCCAATACCATTTGCTTACTCAAAGTTTGAGATTCTGTAGTTTACCTTCATCCTGAATAATTTTCTGATAAGACTCCAGTAAGATTCCAATACCATTTGCTTACTCAAAGTTTGAGTGAGAATGTAATTAAAGACTGTATTTTCTAAAGATGGCTACAAAAGTATCTCTCATTTCAGATGTTCTAGAATCTTGCCTCTCATCCATCAAGAGGTTAAGTATATTGCCCTTCCTTTTAAGTCTGTAGCTTGTTTGTAAGTGATGCAGTGTAATTTCCAAAGTAGGGACAGAAAAAGCCATTCAGCTTCCTTCTTGCGGGTAAAGGATCCCGAGCCAGCATGTAAGTAATGTGGGTGTCCTGAAGCTTCCATGCTATGAGGGTGCCCAGGGTAGCCCATGTAATGAGACCACCTGGGGCAACCCTGAGACTACATGCCCAACCAGTCCACTGCTATTCTAGCTCCAGTCACCTTGGGGCTGCAGCTGCATAAGCTCCCCACATCTGAACTCTCCAGCCAAGCCCTTCGCAAAATCTTGACCCACAGAAATCATAAGAAATAGTAACACGATTATTATTATTTAAAATCACTGTGTTTCAGGATGATGTTTTATGCAGTAATAGTACCTAGAACTATCCTTTTATTAGAAGACTGTAGAGATGTACATATAAGCCAGCGATTTTCAACTGGTGTGCCGCAAGAATTTTTAAAACATGCAATACCTATTTAGTCAGGGGCACTGACCTCTTTTTCCCTTAGACTGCCAAATTAAAAAGTGGCAACAGCCAACACAACAATATCTATCCAGTGTGAATGAATCAAGATTATATCTTTTTTTTTCAGATCGGCAAAAAAATATAACATTTTTTGTTGTGCTGCAGAAATTTAGATTATGTGCACTATGAGATTTTTTTTTTATTTAAAAAGGTTGAAAAATCACTGGTCTAAGCTATAGGTCCAGGACTAGTAAAGAAAAATAAAGTTGATAAGCTACAATCAACATGCAGAAAGGAACCTACTATTTTGTTTTATTTTAGTTTTAATTGAGTTTATTGGGGTGACACTGATTTAAAAAGTTATACAGGTTTCAGGCACACAATTCTACATCATCTGTGCAGTTATTGTGTTCACCACCCCAAGTCAAGTCTCTGCCCATCATCATTTATCCTTCCTATACCCTCCTCTACTCTCTACCCCTCTTCCCAGCAATCCACACTGTTGTCCTGAGAAGGCTACAAAGGCTAATTCCAATGTAACCCTGATATTTGGGGGACTAGCAATCTGAATCTGTGCCAGCAAGCCCAGTGTACATTCTTGATAACCTATAATTAAGTCACTGCCCCTTTCCCAGAAACTGGTCTTGCAAAACCTATTACCTAAATGCTCACATTTCACAGAGGCCATAAACTGTGAACAGTGCATATGGCCGGAGGGACTGGAGTTATTAGTGCTGGCGCCAGGCCAGACCATTAGATATGGCCTGGAGACCCCCAACACCTGGGGCCTTTTTGCAAAGCCCACGAAAAGGACCCGAAGCATAATCCATATTTGAGGGACAAAGACACCAGAAAGATATAAAAGAGAAGCTCCTTGTATGTTACTTTGCTCAGACTTAGGAAGTTATTCCGCTGAGTCCACTGGCGTAATAAACAGTGTAACTCCTGAAAGCGTTGCTTGGTTTTTCTCTGGTCTTCTGCAACAGTCCATGTACATCAGTTTTTTTTTTATTTTTTGTTTTTGCTCAATCCCCCAACCCACCCCAACCAGTACCCCTGCCTCCTGACAGCTGTCAGCCTGCTCTCTACCTAGGAGTCTGTTTCTATTTTGCTTATTAATTCATTTTATTCATTAAATTCCACATATTTGTGAGAAGATATGGTACTTTTCTTTCTCTTACTAGTTTGTTTCACTTAGCATAATGCTTTCCAGGTTCAACCATGCTGTTGTGAAGGGTAAGATTTCCTTTTTTTTTTTTTACACAGCAGAGTAATATTCCATTGTGTAAATGTATCACAGCTCCTTCATCTGCTCATCTACTAATGGACACGCTGATTGCTTCAAATCTTGTCTATCGTAAATAAGGCTGCTATGAACATAGGGGTGCATGTATTCTTTGCAGTTAGTGTTTCAGGTTTCTTCTGATATGTTCCCAGAAATGGAATCACTGGGTCATAAGGCAGTTCCATTTTTCATTTTTTGAGGACACACCATACATGTTCCACAGTGGCAGCACCAATCTGCATCCCAACAGTGCATGAAGGTTCCCTTTACTCCACTGAAATTTTAAAAATCAACTTAACAAACATTAGGATAGATTCTCTACATCCTCAGCAACACTTGTTTGTTCATTTATTGATGATAGCCATTCTGACAGGTGTGAGGTGATATCTCATTGTGGTTTTAATTTTCATTTCTTTGGTGATTAATGATGTTGAGGATCTTTTCATATATCCATTGGCCATCTGTATGTCCTCTTTGGAGAAGTGTCTATTCAAGTCCTTTGCCCATTTTTTAATTCCATTGTTTGATTCTTTGGTGTTGAGTTTTATCAGGTCTTTATAAATTTGGGATATTAACCTTGACAAATATGTTATCCTATTCAGTGGGTTATCTTTTCATTTTATTGATGGTTTCCTTTGCTGTGCAAAGGCTTTTTAGTATAATGTAGTGACATTTGTTCATTTTTTTCTTTTGTTTCTCTTGCCAGAGGAGATATATCACAAAAAATATTGCTATGAGAAATAGCTGAGATTTTTCTGCCTATGTTTTCTTCAAGTGTTTTTATGGTATCTGGTCTGACTTTTGTCTTTAATCTATTTTGAGTTTGTTTTTGTGTATAGTGTAAGATGGTGATCTAATTTCATTTTTTTGTATGTATCTGTCCGATATACCCAACACCATGTACGGGCCCTACTATTTAAAAAAAATGTACTTGCCCTAGCCGGTTTGGCTCGGTGGATAGATCGTCGGCCTGCGGACTCGGGGGTCCCAGGTTCGGTTCCGGCCAGGGGCATGTACCATGGTTGCGGGCGCATACCCAGTGGGGAGTGTGCAGGAGGCAGCTGATCGATGTTTCTCTCTCATCGATGTTTCTGGCTCTCTATCCCTCTCCCTTCCTCTCTGTAAAAAATCAATAAAATATAAAATAAATTACATAAATTAGTTCTTCTTTAAAAAAAATTTAAAAAATGTACTTTATGAGTTGTAAAGCATCTGATGTGATTTGTAATCTGTAAATCACTACATAAATGCTAAATGGTTTGGCTAATTGATGTCATGATTTCTACAATATAAATACAGAGCTTCTGAAGAAGAACTTTCCACATTCCCCAGTTGGAAAATATCTTCTTTTGATGTCTTCCCTGATACTCCCAGAAAGTGTTAACTATTCCCTCTTCTGTGCCTTCATTTCTACTACTTTCATTTCTTGCTTTGCTACTACTTTAGTTATGAGATACTAGAGGCCCAGTGCACGAAATTCTGCACTGGTGGGGGGGAGGGGGGGAGCTCAGCCCGGCCTGCACCTTCCTGCATTCTGGGAGCCCTCAGGGGATGTCCGACTGTGGGAGCGCACTGACCACCAGGGGGCAGGTCCTGCATTGAGCATCTGCTCCCTGGTGGTCATTGCGCATCATAGCGACCAGTTGTTCCACCTTTCAGTCGATTTGAATATTAGCCTTTTATTATATAGGATAATTCTTATTTTATTTTTTTCATGCCTATCTCCCATACTAGACAGTAACTTCTTTGAATACAGTTCCATGTATTATTTTTCTGTCTTTAGATCATAACATAATACTGTTACATAGTAAGCACTAATACACATGGGGTGAATGAACAAATGGACAAACAAATGAATAAATATTTTCTGGCAATGTATTTGGGTGTGGCCATATGCTAAAAACCCTTTAAGTATAGGTGGACAATTTGATTTCGGCTTTCAAAGGACTTAGCAGCCTCAAAAAGACAATAAGAAGAAGTCTGCCTTCCCCTTTTAATGTTCACATTGAATAGTTCCATCCCAATGAATCATTTCTGGGAAGTATTTTCTTGCTATTCATTTGCTTTTTTTTTCTATTAAAAAAAAAATCTCAGAAACTCTGAAACCCTCACCTTCCTCTGATTACACAATATTTCTTACCTATCTGCTTTTTTTGTGTACATGTTTATTTTGTTGTCAATTCAAAATTTGGAATATTACAAAATTATTTCATTTTGTATACAGGAATAAAGAAATGCCAAAACTCAATGATCTTTTTTCCCCCTTTAAATCACAAAATTTTATGTACATATTTTAACATGATAAACATATAATAATTGAAATGTGTTTTCAAAGAGGTCTTAAAACATAGTAATATCCTTTTTTGTTAGGAAATTGCTTTACAAATGAGTCATATTTTCTCCCATGCCAATTTTTGAAGGGAAAATATTGTTAGTCACTACTACATTTTCTCTTATTTGAATAGCAGTCACATCCTTGTTTAATATCTTTAAATTAAATCCCATTTGAAATGTATTGTCTCATCTCCTCTTTTTATTCTTACCTCAGAGGCTAATTCCTGTTTTTATTGGCATTTCACAGGCATTCCATATTTAGTGTCATTTGAAATTATCTGGTTAATCTGGCTGATTCATCTTGCAGAATATGAATTAAGATGTTTCAATATTACAACATAACATTAGTTCCTTCATTACCTACTGATCCCACCTATCATAAAGAATGTTCTCATTAATTTGGTATTTTTTTTACATTGTGATTGATATAAAATTATGGCTGCTAGTAATTTTGCATACGTCTAATTCTATGAAAAAAACCTCTTCCATTATGCATTTGTACTTAATGAGTCGGATGTGTTATTTTAAGTAATTTTTGGATCTTCAAGGAGAGAATGCCCTTTCCTACATTTTTTAAAACTTAGAAATGAACTGGATTTAAAACTCTAGCCCTAACCAGTTTGGCTCAGTGGATAGAGCATCAGCCTGGGGACTCAAGGGTCCCAGGTTCGATTCCAGTCAAGGGCATGTACCTTGATTGCGGGCACATCCCCAGTGGGGAGTGTGCAGGAGGCAGCTGATCGATGTTTCTCTCTCATCGATGTTTCTGGCTCTCTATCCCTCTCCCTTCCTCTCTGTAAAAAATCAATAAAATATATTTTTTTTAAAAACTCTAAAAAAATTTAGTGATATAAGCAGTCCTTCTGGATAGGAACTAATAGTAAAAATACCTATAATAAAGTAGCCTACTTTTATTGTGAACTTACAATGTGTTAAGTATTTTCCCAGGCACTTTCATACTGATAATTATAGCTAATGTAGCTTACCATATATCAGGACCACTCTGGTGCTAGTACATTAACATAATTAATCACCACTACGACTCAGAAGCTGGATACTTATTGCCCTCATGTTACCCAGGAGGGAACAAAGCACAAAGTCAACCAACTTGTAAGCAGTTGAGCCAAGATTAAAACCCAGAATCTTATCCTAGCTGGGTGGCTCAGTTGGTTGGAGCATTGTCCCGTACATCAAAAGGCTGTGGGTTTGATTCCCGGACTCTCAAACCTCAGGGTTTTAACAATGTTCTTTTTCTTCTCATGCATGTTGCATAACAACCCTATTAGTTTATTATTTCAGCCCCATTTTACATATAGTAAAAGGAGAATAGAGTAAATGATAGCTCCAAAATTTCTGTGGCTGCTGAGTCCTGAAGCTCAGACTTGCACCTCTACCTGTTTGGTTGCAAAGCCTAGGTATTCGCTATAGTACTATGAAAAGATCCAATGATGAAACATGAGAAGAGAGGGTTAGCTCTTGGGACCTTGCAGATGAGAAAAGCCTTCTGTCCCCAATTTTCCACTCTCCCTCTTCTGTGGCACAGCTTCCATGTAACACATTCTCCACACATCACAGCAGTGAAGGTGTGTGTTTCTGATTAATTAACATAGAGCTGATCTTGATATAAAGAAACTTTCTTTCTAGAGGATTTGGAAATCTGTGTCTCATTCAGTATTCTGCTCCTAAGGCCTGTATCCTTAAGAGTTAATGAATCAACCTCAGAATTGGTAGTTAATCATAATCAATCAGAACATTGGTAATAAGAACATGTTGTCCACTTAATTGCTACTATCTCTTCCTGTCTATATTCATTTTATTATTAACTAGAGGCCCAGTGCATGAAATTCATACATGGGTAGGGCCCCTAGCGGCTGCCAGCCACTGGCCGGGGCCTCCCTTCCCCAGCTGCCAGCTGCCAGCTTCCAGCCAGGGCCTTCCTTCATTCCGTGCCACCCCCTGGTGGTCAGCACATGTCATAGAAAGCAATCAAACTCACAGTCTCCTGGTTGAACTCCCAAGGGGACACTTTGCATATTAGGCTTTTATATATATAGATGTCCACTTCCTAACTCCCTCATTTCAATAAGTTATTACCAATATAACTGTGATATCCAGAAATTTGTATGTTTGGTATTTTACTCTTCTGTCTTTTTTTAAATATTGCTTTTTTTCTCCCTGTTCTACTTTATTAGTGCATAATGCTGTCATTAACATGATTTTCAATGTATCTCTTCTGTAGTCACCTGTTGAATAACAAGAAGATACTTTCTTGTCAAGAGTAATTCCTTGTAGCTCCTAAGTTCCTATCCATTATATCAGCAGTTTCCTCCGCATACCATCTGGGCTGAGCTAGCCTGTAGAAACCAACCATCATCTCAACCCTGTCACATCAATCAGATCTGTCAGAGCAATTTTAAAAACTATGAGCTTCACTCTGTCATCGTTAAATGATCCCTTTTACCCACTGCTAAAAATATTACATGCCTTCTGACTTTGTTTAATTGTTCTCAGAGAGCAATTTTGTAGACTGTCATTGTCACTTAAAGTTTTTGAAGAGCCAGCTCTCAAGCAGAAACTGAAATGATGAAGCTCAAAAGATTAGTGTACCACCCCAAAGAGGGTAATACTAATATAGTCAAAGCCCCATAACGCTATTGGCTTCATATCCAGCTGTGAGAGTCAAACTCTAAGTTCCCTCCCCCAAGCTCTACCCATTCTGAGAATCTTCTTCCAGGACAAATTATCAACTTCTTATAGGCTCAGTTACAGGAGCTTATAGACCCTGAGGTTAATTTCTGCCTAGATCACGCTGCATGGTTTTACTCAGTCTGAAATTTGGTGCCAAAGAATGCTTAATGAGCTCCAAAGAGGCAATCACCAGCACAGAAGTGAATTTAAATTTCACACTAATGCCAGCTAGTGCTTCTTGGGCAGAACAGCAGCCAACCAACCTACATTTTATAGCTGTCTTTTCCTCATTTGCATTTGGATTTTCTTCTACACAACTAGCACCTCAATTTGTTTTTAACGCACATTGTTCTAAAGTACAGGTTTTAATGTTCTATACAGATATTTCGTTTTGATTTAGTCTGATGGTTTTCTGATTTTATATAAGGCACATTAATTCTCTGCCTCTTTTCTCCCTATTCCCCACTCCCAATTCTCTCCATTTTCACTACAGAACAAAAAAGAAGGCACAATTGGATAAATTATAATGTGGCATGGAGCGACCTAATGTTTTCTGATAACAATAAAAGATACAAGAAGAATCCTATAACATTTTTGTGTTATATTTTGCCACTGGTGATCATGATAGTTTGAGGACCAGTAATCAATTCCTAAGACCTTCCAAATGTCAAAAAGGGAATCTAATGACAGATTAGAGGAAATGTACCGGGAGCGCTGAAGCCTCACAGTCAGGCATGTCAGTGTCAGGTTGATGATAATGTTCACTGTGCTTAAACTGGGCGGTTTTCCTCATTTTCAAAGAAATTCTTGTGGCTTATAAATGGCTGGTACCATTGCCAAGGTGGTAACAATGCAAAAAACTATCTTTTAATCCTGACCTGGTAATATTGATTTCTCTCTAAGAAAATCAAATAATTAGATTTTATACAGTGATTCCCTGAGGCCTAAGCTAAACTGGAAAACAGTATCATTTTACTACCAGTTTAGTTCTGTAGTACAAAGGGTCATATAGGAAATCAATCATTTGAATCATTTATTCATACACCCAATAAATATTTACTGAAAACCACTGTGTGCCAGTCATTATGGGAATCAGAGGAGGTGTTAGCAACCTTAGTAACTGAGTCCATTAACAAGAGGTTGGCAATAGTAGGGATAGAGGACTAAACCAGAGGAAAAAGCATTCTCTAATAAAGGGTACTTCAGGGATATCTAGTTTTCTGCTTGTAAAATTTCTAATTCTGGTCCTCAGTAGGTTTGGGAATCAAGGAGTCCACACTCCTAGGAACGGCTCCACCTGGCAGTCTCTCCATCAGACCCACCCTGATCTCACTAGTAGGTTTGGTTTGCTCTAAGCATAGCTGCATCTGTGGTGGCTGAGCTGGGCTGGGCACAGAGCTGAAGGAAGCAAGAATGAGTATGTGTCACTGGAAGTTAGCACAGGGCCTGGTTTCCTGCCAAAGGCTTTCAGCGACATGGGAACAGGTGGGAAGGCAGTAAACTCTTGTTCTAAGCCAAGATTTTAAGTTTTTACATGAAAAGTTTGAAAAGTGCATTTTACTGCGTTTCACCATATGGCTACTCAACTGGCGTACTTTAAAATTTCATGATGCTATCCGGGTTCAATATCAATCATTTCTCTGAGACACATTCATTTGAGACTTTGAGCATAATTCCATCAGAGTTATAAGTTCTTTAACATTAGCTTTCAACTAGCCTCAAGAAATAGAATATACCAGCTATTAGTTTTCCAGCGAGTGAGGCCCAGTTTTAGTTACTTTGAAAATACTCTTCCCTTGAAGAGAGGAGCAGGAGGAGGAGAAGGAGAAGAAAAGAAAAACGGGGAGGAGGGAAAGGATGTCGAGGAGGAAATGGGGGAGGAGGAGGAGAAGGAGAAAGAGAAGAGAGTAGGAGGGTGTGGAGGAAATACTTCCTTAAAAACAAGTATTATAAATTACCCCTCCTTAAAACCCAGATTTTTTAGTTCATTGACAGCATATGTAAAGCAAATGATGATAAAAGAAAGCTTTGGAATCAAATATAATCCAGTGATAGAGGCTTTTGTTTGGAATTTGAGAACAAAGAGATGTAAGAACTTCCTCAAATTTGCTTTCAGTCCTATGACCTTTTGTAGCACTGCCCTAGCATTGCTCCCAATCCTACTGAATATAAAATAATTAATTAATGTCAAGACACATTATAGAAAAATAAAGCACTCAAATGATAATAAATCTACATATATTGTTTGATATCAGTCCCATGTTCTTTGTGTCTTTAATTATATTTTTGTTAATTCTATTAGAAATTATATTACAAATCTTAATTCTATTTCAGGCAACTTGACAGGGCATTAATTGGTGAATAAACAATTTGTAAGGCACAGACGCCTAGAAGATGGAAATTTCTGTGACGTGAAAAAAGCCAATGACAGAACTTAGTCTAGGCTCTGAATATGAAATAAAATATGTCAATATACATTTTTTTTCCTTATTGGATATTTTCAGTCCATTGCGTTTAAAACATAATTAATTTCCCCCCAAAATAAGCTTAAAATCAAAATCCCTTTTCATAGAGGTTTTGCCTTATTCAAATCATCCTATATAATAAAAGGGTAATATGCAAATAGACTGAACGGCAGAACAACCCAACGACTAATCAAAGCTTAATATGCTAATGATATGCTAAGGCTGCTCAACCACTCACTATGACATACACTGACCACCAGGGGGCAGATGCTCCGACCAGTAGGTTAGCTTGCTGCTGGGGTCCAGCTGATCAGGACTGAGCGAGATGGGCTGGGCACCTCTGGAGCCCTCCCGCGGCCCCTCCCCGGCCTAATCGTGCACTGGTGGGGTCCCTCAGCCTGGACTGCACCCTCTCCCTGAGATTGTGAAGATGTTAGTGATGAAACCTGTTAAGACACACTTGTAGGAAAAAATAAGACATGTACATAAATAACCAAAATACAAGCAATATGAAAGTAGGTTTTGGTTAAATGCTATCAATGTTCAGAGGAGAGATTATCTTCACCTGAGTTCAGGACAGCAGGAAATCTTTTCAGAAGAGCTGGCATTTAAGCAAGGCCATGGCAAACAGATAGGGAAATCTAAGTGGAAGGGAAAAGATGGCCATCATATGGAGGTAGGGCACTATTCTAAACACTGGTGATATTACAGAGAACTTAAGCATAAAGCTTTGTTCTCACGGAGCTTATGTTCTGGGGAGAAAAGGGGAAATAAATATAGAAAGTAGGTAAATTATACAGTATATTGGAAGGTGATACATGCAATGGAGAAAAGTAACACTGAGTAAGGAGAATGGGGACTGTGGTCCCATTTTAAATGAGGTAATCAGGATAGGCCATAGCACAAAGACGACATTTAAATGAAGCGACGAAAAAACACGCCCAAAGATCACATCAAGAAAAACTGAAGCACAAGGGGAGTGTTGATTGATGAAGTTGTTGGCAGAATAAGGAGAGATTGCAGAAGGCCTCAAATGCCAAGTTAGGGAGTTTGGATTTCATTTTGAAGATACTGGGGAGGTGTTAACAATTTTGGAAGAACGATTTAAAAAGATCTGGTTGTACTTTATGTAGATGACTCTGGCAGATAGATTAAGTGGAAGGGACAAGAAGGAGGCAGGGAGATCTTCTACTACATCCTCTAAATTAGAATGTAGAAGGACTATATTAAAAGTACAGAAATATTTGGCTTATATAAACTATTTCTTTTTATCTGTTCATTTAATATATGGAGAGGAACTTTTACATGTCAAATATGACTCTAGATTCACGAGATGACTTTAGTGAACAAAACAGGCAAATATCCCTACCTTTGTGGACTCTGCATTCTAGCAGGAGGAGTTAGACAATACACATAAGCATAATATAAACAATGAATATAAGTAAATACAATATAAATATGCAGTGTGGGAGAAAGCAGTATGTCTTCTGAAATAAGGATAGAGTAGGCTAAGGGGACCATGAGAGTACTGGGTGTGGGGCAAGAGGGCTACAGGGCAGGTGTAATATTATTAGCCTTTACAATAGTCTCTATTCCAAAAAAGGGAATATTCACACTTCCAAAAACTGTTATAAAAATGTCTATGCTGACATAAGGCAGATATAATGTATATAATCATTTACTTTTAAAAAAATATATGTTTTTACTGATTTCAGAGATAGGAAGGGAAAGGGAAAACGAGATAGGAACATCAATGATGAAAGAGAATCATTGATTAGCCGCCTCCTGCATGCCCTCCACTGGGGATCAAGCCTCACCAGGGCATATGTCCTGACCGGGAATTGAACAGTGGTTCATAGACTGACACACAACCACTGAGCCACACTGTCCCGGCAAAAGAATTGTTTACACTTTAAAACACATCAATATGGGCCCGGGAGCCAAGCGAGGGCATTCCTGTCCGGGCTGCAGCGGCGGGTGGGAGCCCAGGGGAGGCGCCCTCCTGAGGTACTGCCCATGCTGACTACACAGTCCTCCAGCTGCTGATGTCATGAGTAACACCACACCAATGCCCTCCAGGCAAACAGCAACTCTATGGTGGGCTATGTGTTGGGCCCTTTCTTCCTCATCACCCTGATCGGGGTGGTGGTGGCTGTGGTAATGTATGTCCAGAAGAAAAAGCGGGGGGACAGGTTTCACCATCACCTGCTCCCCATGTACAGCTATGACCCCGCTGAGGAGCTGCATGAGGCTGAGCAGGAGCTACTCTCTGACGTGGGAGACCCGAAGGTGGTGCACGGCTGGCAGAGTGGCTACCAGCACAAGCGGATGCCCTTGCTGGACCTGACACCCTCACCTTCAGAACCATGGGGTCCTGCCGCCTGCTGCTTCCCCTCCCACCTGCCCACCCAGCCCCCTGCTGGGCACTGGGTCTCCACTCCTCTTACCCATCCCCCTCCGTCTGTAGTCCTTTGTGGGCTGAGCCTGCTCCCAGGCACTAGGGGTTTTTCTTCTTGGGGTGGGCTTTAGCCCTCCCTGAGGCCCCTTTAGCCCTCCCTGACTTGGCTTGGGAGCTTCCCATGGTGACAGGGCCTGATGTATAGTCTTCAGTATACATATTTTGTAAATAAAATGTTTTGTGGTTAAAAAAACCACAACACATCAGTATGTGCAATGGCCAAAGAAACATAAAAGTATCTCTAAATCTCATGTCTTGATCTACATGAATAATGACGTATATTACCCACAAGTTACACCAGGAGAAACTCTAAAAGTAAATAATGTTAGCTTTGTCTTTCCAGACAGAACCCAGACAAATATACCCCACAGGAGAACACATTGGACTTTAAATGATAAAGGAAAGAATGTACTTCTAGAGGCCTTGGTTCCTATTAGGAATAAAACAGTGACTTGTTTCCCGATATATAACAGTTAAGTACAAAGCTTTGCAAAAGGTTTGAGAAAATTAATGCTCACATCAAATTCAATTTCAAGATATCATTTAGTTCTAGTGACAAATTATTTTCCCAAAAGCACTGGTTACAAGTTTTGTCAATGATATTTTCTAGCAACATATTTGTGGGTCAGATCGATATACTTACTATAATGATAATTTTAAATAATTCTAAAATTAGACTGACTGGCTGCCTCCTGCACGCCCCCTACTGGGGATCAAGCCCGCAACCCAGGCATGTGCCCTTGACCGGAATCGAACCTGGGACCCCCCAGTCCACAGGCGGACGCTCTATCCACCAAGCCAAACCGGCCAGGACTGGTTACAAGTTTTGTCAATGATATTTTCTAGCAACATATTTGTGGGTCAGATCGATATACTTACTATAATGATAATTTTAAATAATTCTAAAATTAGACCTGGAAACTCTTAGAATTGTACTGTTTGAATAAGTCTTTTGATTCCTACCCAACAGAAGGATGGTGAAAGTCCAGCAAGTCTCACAGTAAATGATATATTTGGCACTCTTAAGTTTTCAAATTACTCATTTAGCAACTATAACTCTATGCCTACTCACTACAATGATGTACAATGGGTACTACTAAATTGTGTTATCATAATGAGTTTGCCTATGTAGGAACAGATTACAAGACACATAGTAATATTTTCTAGTAACAAAAAAATAATAATGTATTCTTTAATAAAGGTAAATTCATGTAAGAACAACCTCTTGGAGATAACATTATAAATACTGGGAAAATGACAGTAAAAGATCTTCTGAAGGCACTAGGAACCAACCACAAGTAGGCAGAAACTGGAAAAAAAGAATGGTACTAATGAGTTTCCTAGGATTCTTATTGCTTTTGCCTCAAGGAAGAACACACATGAGAGTGTAGAGTGACTATAAGTTAGATAGCTTAAGTGACTTGAAAAATCAGAGGTCACTTTAGGGAGTAGTAGTTCCTGAGAAATTAAAGAGGACATTCTGTGCCATTACCCTTTAACTCAGTGGTTCTCAACCTTCCTAATGCCGTGACCCTTTAATACAGTTCCTCATGTTGTGGTGACCCCCAACCATAAAATTATTTTCATTGCTACTTCATAACTGTAATTTTGCTACTGTTATGAATCGTAATGTAAATATCTGATATGCAGGATGTATTTTCATTGTTACAAATTGAACATAATTAAAGCATAGTGATTAATCACAAAAACAATATGTAATTATATATGTATTTCCCGATGATCTTAGGCGACCCAAAGGGGTCGCGACCCACAGGTTGAGAACCGCTGCTTTAACCAAAGATCAAGGAAAATACCTGGTGACCAAAATTGGATTTATTGAATGAGAAATGAGAACACACACCATGAGGACCAATGGATTATCATCTCCCCTATTCTAGAATTTGGCCTTGTACCGTGTTCTTTTAAGGACTGTTCAATAAGCTGGGTTTTGCTCTAGATTTGATGGTATTAGGAAGAAGTAAAGGTAATTCTAGGTTTGGCCATCTTAATGTTTCTTAAGATTGCTAATGAAGCAGTAGTCATATTAGCCATAGGGGGGGTGGTTTAGTCATTTTTATGGATTGGACAATGTTCTTGTTTTTGTCTGCTTTTGGATATGATTATAGAGTGATCTTATTTTTGTCTTGATTCATCATGGTCACAGACTAGCCCTATCTGATATTTGTATTCTGAGATTTTCTTTTTATCTTAAGCAATAGAATTCTACAGCCTATTGTGAATGTCTGGCTAACTCCTAGCCACAGAAAGTCGACCTGTTACTTCTAGGCCAGTTGTTAGTGGTCAAGGTCTTCTTTCCTCTTTCTCATCTGGAAAGGAAACAGTCACAGAAGAAAGCTTCAAATTCTGCTCAAATATCTGGCCTATTCATGAACAACATGTATATAGGCAGAGTCCAAGCCACCTGTTTAAAGCTAAAAAGAATAAACATTTCAGCAGCTATTTACATAACACAAGAGTGAGAACAAGTCTGGTTTTGAACATGTAATACAGTTTGGGACTTCAGCATGATTAACAACCCACTGCAACAAAAATAAACACTTTTCAGAAGAACATAGCAGAAAACAGAGTAATGTTCAGTATACAATTAGATATATGAAGAAACAAGAAAATGTCACCCAAAGTCAAGAATAAAAGGAACCAATGAACATCACAACAAGATGGCCCATGTGATGGAATTAGCTGATAATTATTTTAAAGTGCCCATTAGAATTGTGTATGAGGACATAAAGTAAAATAATAACAAGGTACAGATAGGAAATCTCAGCAGAGGAATAAAAACTAAAAATTTTTAAAAATTAAAAATTTAATATCTGAAAGAAAAAATTCATAGCTGGGCTTAAGAGCAGATTAGAGAAAACAGACCAAAGAATCAGTATCAGTAAAACTGGTAGAAATGATCCAGTTTGAAGTTACAAGAATAAAAATATTAAATGAAAGAAACAGAACCCTGTAATTTGTGGTACAACATTAAAAAGTGTAACATATGTATCCTTAGTTATAGGTGGGGGAAAAAGAGTGGGAGCAAAAATATTGTAAATATTAAAATAATGGACAAAGTTTCTCAAATTTATAAGAATCCTAAGTTTACAGATTTAAGCAGTTGAGAAAACGTCAAGAATTTTTAAAATTCAAATCATACTCAAATAGTTGAACCCCCTAAAATAAGAGAAACAATTTGAAAACAGTCAGATAAAATGACACATCTTATATAATAAAAGCCTAATATGCTAAGTGTCTGGTCGTCTGGTTGTCCATTCAACCAATCAAAACATAATAGGCTAATGATATGCTAAGGCCGCTCAACTGCTCGCTGTGACATGCACTGACCACCAGGGGGCAGACAGTAGACCAGTCGCTATGACGTATACTGACCAGCAGGGGGCAGACTCTCCAACCGGTAGGTTAGCTTGCTGCTGGGGTCCAGCCGATCGGGACTGAGGACAGGCCAGACACACCCTGGAGACCTTCCAATGGTCCTTCCCTGGCTGGCCAACCTCCCATGTCCCTCCCTGGCCCTGATTATGTTCCAGTGGGGTCTCGGCCTAGCCCGTGCCTTCTCGCAATCCGGGACCCCTCGGGGGATGTCGGAGAGCTGGTTTCGGCCCGATCCCACAGGCTAGGCCAGGGGACCCCACAGGTACACGAATTCATGCACTGGGCCTCTAGTTAATACATAATAGAATGTGGTTACAAATGACAGCTAAGTTGTCCTTAGAAAAAATGGAGGCTAGAAATGAAAGGAAAAGCAAAACAGTCCAATGAGAATTTTATATCTAATAAAAATATCCTTTAAGACTGAAGATGAAATAAAGATGTTTCAGATAAACAAAAATTAAGTGAAACCATCACTGTAGTGTGCAGATCCATACCACAAGAAATAGTAAAAAAAGTTCCTCAGCCGAAGAAAACTGATGGAAATTTGGGTATTAGGAAAAGATGAAAATGGTGAATAGAGGTAAATATAAAAATAAAAGAAAATTGAAAGTTAACAATAAAATAGTTGGTGATAATTAAGTCAAAGGAAACCAATTATACTTCCAATGTCCACTGTGAAGGTCATGGACTTGCTAAACATTTTCATATTAAGTTAAAATCATTTTAGTAGTGCCTGTTGAACTACTCTGAATCCTTAGATGCTCAAAACTGTGTCAAGTTTAGCAGCAAGCACTGATTTTAAGGGAACTGCTTGTTAGCATTACCCTTGTTAGATATTCCTGACACAAACAGTGAGACCACTTGGGCAATCAATATAAAAAGCATCTCTTGTGAAATTAATTGGAAAATTAGATTTCATGTTTAAATATGAATTCTAAGTGATTCACTAAAACAGATTAAAATAGTTTTCAAACTAACCATGGCCCATGTCAGCTTCCTTCACAACATGCATCTTCTTTTTTAAACAAATTTAAACAAACCAAAGAATGAAGGCAAATATCCTGACATTTCAGATCAGCTTGCATTAAGTGAGGGCGTTCATTTCTATTGGAGTTACCAAGTTATTTGCTTTAATGCCCCTCATTGCTCTAACATGCCTTTATGCACCTTGACAAATGGTCTCTATTATGAAAGATGTATTATAAGGATCAGGATTTGCTTTTACATGTACTGAAATTCAACCTTTGCAGGCCAAGGTAATATCATTTGTACTATGTTTGACACCTTATTACTTAAGTTAGCAGAGCATTTGAAGACTGGATGTTTAATAATGCACTTTTATAAAAGGATAAGAATTTATCATAGTGGGGGTGATACTAAATGATTCTGAGCTTAAGAATAACTTTCTGCCCCTGCCAAGTAGCTCAGTTGGTTGGAGCATCATCAAGTACACTAAAAAGGTTGTGGGTTTTATTCCCAAGTTGGGGCACATACCTAGGTTGCAGGCCTGATCCCCAGTCAGGGCTCGTATGAGAGGCAACTAATCAGTTTCTCTCTCACATTGATGTTTCTCTCTCTCTTCCCCTCCCTCTCTAAAATCAATAAATATATCCTCAGGTAAGGATTTAAAAATAATAATAATAACTTCCTGTAATTGTGTGGGAGAAGCATACTAAACAAGAAATTAGGAGTTCTGGATTGTAGTTCTGGCCTTGGTGGTAACCTAGACATGGCAGCTTCTGAAAATCACCTGGTCTCATTTGTTTTTGTAAAAACATGTACTGGAATGTTTCAAATATTCCTTTATATAAAGGGATAGTTTAATGTTTGCTATATTTGTAATGGGAAGGTTGAATTGTATGAAAATGTTTGCTTTTACTTTTAAGCATGTTTCAAAGAGTTTATAAGCTATAGGTTTTAATATTCATTTCACTAAAGATAAGAAAGCATCTAGAATATGTGATAACAAAAAATCGTAATTTGGGGCCTATTGCGTATCTTCATGAGAAAAGGCCTATACATCTACACAGTGCACAAACACCTCTGAAGATCTGATTCGTATCTGATTTGATAAAATGTCAGGAATCAGTCGATGATATGTTTGGTGGAACATGTTAATACCTAGTTCTGCCATGAATATAAGTAGCATATTACAAAGGTCTATAGTTTGAAGTAAAATTTTGAAGTGTAACTACCTTTCTTTGGTCACCCAAATGTGTCTATCACCCAGCTCAGCAAACAAGTCTGACCTTAGCAAACACCGAAGAATTGCATCAAGTGTGCTGCTTTGTATTATAGGCAAATTTTGTACTGTGGATATCACAGGATTCTGGCTTGGTCCATTTTACAATCACAATTCTACAATATATCTGACTAAACAACCGGTATTTATTTTTTTAGCTCAAAATCCAATTGATCTGATTGGAGAAAGATGAGTCTCTGTCATAAAAAAAATGATGGATGACATTTTTCATAATATTGCATTTCTTTTTCATTTTGCTTATTACCCAAAACACCATATTAGGACTCTTCTAATCTTAAGAGTCTTAGAAACAAATGTTATCCACCAGAGAGTGCCTCAAGGCTCTTTAGGAAGAATACAGCCCAGCTGCTTGGGGTCACTTACACTCAGCTTCAGGCAGAAGAGAAACAGGTTTCCCAATGAGATTTGTCAGACGGATGTGTGTACTAGCGAAAGGAGGGTGTGAGATGCGGGCCCAACTACCCCACAGGAAAAGACTGGCTCTTGCAGCCAAACAGAAATCCAGTTCTGGGATCCAGATATTATTCCCCACTGTCATTATTATAAAGACTGGAGTGCTCCTATCAATGCAGAAGTAAATTCAAGCATCAGTCTGGTAATATCAATGATATGGATTCATAATTACACACTGTCAACAACTGTTTATTCTTCCATTAACTTGTAAAGTTTTTTTAGGGACATTTTTTCTCTCCTGAGGCAATTGGGAACAGAGGAGCAGCTGCAACATCAGCCCGTGCGTTTTGCCAGTTGTTCAGAGAATAGACCAAATAATGACAATGGGCAGTAATACAAGCATTTGGCAGTCATGTTTGCACAAAATGAGGGTAATCTTTAAAATAAGACAATTTTAATGGAGCATTATGGCACCTGAGAGTATTGTGGAAGAATCTGGCATCAGAAACTTCTCAAGAGACAACTATGGGATTCCTCTCCTCTACAATAACCACCCTTTGATCCAGTGGAAATCTTCAACCTGCTGGTCCCACCCAGATTCACGGTCTCTCACTTCACTCCTGGCACCTAATTTTCTACCCAACTTAAATTCTCTTATCATTGTAGTCACTTTAATGCATTCACTTTGACTTCCTTGCTCCTCTATTCATACACACAACAATAATTAAATCCAACTCTCTGTCTTTTGAATGTCTTACTTGTATTGCTCAATGTGGCTAGAGAAAAATGACCACAAATTTTAAGTGGGCCCTTAACACTACCCATCAGTCATTCTATATTTCTTTAGAACACTCCTTTGCCACTCTCCTAGACTTGCTGACTTCTCATTTCTTCTCAAAATTGATACCTCCTCCACCATAATCTTGCTTCCTTCTTGGTGAGAAGTTGCTGTAATCAGAAGAAAGCAATCAGAAGTTCCCACCACCAGATCTCCCCACCTAAATATCTCTTTCTCCCATGTGCTACCTTGTTCCTACAAACATGAATGGATAGCACATACACCTAGAAAAACCCACCGCTCCACTGTGTTCTAGGTCTCATCCCCTCCTAACACCTACTTAAATAAGTAAAAATTCTCCCCTCTCTCTACGTAAATGTCAATTTCCTCTTCTCTCATGCATCATTATCTTTATTGCACACATGCTACATTTTTTATCTTTTAAAAAATCCACTTCATGGCTTTCTTTCCCCTCCAGCTACTGTCCCGTTTCTCACATTTTTTTTTCACAGTAAAAACCAAAACAAACAAAATAATTATCTGCGCTCTGTCTTCATTTCTCTCCTCCTGAATTCTCCATGTCACCAAAGCCAATGGACACTAGTGAATCCTCATCTTACATAACAGCAGCAGCAGCAGCTGACACAGTTGATCATTCTTTTGAAACACTTTACTTGGCTTAGAGGACACCATTCCGCCTTGTTTTCTTCCTCTCTTCCTGGCTGTAATTTCTCAGGTTTTGTTTTTGTTTCCCTTATCTCCTCAACTATTAAAAATGTGCCCCAGTACTTAGTCAAGAAAGTGTTTTTTCCCCTCTATACTCCATCCTTAGATGATCCCATTACACCTGTGGCTTTAAATACCACATATGAGCAGTTGATCCCCGCAAATGTGTATTTTCCCATGGACCTCATGCCTGAATTCCAGAACTATATATGTAATTGTCTATCTGACTGATCCTCTAGTGACTAATAAGTATCTCACATCTATATATTCCAAACAAGATTGGCTATATTTCTCTACCCCCATGGATAGTTCTCTCGCATCCATCAAGACTTGACTCAAAGTCATATTTTTATTTTGCCTTCCCTGGCCTCCCCTCCAAAACTCTTTTCCCCTTTGCCCTAACTTGGAACATGTTCTCCTTTCTTTCCTAAATTTTTTTCTCTTTGTAGGTATTGCTATCTAACATATTATTTATTTTAATATTTATCTTTAGTATTGTTGGTCTCCCTCATAAAGAACAGAGTATTTTCTTGTTTTGTTCATTGCTGCATCACAAGCAATTGGAACAGTGTCTGGCACATGGTAGGCATACAATAAATACTATTTGCGGTATGAATAACTGGGATATGATAGAAATGTGATGCATGGTTTCAACTAAAAAAGTCTCATATGCACAAGACTTAGTGCACTTAAAATTATTCTATTTTTCTAGCCGTCTCTTTGACTCTTTGCCATACTAAATTGTTTGCATATTCTCAGATATACTTGAGAACAGTGATATATACCTAAGTGCTCTCCCTATTATAAACTAGATACACACATCACTTCATGTGTATCTGGGTGAAAAGAATAAATAGTTCCATGACTATGGAGGTGGCCATAAGAAGCCTCTCTGTTATAAAAGGTTGCATTCTCTCCTTTCTCTGTGTTGCTCCCACATCTGTGCTAATTGTACCACCATTTTCTAAGCAAATAAGACTCTTTATGCATCTCAGTCAATACAGTTTCTTCTGCTTAAAGTAGTCTTTCTTCTTTCTACAATTGATTGTCATTGTTCAAGATCTTAACCAGATTTTCCACACCTCTGTGAAGTTTACATTATTCCCGGTAGAATGATTTATTCCTTCCTCTATGTTCATATTACTATGGTAGTGAACAGTCACATTGAGATCACTTGCTTGCATATCTGTCTCCCACACTAAATTATGAGCTTCTCATAAGCACAGATATATCTGTGTCTTCAGCATTTAATCAAAGTCTTTCACATAGTAGATATCGAATCTTTGCTTAAGGCACCCATCAACCCATAGAATAGAAGTGCAATTCAATGTCAGGATAAAACATTTAAAAAATTAGCTTCAAGAAAATAACACAATATAGTTCTCAATATAATTTCACCACAAGTCTACCAGAGTCAGAAATGATAAAAACAATAAACTATAAATATTTCAATATTTTACTAATTTAAAATTTGGCCTACTTAAAATGATCTACATAGAAATATAAAAATAAATGGCTTGTTTTGTTTTTTAATTACAAATTCATTTCTAGGTTAAGACTTATAGCACTAAAATGATTGTATGAAATTTATTTAAAACCAAGAAAGCCAGCAAAATTTTAGTGAAGTCATAAGTAGGTACATTTTTTCAGGGCATTATTGGTACATGCTTTGTATTAGATTTTTAAAGTTTGTGTAACCAAATGGAGAATTTTTAAAAGTTAATTAAGAGTTCTTATTTTTTTCTGCAGTTATGACTGGTAAAATGGCAAATTTAATGTAGCAATGTTCATTTCATGGAAGAATTTAAATATCAAATTGTGATTAATTAGTTGTAAAAAAGAATAATATTAATATAAATTATGACTCCAATTTGTTAATTTAACAAACACTTGTTATTTCCTTTTATATTGCTATGACAAAATAATATTCAGATTGACAGTGGTTGAGTATCTTTTTTTAAAATTTTATTTCAGAGAGGAAGGGAGAGGGAGATAGAAACATCAATGATGAGAGAGAATCATTGATCAGCTGCCTCCTACACCCCCCCACCCCCCACTAGGAATTGAGCTCGCAAACCAGGTATGTGCCCTGACCTGGAATCTAACCTTAACTCCTGGGTCATGGGTCCACGCTCATTCACTGAGCCACACCAGCCAGGCTGAGTATCTTAATGTTGACATTTATATGTACAATTTTTATCAAATACTTTTCCTATTTTCCAAGATGAACATTTTATTTTTTATTTTTTTTTTTATATTTTATTGATTTTTTACAGAGAGGAAGGGAGAGAGATAGAGAGTCAGAAACATCAATGAGAGAGAAACATCGATCAGCCGCCTCCTGCACATCCCCCACCGGGGATGTGCCCGCAACCCAGGTACATGCCCTTGACCGGAATCGAACCTGGGACCCTTGAGTCTGCAGGCCGACGCTCTATCCACTGAGCCAAACCGGTTTTGGCCCAAGATGAACATTTTAATTTAATTTTCTCAAGTTAAGTTTTTAAGAAAATAAGAGATTTACCTGTATAATTCCTCTATGAACATCTGTCTTTTATAACCTGTATTTTTTCATTATATAATATTTTAAGACAGAATTGTCAAGTGGAGTGTAATAATGGTATATAAGTTCCAATACTAAAATATCCACCCAGATTAAAAAGAATTATCATGTAATAGCAGTTTTCTCTCTCTCTCTCTCTCTCTCTCTCTCTCTCTCTCTCTCTCTCATCTTCGCCTGAGGATATGTCTATTGCTTTTAGAAAGGAAGAGAAAGGAGAGAGAGAGAGAAGCATGGATGTGAGAGAGAAACATGGATCAATTGCATCCCATATGCATCCTGATCAGGGATTGAACTCACAACCTAGGTATGTACCCGGACCCGGAATCAAACCCGCAACCTTTCAGTATACAACAATCCAACCATCTGAGCCACACCAGCCAGGCCTGTAATAGCAGTTCTTAAAGTCAGAGGGCTATTATTGGATTATAATTCTTCTGGTCCCATGCTAAATTCCTTCTGTATGTTAGCAATGAGATGCCTGCTTTCCCTAGCAAACTCTGACATTAACCTTCCTTGACAATCTTATTGGGAAGTGGCCTACATTTCCTTTATTGGAAGAAGGAATATCATATCAAGAACTTAAGTTTTTCTTTTGCTTTGTATCTCCAGGGGTATTTTATTCAATATGTAGGTATGTGTGAGAGCAAAGCACACAATGTTCAACAGCGTGTCCTCTAGAAATCAGGTAGCAGGAAGTAAAACCAATTATCCTTAGTGTCCACTCCCCAAAGCACCTGAGGCAAACACCTACAGGATGGCATTTGAAGAGATATCTCTGCTTTCCCCAAGATTACACCAGGAAACTGAGGTAAGGCAATGTTAGCCATAGCTTCTATTTATTTACTGAGTGCATAATATGTGCCAACTGTGCTGCAGGAGATCATTTCTAATCCTCATCTCTAATGTCAAAACAGCTTTGCCAACTTCTCCATTTTACAGAAGAGGAAAATGAGGTTAAGAAGCCTAAGGAATCTGTCCAAATTTATATGGCTAGTATGTGCCAGAAGCCAGACTCAATTCTAGTTTCTCCTGCTGCATACTTCATTGCTCTCCAATGTACATAACAGGAGATGGTTCAAGACAAAGAAAAAGAAGGATATTAGCTTCTAGTAAGGCTCATTTCCCTCTCTTTCCCTGGACATGTAGAGAGGGGCAACCTGGAGGGAGAATTGCTTCCATTCCATAGCTGGAAAAAAGAAACAACCCGCCGGATTCACAATTTGTTCCTGAGTTACTAGCCAAATTGTAGTCTCCAAAATTGGCTACAACTTCATAAAAAGTTTCTCTACAATAGTGCTTCTCTAATATTTTTTAGAATTTTTTTGTTGATTTTAGAGAGGGAGGAAGGTGGGGGGAGTGGGAGAGAGAGATTGATTTGTCATCCCACTTATTTGTGATTCTATTTTTCCCCCTAATCCTAACTCTAGGACATAGTCATTGACTTTTAGAGAGAGGAGAATGGAGAGAGAAAGACATCCACTAGTTGCCTCTTGTATGTGCCCCGACCAGCTATCAAATTTGCAACCTAGGTATGTGCCCTGACCGGGAATTAAACCTGCAATCTTTTGATGCAAGGGACCTCACTCCAACTAACTGAGCCACACAGGCCAGAGCCATTGGTTGATTCTCGTAGATGACCTGACCGGGGAGAGAACTAGCAATCTTGGCGAATGGGGATGACACTCTAACAGTTACCCCGCAGTGCTTCTCTAATATTAATGCAGAATTAAACCAGGTAGAGTCTTATAAAAACATTGAGATTTTGATTTTGTAGGGTGGGGTGAGGCCTAAGATTCTGCCTTCTAATAAGCTCTCAGGCAATGCTGCTACAATTGGCCTATGAACCACACTAAGAGCCGCAAAGGTAAGCGTCTCTCCTTTGCCTCTTCATCGCAATAGTGGATGGACATAAGGGAGAGTTGATGAACAGGTCTCGACATCATTTTGGACAAAAATATTACACGATTCATGGACCCTATGCAGAGTTAATTTTTCATGTCTCAAATCATTTATCCCAATTTCCTTTAATTCCACCTCTCATTGCTCACATTTGACTATTATACTCCATAGTTTCTTAGAAAAAATATGAGGTGATTTTTAGTATGATTAACATTTATTTTCAATTTTAGTAAAGGCCATAAAGACAACTGATTAAAACAAATGGAGACTCGGAACCATTCAATTTCTTAATGCACTTTACACTCCTCTTTCCACAATGTGGCCAAGAAAAGGATTAGCTTCTTCAAGTCATAACTAAAGTATATATTAATTATGTGTTATGTCCTCTATTAGATGGAAGACAATAAAAAATCCAACTCTGGCCCTAACCGGTTTGGCTCAGTGGATAGAGCGTCAGCCTGCGGACTCAAGGATCCCAGGTTCGATTCCAGTCAAGGGCATGTACCTTGGTTGCGGGCACATCCCCAGTGGGGAGTGTGCAGGAGGCAGCTGATGGATGTTTCTCTCTCATCGATGTTTCCTCTATCCCTCCTTCCTCCACTCTGAAAATCAATAAAATATATTTTTAAAAATCCAACTCTGTTTTGGGAGAGTATATTCTAGTGGGAGAAACAGAGCTGCATGTGGAAAGCATGTGGGCATGTGTGTGAGTGTGCATGAATACTTATGAGGAGCAGTCACCTTTTCCCAGGATCAGGAGAAGAGCGATCAGGGAACATTTCACAGAATACCTGTGTCTATAACTAGCACTACTTGGGTAAGAACATTTCAAACAGTATTTAAAAAAACACTCAGCTATTCATAGGCATGAAATAACATAGTATGATTTGCGACATTTGGCTCTAATGGTGATTGAGACAAGTATGAGAAAAATCTAGGCTTTTCTGGTAGACCTTAATTCAGGCACCCAGATATAGAGAAGTCCGTAGGCCGGAGAGAAAGAAGCATGGGAAATGAACATTTGATAACTTCATGAAAGTCTTGCCAGTCGCCAGGCATAGTTAAATGTGTTCTTCCAGGTTTAGGGGACATGAAGTATTAATAGATAGAGTAATAGTTAATACCAATTTCTTTTTCCTCTGACTTAGCTAACTGGAATTAACTATGGCTTTTCTTAAACTCTAATGCATCAAAAGTAAAAGAAAGACTTGTGATTCCCTGAGTAGCAATGCAATATTAGGAAATATAAGTTACCATATGCAGCACCACACAAAGACTTGATTGCACAGTGGGAATGAGTTAGCGTAACCTGAGAAATCCACACAGTAGAGGATTTCATACATTGTACTACTAACCAATCCCAGCTTCCTTTTATGTGTTCCCTTTTGAAATAAAAAGGAGTAAAATATTTCATTTTTTAAGTGTCTGTTTATCCTAGCACACATTAAAAAAGCAATGCATACAGGTGTATAGAAGAGGCTCTCTATAACACAAATGAATAATTTATATTCTCGTTTTATTCCTTTTGTAGCAGTGAGGGCATCTAAAGGACCATGTGTGCAGTCTTACTCACAAAGCATTGTTATAGCATTAGCTGGCAAGGGACCATTAGAAGTACCCCACTCTTTAAAAGGATATATACCCTAAGTTACCCTAAAAAGATCAATATCTCCATCTAAACAAGGAAAGTCCAAAAAATAAACCTAGCAATTTATTATAGATTTCAACCAATCTTAGATTTATCCTAAAACTCAACCACTAAAATAGAAACCATTACATTAATAACTCATGAGAAGGCTAGTTATAGGTCATTTTTTCCTACTTACGAAATCACTTCATTTCATTTCTCTCATTATTTTTATATGTATATAACTTGATATTATCTGACTTCTTAGCTGTGGTCATTCTTTTCAGGATTTTCCACAGGGAAACTTCAAACTGGACACAGAGATAAAACAGGCTTATACTGCCAAGGACATACTTAAAAATAATTTTTACTCAGTTCGGTGGTTTAAGTTTCTTGGGAGATGAGAGAAGAATTTTTTCTCTTCCTCATGCTCTGGAGTAAATGTAAGCTTTCTACAAAGTGTTAGGCTGACTGCAATGAAATGAAAACTCTACCATGTATCAATACAATGATGATGTATTTATAGAACATGAACCACAAGAGAGCTATAGTGAGCACTTTCAATAAACCTCAATTAAAGTGGTCAATATTGCTAAAAGAATCTTTAAAGCACCTCTGACAGAAAACTTCTTGGAGATTAGTTTTAAATGCTGAGATAGACAGAGTGCTTCAAAGCATAATGGGAAGTAAATGCCAGTGTTTAAGTTCTAGCTCTCAGGATCTCAAGGTTATGGCTTGAATAAATAAAAACTCCATGATCCTTGAATAAAAGGTATTTTTACCTTTTACACTTGAAAAAGTAAACATGGGCAGTATCCTATATAAAGACTTATAAGAGTACACCTGTGCTAAATCCTTTTAAACATGTTTATCCATGTTTTTCCTAAAATGCTAAATTTTTCTTGTTCCTCTTCTATGATAATTTAGAGAGATATTTCTTACAGTCATGGTCCATTTGAAGTCCCACTTCTACAATCCTTTCCTTTATGTCCTAGTTTTATGAAAATCTGCACAGCCAAATATGGGGCTTGATTACAGACTCTTAGAGCAATTGTCAATTGTCCCTTGTAAATTTAAGCTCCACCACTGAAAAGTAAGTTCCTTAAAGGCAAGCTTCATGCTCTACTTTGCTTTACAATCCCTCATATTGATAAGCAGAGTTCTAATCACCTTGTGGCAGCTTTGTTTAAAATGCAAACATTGCTAGATGGGTTCCACATCTTAGGAAAGCTTTCAGAGCTCACAAGCTAATGAGCATCTTAGTTTGCAAAGTATGAGACCTGGAAAGTCCTGGATGCAAAGAACTAAGGACTACAAGGGTAGGAGAGGGTAGATTTAGAAAAAGAGATGCTTTAGAGAGAGAGCCAGAGAGGGAAAGACAAATGACAGTTTTCCCCAAGACACTTTGGACACTTTCATCTGGGTAGTAAAGTTCTTTTTGAAGAGTAGACACTCAAGGGTTCTTTCTCAGATGGAAAACCCTAACAAAAGGGAGGCCCTCGGAACACTCTGGTGCAGTTTAACTCTCAGGGATCCAAATTAGCTAACCCAGCGAAGAAAGTTGTTCTTTATTGAGCTAAAGCCAGATACAGTCTTTCTTTTCACTGGTACTGATGCCTTAGTATTCAGTGATTCATTTGTTCATTCATTTAACAAATGTTTAGTGCACACCTGATATGTGCTTTAACACATTCTGAGGGTTGAGAGATTCTACTGTGAGCAAAATGAACTTGGACCCTAGCTTTAGATGGTCCTGTCTCCTGGCAGACGAAAACACTAACCAAATAATGACTCCAATATGAAACTAACAATTTAAAAAGCTGGTTAATGCAATAAAGAAAAGGCATAATGAGCCCTGAGCACATTTGGTAGAGAAAGCTGATCTAATGTAAAAGCGAGCAAAGAGGGCGGGAGTGTTCTGGCAGTAGAAAAAGCATAAGTTCGTGAGAATGGAAGGAACCATGAAACTTTCCAAGAACCGAAAGAAAGACTCTTCTTAAAAAGTTGTATGAACTGAAGATTGAGAACCCCTCAACACTTGGTGAGCAATTCCTCAGTGCGGCATTTGGGTGCTTGTGGTCCTTTGAATAAGAGAACCCAGAGGGCTCAATGCTCTGCTGTGGGCCGGAGAAGGCTCTCATCTCCTCTCCCTTTCCTATCCGGCCGGGTTTGTGCCTTTGTGGGCAATGCCTGGCAAGACCCCTGATTCCAGCCGAAACCGGTTTGGCTCAGTGGATAGAGCGTCGGCCTGCGGACTGAGGGGTTCCAGGTTCGATTCCGGTCAAGGGCATGTACCTGGGTTGCGGGCACATCCCCAGTAGGAGATGTGCAGGAGGCAGCTGGTCGATGTTTCTCTATCATCGATGTTTCTAACTCTCTATCTCTCTCCCTTCCTCTCTGTAAAAAATCAATAAAA
>NW_005356259.1:4723556-4745248 GCF_000412655.1 Myotis brandtii
ACCCCTGATTCCAACCAAACTTTGAGTGGTTTTCAAAGTCATATGTGATCTGTTGCTGGGTAGAAAAATTCACAGAAAGTTCAGGCTGAGGGACTATTAAAGGTACCTGGACTGTTTGCAGGACTGGTCTATCTTAGAGACGGTCTTGTAGCAAATGTGATCTCTCTTTATTAAATGTATTATTCTTCCAGCCTTAGTTCCAAGGATAAAAGGAAGGTAAGCAAGTTGAGCAGTTGGCACTGGAATCTCAGCTGGGGTCCTAACCTTTTTTAAGGTGTCACCTAACTTAGTTGAATAGCAATGCTCTTTTTCAAGTCTTCAAATTATATTAAAAATCTGCTATCTTCAGGGTAAGCAACTGAGGTCATAGAAGTGCGATGGCCACAAGCTGTTTTGTAACTTTGAGCAAAAGCTGAAGGCGCTCTCCCTCACAGGAGCACAGGGCGCCTTTCCCGTTCCCTCCCCCCTCCCTGCCCCAGGCATGTAATCATTAGTTTCCACACTCCCAAGCTCCAAGGGCCCTTCCTTTACCTCTGTAACTTGTTTGCTGGACCATTTCTTCTAGAAATTACTTCTACCTCTTTGATTCACCAAATAAATGTTCTCTTATAGTTTGGGTCTTGGCTCTGAATTCTTTCCTAGCCAGAACCCAAGTACCTAATCTTTAAAAATAATAATAAGCTGGAGATATGACAAACTTAGAGGAGAAATATAACTAAAATTGAACATAAAAGTAAAGTGTATTAAACTCAAAGGCTTGTATCATGCCTCTATTTATTTAATGCCATGTTGCCACCTAGTAAGGCTTTTAAAAAATTGAAAATGGGATTTAGGGTAGTAAAGTTCTAACTGTGATAGAGAAAATGGATGTTAGAAAGCAGGCCATTGCTACTTATGATATTCTCAGAAAGTTAGAAGCTTTGTGTTCAAAATGTTTCCATAATAATTTAGTTAGGATAAGTATCTTTTACTGAAACTTAATTGTTTTATCTCAACTTTTCTATGCTACAGGTCCCTTATGAATTTTACTCTTAGAAAATTTTCTAGTTTCCAGTTTTGAAGCTTTAAGAATATAGGCATATTGAAATCTGTCTCAACATGTGGATTTTTCCTTTTTTAATTCTCATTAAGAACTCATTGGTATCCTCAGGGTACAAGGGCAGCACATTCACTTCATTGCAAAAATTCCCTAGATTTTCTCAGTTTTCCCTTATGGTTCCTGCTTTGTGAACTGCTTCTATATAATAGTTATTTTGCTACTTTTAAATCAGAATTTTATTGGTGGGAAGTTCCTAAGGTTCAGGATTCTTTTGTATGTAAATCTTATCTGGTTTACATATCAGCACCACCCAGCTTCCAAAACAGCTGGCGAGCTAAGCCCTTAGTTTTACAAACATGGTTCTCTCATTGTAAACATTTGCAATTCCTCTGGTAAAACCTCCTCCTAACCTATAGTCATTAACAATTATTTAAGAGCAACCTTACTAATCCTCTCATGGCTGTTGAGATCCATGTTTCATTATAGTATATTGTTTTGCTCATTGTGGAAGCATAAATGAATCAATATCCCCAAAGCACACCAGGCACTATAGTCAAATTGTCTACATGTGTAAAAGCAATAATCAGATCTACATGCAGTGTTAAAGTTCCCTTTCCCTTGCTCTACTTAAGGAGCCAATCCTGGTGCCTCTGCAGGCTCTTAGCTTTACCAGTATTATTCCAAACAGACTCCAGGAAAACCTGTGCTGTCACTCCTCACCTATGTGAAAGTGTCCAAGATGCAAATCCTTCGAGGGGCACTCCTTAGTGGAGCAAGTGGGATACTATTTGAGCACTTACGAAGCGGTTTCCATAATGCTGCCTAAGTCACTGTACTGGAAGTCTTATGGTCCCGATGGAGAGATGACACCATGCCATCTTCAGAAAGCCTTGAGGTTTGGAAAACTATCCTATAGTTTGAATACTTATTCTTTCTGCACGACTGCACTGTTTCGTGTGTTCATGTGTTCTCTAGCAGACAGCGCTGGACTTCTTCCCTGAAATATGAAGAGTCTGACCCCTCCCTCCCAAACCCAGTCTATGCTCAGACATCAGCTTGGGATGCTGTAAAAGACAGAACAACCGATTTCACACACACCTCCCCCCACAAAAAATGGCACAGGCTCTGAGCCAGTCCCTCACACACATGGGGCTCTGCACAAGCGCATCCTGCCTGTGCTGCCTGGCGCTCACAGACTGAAGCCTAAATAAAGGAGCAGTGTGGCTGCCGGAGCAGCTCCACTCCCCGCCCGGCGCAGGATGCCTTCATAAGCACATGTGGAGGGCAGGACAGGAGGACAGCCCCTCCCTGCCTGCTAACTCTGGGACATGAGCTTTCTTCTTGCGCAGCGGATCAGAATTCAAAAGCAGAAAAACCAAACCAAACGGTCAGACAGAGCAGGCAGCTTTATCTTTTCAGAGATGAATGGCAGGCAAGGACCCTATGTTTTCACCTGTCACTTCCCATGAGGAGCGTCCAAATGTAAAGTGTCACACAGGCGTGCATCTTGTCTTAGAGAAATTGTCTACTAGCCCACTTACCAACAACAAAAAAGTGCTTTCTGTTATGTCCAAAGAAATGCAAGCTACCCTTTTAAAAATGGAAACCTGTAATTGCCCGAAAAATAGCTTCTGCCAGCCTTGCTGGGGAGTTTGCACTTGAAGTAAAACCGTCACCACTCACTCCCTATTCAAGCTGAAATTTTAAAAGGCAGGCAAACTGAAAGGAACCACGAGCCAGTCCGTCCCTATCAGAAAACAGCCATCGGAGCAAATCACGTTGGGGAAAGGCTCGGCAACCCGGAGAGACCATCTCCTCAGGACAGGCGGAGAGATATGGAGCCATTTTTCACTAGGTTCACAAGAACATGTCAGCTCACAGCCACCCGGGCACTGCCAGAGCGCATCTTAATTTGGTCAAAAGGGACCTCGCCAGGCACCCTCACAGGACATTTTTTTTTTAAAGAGCCCATTATAAACCCGATTCCCTCTGCTCCCAGCACCTTCTTGATAGAGTCTTTGGCAACTGAATGGCAACGATCTGCATCCTATTCTAAACTCAATGCCTTCCCCCATTGCCTTTTAAAATGTGAATTAAGACACTTCTGAGCAAATAGTCCGGGGGGGAGGGGGGAACAGGAAGAAAAAAACCCTTCTCCCCACTCCCCACCCTCTGTCAGCTTCTGGACTGATACCTCTGGGCAGTTTTCTCCAGAACAGAGCAGATTCTGGACCAGGGCACAATGGCAAATTGGCAGACAAGTCCGCGACCACAGAAGGCACAGGCGGTGCTTTCTTTGTAAAAACACCGGAAAATACACATGCTCGAACAAAAGACACTATCTGCACAGCGAGAAACAAGAGGAATTATGTGTTGGTTCTCCATACATCTGTACCCACTTATTAAAAATAGTTTTGTGGCTATTTTAAGTATGACAGGTTGTGTTCTTTCCTCTTCAAACCAGGTCACAAGGAACATCATTTCCTAAGCTTTGTCTCCAATGGGAGGTAAAACACACTCGGCCGGAGGAAGACCTGGGGTGTGCCTTTGTTGGGAGGGTGCCATTGCAAACTTATTACATTTGAACTCAATTATGTGGGAAATTCAGATAAAGCAAACGCAGTCCGATATCTCTGAATTATTCTGACATTACAAAGAACCGCCAAGTCAGCAGATATTTGCTGTTTGCGTTCCCTAATAACCTAATCATGCATTTGCAGCCCTCTGAGCAAAACGCTCCCTGTCCTCCCCACAGCCACCTGACAATCCCAGGGCTGAAACCCACATTCTGACTCAGAAGGAGACATCATGACGGCTCTCCACTCGCTGTCTGGAACAAAAGCTCCGCGAGCCACCGAGAGGCATCTGGTAAAGGAAGTGAGAGTCGAATCAAGTTTAGGTTCCCATCTGGTGGAATACGGCACTACCTATCCAGGGGTCGGGGAGCAGAGGGTTCAGAGGGAATGAATAGAAAACACACACAGAGACAGAGAGAGACTGAAGCCAGACCCCGGTCCGTTTCAGCTTACTAACCTAGAGCTGTGTTCAGAGGAAGCCGGGAAGCCGTTCGTCCTCTCCCACCTTGCCATGGTCCTCTGTCAGTGTCGTCTCAAACCACCTGTACTTGTACCGGTCCAACCCATTTTCAGATCAGATAGTTTTCCTGGTAGAAGGAGTCACCGCTGAGCTTTGATTTTGGCAGCATGGATGCCTAGGATTTTCCTCTTTGAGCCAGACACAGCCACAAAAAACTGCTGCTGAGGTCTTTTGTTTTCCCCTCCTCTCAAAGATGAAGCATGCAGCACTTCTCTCTCTCTCTCTCTCTCTCTCTCTCTCTCTCTCTCTCTGTCTCTCTCTCTCCCTCTTTCTCTCCCCCTCCGCTCTCTCACACTCACTCCCCTGTTTCTTTCACCAACCCCCTCCAGCAACCTCGCCCCATTCCCATTCAGTCGGGGTCATTTACATCTCCAAGCTTCAGACCTGTTCCATAGGCGCCTGTCTCTCACTTTAGGATTTCCTCAACTAAGGGAGGGGGGCGGCTCTAGGTGAAGTCAGGTGACCCCTCCTTAAAGCCAGTGAGATGGATGGAGTGTGTGAATTTTAATATACACACAGGCACATTTACATTACAAAGCACCGAGGAAAACCTAGCTGCCATAGATTAGGCATTTTTGCTTTTGCTTTCATCGTCCCAGTTTAGCAATTAAGAGAAGCTAGTATAGTTTACAGAAATGTAATTAAACTTTTCAGTGTTAATAACAAGTCTGTATACCTTCAGAATCATCCAACGGAGCAATTCTTTTAAACTTGTAAGCATGACTCTTACTTTTTTCTTTTGAGGGTCAAAGAGCCAGTCATTTTACTATTTACACACTTTTCAAACTGGCCTTTTCTTTGACATCTCATTCAACTTATCTCAAAGTTAAGGATCATCATAAAATATTTTTAAAAAGGTAATATGGAGCCCTGACCAGTTTGGCTCGGTGGATAGAGCATCGGCCTGCGCACTGAAGGGTCCCAGGTTCGATTCCGATCAAGGTCATGTACCTTGGTTGCGGGCACATCCCCAGTGGGGGGTGAGCAGGAGGCAGCTGATCGATGTTTGATCGATGTTCTCTCATTGATGTTTCTAACTCTCTATCCCTCTCCCTTCCTCTCTGTAAAAAATCAATAAAATATATATTTTTTTTAAAAAAAAGGTAATATGGAAGGAAAAGTAACTGACAGAAAACCAGAGCACATAGCATGGATAGAAATCGATAGTTTTTTATTGTGGAACTAGACTCAATAATGAGTAATTTTTGGCTCTTAGGCAAATAACTTTTCCATTCTCTGCTTCAGTGTCTCTGTCTGAAAAAAGAACGTAAATGTCATAAATGTGCCATTTCTCTCCCACCAATTAAGCAAACCTGGCAGAGAGTGATGCCCAGGTAGATATGCCACTCAGGGCACCAGCTACAGAGGCAACTGGAAAAACTAGTGCTGACCTTGTACAGGGTTAAAGTTTAATTTATAGTCTCCACACTACATCCGAAGAGTAAATCTGTTACCACTTCATTCCCTGCTTCAAAGTTTTTGATATCCAATGGCGAGCATTTCCCTATCTCTATCATCAAATAGGAATAGTATGCATTCTGCTCATCAAACACTGCAAAGAAAAGTGAGATAATCTCCATAAACTGTTCTCCATAAAAGTAATATATATATTACTTTATAAAGCTAAACAATACCTACTTAGAAGGAGGATCAATAAGTTTGGTAAGAACAAGACTCAAACGAAGAATCTCTCAGCCTTTGGGGCTCCATGCATGGATTCTTCATTTCGAGAGTAGGGAGACTGGTGCCTCAACAAAACAGGAAAGTGGGGAGGGCAGAGCTGACATAGCATTACCTAGCTCGGGAGATAACATTTCGAACTCTTACACAAACAGCCTCTCATTCTCCCCAGAGAGATGCCAGGAGAGCATCGCATTTACTGCTGGGACTGGACACTCCAGCGGAAATACACACACTCCACGCCATAACCACCACTCAGAGGCAAGCATGGAATGAGTAACAGCTTTTCACTCCTCTTGCTTGTTTTGTATGTTACCTTGCATAGAAAAGATCCTATTTAGGCTTTTAAAATAAATTATAGGCTAACTGGCTGCAAATTTAGCTTCATTCACTCCTCTTGCTTGTTTTGTATTTTAAAAGCCTTACCTTGCATAGAAAAGGTCCTATTTAGGCTTTTCAAATAAATTATAGGCTAACTGGCTGCAAATTTAGCTTCAATGTATACTACAAAAACTGGCACCAAAACATTGGACAAGAACAAAAAAACAAACAAATAAAAACAACTTCCCTTAGAAAAGTAAGTTGGGTTAGGCAAATTTAGGAAGACCTAAAATTGTGTAGGATAAAAACATGAAGGATTTCACTGTACAGTCTCTTATAACCAAATTAGCTCCTTTTCACCTATCATTTTTTTCCTTCTAACTTTGGGTGTCTTCATTTTGCATTTACCCAATTCTTTTTCCCTCCACTTCACCCGTTGGTCTTTCTTCTTTTTGGCCATGGTATCACTTTCCTTGAAAGGACAAAGCGTTGGCAATTAGAGAGAGTGGGGAAGACCTATCTTATTTTGGGTCAAATAACACTTGGATTTTAACCCAAACTCTAGAGTATGAGGACTTTGAAGCTCCATGTTATTCCAACAAAGAGGCATGAACATGGAATCTAGACTGCATTTATTTTATTACTAAAATCAAAGCATCTTGATTTAAAGAGACTTGTAAAGCTAAAAAAACATAAATTAACAAAAATGTTATAGCAACTGATGTCTTCTGTGACTCAAGGAACAAACTAAAGTACTGACAGAAAGTAGAATAAATCTTTACTCATGCATTCATTTATTCAACCAATGGGATTGAACACTTCCTTTATGCTAAGCATTATCTAAGCTATGTACAAGATAAATAAAACAAAACCTGGACCCTTTCAGAAGTTGAAAATATGTACCACTGACATACAATAAATGTTGATGTAAATTGTTATGGAAGGTCAGCAAAGGGGGAAATTTCTCCTTGGTGGGATGCAGGATGGTTATAATAGAATTGGTGACATTTGAAATGAGCCTTTTAGAATGGGTTTTCTGGGTAAGAAAGCAAAGGCAAAGAGATTTCAGTCTAAGAGACACAAAAAAGCATGAATAAACAGAAACTTGTGTTCAGTTTGCTGTAACGGGACCACAGGGTGCTTGTAGGGAGCGAGTGGTTGGAAAGGTAGATCAGAATAGACTGTGAATGATCTTGAATGCTCTGCCCAAGTATTTGTGTTTTACCTAAGATGCAGTGGCAAGCTATTTAAGGTTCTTTGGCTGGTCAATTATTTGTTTTACAAAGATTATTTTGGCAGCAATGCAAAGGGTGATTTATAGCAGTGTTTCTAAAACTTTCCTAATAATAAGAATAACCTGCAAATGATAGTAAATACATAGATTTCTGGGTTCCACTCCAAATCTAGAGAAGAAGGTCAGGAATCTCTATTTTTAAAAAATATCCCAGGGGATTAGACATATAAGGATAGTTGCACAGAGAATTAATATACCTAGGATCATTATTGAGCCAAATGAAAGACTTTTGCTTTCTTACATTACAATAATAGATTTTTACATACAGGTTGTGAACATTTATCAGAATCAAATACCAAGAATGTGCTCATGTTGTACCATGAAGTATGAAATCCTATATAATAAAAGCCTAATATGCAAATTGTCCCCTCAGGTGGGAGTTCAACCGACCGGGAGTTCGACCGCTCACTATGACATGTGCTGACCACCAGGAGGCGGCACAGAAAATGGCGGGTGTTGGCAACGCGGCACTGGCAGCAGTGGGAGGTGGAGGCACTGCCGGCTCCTGGGACCGCGGCGGGATGGTGGAGCAGGTGAGCAGGCAGTGCCAGGCCAAGGTGGGTGTGAGCGGGGCCCAGTCTCCCCACAGACGGTGACCAGTGGTGGTGGGGGGCAGGGCGGGTGGGTGGTGCCAGGCCAAGGCAAGGTGCCAGGTGGGGCTGCAGGGCTGTGAGGCTGGGGGTGTGAGCTAGGGCCCGATCTCCGCAGGCCACCCCGAAGGACCCCACCCATGCATAAATTTCATGCACCAGGCCTCTAGTTATAAATAATAGTCCGGGTCATCTGATTTCTATTTTGTCTTATGTGAAACCTTTTGTCCTGTTAGGGTCTTTCTCACATCTAGGGCTTTGAAACCGTTTCCTAAAATAAACTCCCTCCCCGTCCTTTCTTCATCTCCAATTTAATCATCCTTCAAGAACTCCCTGCTAACATCATGCACATGAATCTGCCCCTTTTCTAGTAGAGCTTATAGTTAAGGCATATTGATATTACAACAGCAGCCCCAGGAATAATACTGCTAATAGACAACTCTCACATTAGCATGCTTTTTAAATTCTCACAATAACTCTATAAAGTACTGTCACTACCACTTAACCATTGAGGAAACTGAAGTCTAGATACATTAAGTAATTCACCAAAGGTCAGAAAATTAATGAATGGAAGTTTCTAGATTAGGACTCCAGTCAGTCTGTGCTACATGAATTAGATATCATATCTTATTTCCTAATTATCCAGATCACAATATTTAGTAGTTGAATATCTCAGTATATATATTTTTTAAGATAATGGAGAAAGAGATCTATATTTTTTTATTCTTTTAAAAAATTCTTTATTGTTTAATGTATTACATAAGTCTCCCTTTTCCCCCATTGACCTCTCCCGGCAGTCCCCAACCCCCAACACATGCCCTCTCCGCCCCCCATGTGTGGCCAGTGGTTATGCTCATATGCACGCATACAAATTTTGTTACGGTTTTGCTTTCTATTATTGCAAACTGGCTAAAGGCTCAGTTTGAGGAGCTGAACGCTGGCTTTGGATTTAAAGGCTTTCTCTGCCACTTTCAAGGTGTATGAGCAAGGGCAAGTCATTTAATTTCTCTGTGCCTCAGTTTCCTGACCCATCTCATAGTTGCATCTTGAGAATCTGTGTTAAATACTTACTATAATTCCTGAAACTCACTAAATATTGAATTTTATTTATTATTATTGTTGTTGTTATTATTAACAAGTGAGAAGCAAATACTCTGTGTATCCGATCAGTTTTCCATCTCATCAGAGATACTTAGGGGTGAAAAAGCACCACTAACTGTATACCATTAAAAGCTACCACTTAGGTAGCTTTCATTCAAGCTTACAGAGCTACAGATGATTTAGTCAGATAAGGAAGCTGCCCCAACTGCTATTCAACTAGTCATGAACTCCATATATTGCTTAATTATTAGGTCTGTAACGTATGGTCTCTTGAGACCTTTGAGATAGCTGCCTGGCAGGCAGAAAGTAAAAATTACACAATTTTTAAAAAGCCAGCAGCTTGCATTTTAGCAATAAACTAAATATCCATTCTTAAAAATCAATTATACCTGCTTTCTGTATAAATTACTGTCTTTTTCTAAATATTCCCAATATTTCCATGGATCAGTTTCTTAAATTCTGAGATATGTATTCTTAAAATTTCTTTTAAGTATTCAATGTACTTGCCAGTTAAGTGTATGCTAAGGGTAGGTAGGATATTGTGCTTATATAAAATCAAATCAAATAAATAGATGTTCTCTGATTGTGGGAAAATTCTGCATGAGAATTACAGTTATTATATCTACAAACTACAGACAATTAAAACCTTGAGAAAATTCTCTTCTTTTTTTAATTATATAAATTGTTTCTCCTAATAGGAAAAAAAAATCCTATGTTTGATGATTTGTGGGAGTGTGTATTAAATGATCGACATATTGCAGTTGTACATTGGGTCTGAGGATAGATTACTTTTGAGTTGGGAACTATGGTTAATATTTGCAGAGCCTGGATCTCTGGCTTATAGGCTGCATTACACTTTCTATTAAAAAAAAGACACAACTCATCTGGTTTTGACAATTTATGCTAAATAAATACATTTTTAGTCACTGTCAAAAGTATCCTAATTCTACTTGAAGATAGTTACATGTATGGTCATGCATGCATACTATCATAGGCAATAAAGTTTGATTATCCCATTCTAAGAAAAGAAAAGTAAAAAGAAAATTCCTGCTCTGGATTTTTCTTGACTAACCAGCCAAATGGATGCTTTAAGAATGGCCCTTAGCCCTGGCCGGTGTGGCTCAGCTGGTTGAGCATCATTCCATGTACTGAAAGGCTACAAGTTTCCATTCCTGGTCAGGGCACATATCTGAGTTTTGAGTTACCTCCCCAGTAGGGGTGTATGTGAGAGGCAGCCGATCAATGTTTTTCTCTTTCCCTCTCCCTTCCTCTTTCTCTAAAAATCTATTTTAAAACTCTTAAAAAAAATAAAAAGAATGGCCTTTAAATATAGCTTGGTGTCAAAGACAGGCCTTAGTAATCCTGACTTCACCACTTCCTAGCTGTGTGGTACTAGACAAATTATTCGTTTGTAAAACAGTGGTAATATCTGTTGCATGGAGTTCTCAGGTATTAAATGAAATGATGAATATAGAGTGCTGAACACAGTGCCCGGCATACCATCAGTACCACCACCCTTATCACATTATCATCATCAACACCACCGCTATCATGACATAATTATCATAATCATTATCACCACCACAGCTATCATCTCCATCATAATCCTCCTCCCCCTCCTCCTCCTCATCATGATCACCAAATATTTATCATGCACCAGACACTGCTCTAAATAAGCACACAATAAATAGGAGCTTCATTATTATAGTATTTCCCTTTACTGCTTTTCAGCTCATGACATTGTATATTCTGAGTCTATTAGCCTGATGTAAAACACGCCATCATGTTCCAATAGGCCCAATCAAAACAACAGCTTACACTTAAATACCTATCAGTAATGAAGTAACAAATAACATATTTCCCTTCCCCTATTATTTTCATTAACAAGTCTCAGGATTAAATCATGCACATGAAAGGTACCCCCTAGGTAATTTCTCACTTCCCTGAAGGTAACTCGTCATGTCATGCATTCACAATCCACATGATAACTTGCTTCATACAACTGAAGAGACCAACATACAAGCAGAAGAGCTTTCTGTACTGAGTGGACATCAATACGTTCCTGTGCTGACAGCTGTCCTGCATGGGACTGCATCTGTGATCTCAGGATGTGTTATCCTACTTCAGACTTCTGACAACCAGGTTGAATTGTGATCTTTTATCTTCTCCAGAGGCTCATGCTTTTCCATAACCCTTTACTTCATCTTGTGGACCCCATCAGATAGACATAAATGGGGTGTATAGGGGGTCTCCTGCTTTGCTTGGGCTGAGCCAGGACAAAATTGTGGAGTGCAATTTGCTGTCATATTTTCCACTTTCCTTCTCCTGCCCTTTAAAGCCCTCAGTGGCCTTTCTCCATTCCATCCAGAGTCCTTTGGATGATTCTCACCTCATAAAACCAAGATTCAGTAGAATGCACTGTGTAAATCTGTATGTGTTACCTGAAGTAAGGATCCTTATTGTCGTAATGACTCAGATGGTTTGTACAACCTTTTAAAATGAAAACATTCCTTGGAAGTAGAAACTAAAACAATTTCTAGAAATTTTAAACCATGGCCAAAAACATGTCTGTTTAAATAAACTGAACTCAACAGAGCTTATTACTTACAATGTCCTTCAAATCATGAAGGAAAATGAATACAGTGGGAGATATATATTCTGATTTGACTAGCCTAGTATTGAGAAAAAAGACCGTGGATGGGCACCTTGGTTTTGAATCATAACTCCGCCATGAATGGATTGTGTAACATTGGGCAAGTTAGCTCAAGGTCCCTCAGCCTTAATTTCCTCATCTGTGAAATAGAAAATATAATACCTAGAAGTAAACCAATCATTAATTTACTAACACATAATCTGGCACATAATAGGCTTTCAGAAAATAGGACTTTTGTTCTTGCTCTTACTAAGTAGTCAGCTATTAAATAAATCCTTTTTTTTTTTCCATGGGTCATCTTCTACAGGTTACCTCATCTGCTCACATCTCTTTAGTTCACCTAACATTTGCATTAGTGTCTTTCAGCATAAAAGGTTTCACATGTAGTAAAATGTGGTTTTGCAAAGTTCTGATTTTAGTCAAGTAATCTACTTTCCCCAAGGCACCAGAGCAACTTAATAAAACCAAAATCAAATGAAATTGAATTGAGAAAAACAGAGAAGGAAAAGGTAAACAAAGAAGAGAGGACCGAAGAGAGGAAAGAGAAGAAATAGTTACATTATTAACCTAGAAGTCAGGTGATGCTACCTTACCATAGGAGAGTATAGAGTTCAGTTGAACTCTATTAAGGATTAAGGAAACCTGGCCTTCAATAACTCATGTAATGTCAATAACCTTCTCTATGAAATGAAGATATTGAACTTTTCTGAAGATCTCATTCAGGTTGTAGATTTTGGTTTTATGAGATTAGGAAGTAAAACATTTCTGGAGGACCCTTCAAATATTGAATTCCATTAGTCCAGCGGTTTTCATCCTGTGGGTCGCGAACAATGAAAATACATCCTGCATATCAGATATTTACATTACTATTCATAACAGTAGCAAAATTACAGTTACGAAAAAAAAATTACAGTTATGAAGTAGCAACGAAAATAATTTTATGCTTGGGGGTCACCACAACATGAGGAACTGTATTAAAGGGTCAAGGCATTAGGAAGGTTGAGAACTACTGCTTAGTCCATGATTCTGGGAAAGGTTGCTCCAATTGTTGGCTCCCCTTGACTCAACTTGATTCTTTGTCAGACATGGCTACCTGCTTTATCTACATCATCCAATTTAACCCCCATGGTAGTATTACTGTCACCACTTCAGAGAGAAAGCATTTTCGGCTCAGTGACTTTAACTGACTCTGCCAAGATCAAAGAGGCAAAAGGACAGAACACGATTAACACCACCTCTCAATACAAAGCCCCAGGTACTTTTTATTGCACCATGCTGCCACCCTCTGGGAAAGAAATTGGGAATAAAAGCTATATACAAATTGAACATTCTTTGAATGATTCTGCATTAATATTTTAGATAAATGTGAAGAGTCCAGCCATAGTCATGGCAATTTGGGAAAACACGCCCTGTTGGGGTAGTGAGGAGCAGCTTCTAGTTTAACAACTGGCTCAATGAGAAAACAAACAAATAAACAAACTGATTTGCTGCATCTGCCAATTTTTGTCAAGTAAATATACCTCGATAGCCAATTTCAACCTATCAACTTACAGTCACTGAACTGGAGTTGGGGAGAAATGCACCCATGGCTCTCTCCAGGCAGTGGGGCCATCTCCAGCATATCACTGTGTGTGTGCGAACCCAAATTTATATGCCACTTTCGTTTCCTTTTAAAAATAAACAATGACAGGACAATATGTCATTCCAAATGCTTTTCAAGTAACTATGAGTACCATGTGTTTCAATTTTGCCCTAATCAGTTTCCTTTTTTTGGCCAATTATGCCGATTATTATTGCACCTCTTAAAATTTCCAAAAGTAACTGTCAAAAATCCCAGCAAATAGAAAGAAAACCCCAAGCTCCCAATCTTGACCTTTTTATTTCTTTCTATATATTGGGTGGTTCTTATATCACTTTCAAATGAATACTTTTTAGGTTTCTTATGAGATGTGTGAGGTTTTCAAGGAACCCCCAAGGCAGGGTTTCTCCAGCAAACCAGCAGGTGACAATTGCCATATTTGTCAGGACTGTCTCAGCAAAGGACCATTAGGGAAACCTGAACATAAAGACAAAACAAAACTATCCCATGGCCTTGCATTACTTATTTCTCATCTTAAGGTGCCATAACTGCTTGAATTCCTCTGGAATAAAAGCAAGGTGACTGACAAGTTGTAAGGAAATTGCATGCATAATTTACATGTCACCGTGAGCAAGCAGAGGAGTTGTCATTTGTGTAGACTGCCTTCCAAATGATATTCAGATAGATGGTTTGAAGAATGACTTCTGATTGCTGAGACAATTTAGTTTATCTTACTCATTTCCTGTGATTGTAAGATGCAGAAGTACGAATAGAGCAGAGGTTAAATGTGAAGAGCATTCCATGAAAGAAAATTTGCACAAATGCTTGAATTATTGCCATATAAATGGGCAGAAATTTTTCCCCACCTACTCAATAAAAGACAAAGAAAAAAAAAGACACTTTTTAAAGCATCACGGCTATTTAAAGGAAAAATGAGATTGAATTGAGGAACAACTCTCCTTTAAAAATTATGATAAAGGAGAGAAAATAATCTTTTTCATTGTTATCTACAGCACAATATACTTATATCTGAACATAGTCTACATAAGAAAGAAGCATTAGAAAGTTAAAATAAGAAATAATGCTTTTGTAATAGAAGAAATATGCTTTAGGACTATACTAAAGCAAAGATGCTAACATCAGGAAGAATATCTTAACTATTAGCATAGCAGGGACCAGAACAGATGGCTGAAGGGAACTGGACATTAGTCAGTGAAGAATTTTGCTTTGAAATATTTAAGAACAGATTTCAAAGGGAAAAGACAAGGCAGGCTTCTTTCAGGTAGCAAGAGTACTAAGCAGATTACTCTAAGGAGAGATGTAAGAAGAGAAAGTGAAATACTAGCAGCTTCCAAATCTGATTATCTCTCAAAATCTTCTTGGGAGCTTTCAAAATACATTTTCATAGGTCCCTTCCTTGGAGGTTCTATTTCTGCAAATGAGATTCCTTCTCTTATGTCAGTTCTTGAATTTTGGCCATACTCTCATATGACTCTAGCTGTATTACATTTTTTACATTTTTATTTTCTTTTCCCAACTAGTTTGCAAACACTCTTATGCTTTTATATCCCCCAAAACACCTTGTCAGAAAAATCAGGGATATTCACTAATATGTGTGGGTTAATTGGTCATCTTGACACTGCTGTTTAAGATAAAATCACCCAGGTGACCAATTACAGGGACTACAGAAACTTAGACCCACACTTGAACAAAGATTTTAATAACAAAACAAAAATGTGATGTTGAAATAAAATCGAAAATGTGTCCTAAAATGGCCAACAGCAGGAAAATGCATGTTTTTCAGAATGATTCATGACATGAAGCCATGTTGGATTTATTTCTGGAGGATGTTGATTTGACTTGGAGGTGGTTAAACTTGTCACTCTGGTATAGTGTGTGTGTTCACATGATGTGAAAGAACATAATTATAGCTGTCCCTTGATAGTCTATTCATTTACAGCACTATTTTGGAAACAGTAAGTTTTTAAAATTGGTTTTTCGTGTTTGGGGAAGGAAGTTCCACTGTAGAGGAGTTTTGGAGCTTTGCCTCCTATGGATTTCCTCCATTGTAATTCAATAACATGTAATTGAATTTCAATGGTAAGTCTACCAGTTGCCAATTTCTGCCCTCAGGTTAAGGAACTTTCTTCTTCAGGCACCCAGGCCTACCAGTGCTGAGTCCCGGGCCCAGGGTTTTGGAGTGCAGTGTTGTTTCAATGAACACCTGTGCTCATTAATAGACAGCAAAATAGCCACTGTAGTGAAATCAAATTTAATTTTAGGAATTTGAGAAAAACTCACCATATTTCTCTTCTAGCACACAGGATGTGGCCTACTTCTTTAAAATGTCAAGCATAGAGACACAGATTTTATTTAAAGAACATGGAAACACTCATTTCCCATCAGGGAAAAGAGAAATTGATCATGTTTTCTGAAAGCTCATACTACCGGCATTGTCATAATGTATCAGGGACTTTCAAAGGCATTATCTTATTTGATCATTATAACCATTCAATCAGGTAGCTAAGGCAAGTATAATAACTCAGTTTTTCAGATTAAAAAAACTAAAACCCAGAAAGGTTAAGATTAAGTGTAAACCAGGTTGGGTATTTTTTTTCTGTATTTTCCCTTACCATTAAAAATGCAATAGCTAAGAACTATTTTCTTGCATCATTCTATAGGTTGGGTATTTTTTTTTTCTGTATTTTCCCTTACCATTAAATAATGCAATAGCTAAGAACTATTTTCTTGCATCATTCTAAAGGTTCTAGTTAGGCATGAATGGTGCCTGAGTTAAGATAAACAGGTCTTTTCTTCATACTTATATATAAACTAGAGGCCCGGTGCACAAAACTCAAGCACAGGGGGTGTCCCTCAGCTGGGCCTGTACCCTCTTGCAATCCAAACCCCTCAGGTAGGGTCCCTGGGCCTGGCCAGCGATCAGGGCCTATTGGGGCTTTCCTTCTCCTGGCTACTGGCAGCTGGCCCCACCCCCACCATCGGTCGCCTCCCTCTGCGGGTGACAGGTGTGGGGTGTGATCACTTGGCTGACCTGGGCCTCCCTTTGAGGGGCGATTGTGGGGCAATGGTGGGGGCCCCCGACCAATCTCAATAGCACCTGCCTTGGCTGGCCTGGCAACAGTGTGTGTCATAGTGTGGTCGTCCGAAAGGTCGTTTGGACAGTCGTTCTGCTGTTCAGTTGTTCAGTCGATTTGCATATTATGCTTTTATTGTTATAGATTTATGGGGGAAAATATATCTTTAAGCCTTTGCTTACATTTATATGTATATGTTCATTAATGTAAAATGTTCACAAAAATTGAAATTAACCAAATAAATAATAAAGCTATTACTGTAGAACTTTTTTTGCAACATAATTTTGAAGCTATTATTTAACTTTGAAAAATGAACACAAATTGACACTAATTAAAATATTTTCAAATGACATAAAAATCTAAATAAGAGCAATGCTTTGAATTTTGTTCTGTTGCAAGTTAGTTTATTGAAAAGTAAGTGAGGAACACAGGTTTGATTTTGCAAACAAAATAGAGATTGAATACTTTTAGTTTAGAAACCATTTTCATTGGTTGTTCAGACTAACAGTACAAGGTTGTGTAAGTGTTCTACTTTAATCTCCACAAATTTAAAAAATCCTGAGGTATTAATGAGAAGAGATTGAAGATCAGTATTTAAAAACTATTAACTTAAAAACTGTTGAATCAAAAAACTGTTAACAAAAGCTTTGCATAATGAGTTGACTATTTTGCTATCACGTCAAAAATACTGCCTTTGATCCCACTCACTTGTCCTCTCTGGGTATGTATACAGCATTTTTTTTTTTGTACTCTGTTATTTGTTTTCTTTTTTGGGATTTAAAACTATGTCATTTACTCACATAATTGCCATATGTTTACTGCTTGTATTTGAGAACTCCATGCTATTTATTTCTCCTCTTTCCTGTCCTGTAGGTGAGTCATCTAACTTATTTTACCTAAGTGTCCATACCTATAAAACAAAACTTCGGACAAGATCTTCCTTATGCTCTATGTCAACTTTGCAATGCTATGCAGTTTCAGAGAAAACCTGAAGGGTCCCACAATAGTGTAACATTGAAGGACAAGGATTAAGGGAGTCTCTTTTTCGCTCTCTGCAAATTATGCGTGGACACTTCCCTTGATGATGCTTCCTACCCTAGACAACTACCACTGAGAATGTGAGACAGAGAAATGGTGAAGCAGGCAGACAGTGAGGCAGGTGGAGAGGGACTGAGTGAGGGGTCTACTGGACATTTATGGATTGCACATGTATTAGAGGTGGTAGTTAAGCACTATTACACCCTGAGCCCTCATGCCCTCAGGAGACCAGCAAACCTGTCAGCAAATCCTATCATTCATACCTTCAAAACAGATCCAGAATCTAACCCTTTTTTCACTACTCACACTACCAGCAAGTTCCCTAGTGTCTAATCTGGATAATGGCAGTAGCCTAATTGGTCTCCTCATTTCTGCCCTCTTCTTAGCCAGAGTGCTGACCTTGTTAAAACATAAATCAGATCCTACCAGCTCTTTTAACCTCAAAGATTTCCCATTTCACTCAGAGTAAAATCCAGTGTCATACAAGATTTACGAGACCCTTCACAATTTGCTGGCCATTCCCAACAGTTTACCCCTTCTTTGTTCACTGGGTTCTGGCCACACCTGCCTCCTCACCATCCTTAAACAGCAGTCAGAATCCATCATGAGATCTTTGTAATTACGGTTCCCTCTGTCCACAATGCTCTTCTCCGAGATATGGACTTATTCTTTTCAGATCTTGGTTCCAAATTTACCTTCTAAATGGAGGCCCTTTCTGACCATCCCACCTAACTTTTATCCCTCATCATCCACACATCACACACACAGTGAATATTCCTCTTTCTTGCTTTGATTTTTTTCTTTAGCACTTATCACCTAACATAATGCTTACTATTACATATTTCAATTATCATTTTTATTGTGTGACACCTCATTCGAATGTGTGATACCTCACTTAATAAGGCAGGGATTCGGGTCAGTTTTGTTCACTTCTGTATCGTCAGTGCCTAGAACAGTGTCTGGCAAATAATCAGCCCTCATAAAGTTTTGGGTGCATTGAATTAAATTGGGTCTAACAGCAAGATGGGAATTATGAACTGTGCCTTGCCTTGAAGGGTAGGACAGGCACTGGGTAGTGAAGAGGAGTGCAGAGGCCACTTTTTGTACATAGAAGGATAAGCCACTTGGGAAGAAGGACCTGCTTCGGGGAGTATGGCATTCAGTCGTCTCAAGTTACAAATGAGAAAACTAAGTCACAGAGCAGTTAAGGTCACAATAACAGCAGAAGAAGCCCAATCCTCAAACCTTCCCATTCCAGGACCCTTCTGAAAGATTCAAACCATTCAATTTTCAAGTTTAATCAGAATAAAACACAAGCAAGAGAAGAAAGGCTTTTCCTGTTTTACCTCTATTGCTATCAAATCTTCAAGTTAATATTAGCCGTAAATAAACTAATGTTAGATAACACTGCCTAGATAATAGTATCCCCTTATTAAGAATTAATGTTGCACAAACATAAAAAAGCTTAAACCCTCAAATTACAAAAAGCAATAGTTTCAAGATGGTTTAAAAAGTGAGTGAAGGTCTAGATGACAAAAGAATGACAGAATATTGACAATTGATTGGGTAATGTATATAGAGCTTGTTATATCATTCTGTTTACTTTCCATATGTTTGAAATTTTCTATAATAAAAATTTAAGCATTAAAAACGAACTGGAAACAAATCCCAAAGTGCCACTACTCAGTCTCATTTTCTAGTTCCTTAAAGAATAGTTATAACCAAGTGAGCTATCATTTTCTTCATTATCTGTTTCTATTTTATCTTCTCTTAATTCAAGAATAAAGAAGTCATTTTCTGCCTCTAATGCTGAAGCACAGACGAACCCTGAAGGACCCTGAGTAAGCTTGTGCACTGTAGTGATCACCTGAGAGTGGTTCTCTGTGAAAACAAGTGGATTTATACTTCACGGAATCAAATCACCATGCTTCACTAGAAGAAAAACCTGCATATTTCTTCCCCCAGACCCATTTAGAGGCAAAGTAGTAATAAAAAAATGTTTAGGTGGTATCATCATTTTTTTTTTGTTTTGAAGAGGAATTTGTCCTCTGTGGTTTATTTGTCACCAATGTATTCTTATAACCTTACCTATTCCAGATTCTTAGCCTCTCATTTTTGAAGTGAGGCCAATCAAAATGCACTTTCAACATTCCTGTAGCTTTCAGGTAACTCCAACTATCATTTTCATTTCATTTTATCTTTATTCTTTATACTACAGGTCCGGTGCATGAAAATTCATGCACTGGAGGGAGGGGGTCCCTCAGCCCGGCCTGCCCCCCTCACAGTCTGGGAGCCTTCAGGGGCGGGAGGCAACTCGGTGATCAGGGGAAGGCAACGCCCCCATCACACCTCTGCTGCTGCCACTGCTGGCAGTGCAAGCCTCGGCCGGCCCTGGTTACCTGAGCCTCGGGTGGCCCTGGGTGGCTGGGCAGCTGCCATCCGAGGCTTGCCTGCACCTTGGGCCGGCCCTGGGTGGCTGGGGGGCTGAGGGGACTGAAGGACTCTGGAGGCAGGCGCTCAGCAAGGCCAGCCTGAAACCCCAGCAGGGCTGAGGGGACTGGGCGCTGCCATCTTGTGGCTGTGGGTGCCACCATCTTTGAGGGTGGGGCAGTCAATTAGCATATCCCCTCCTTATCAGCTGTGGGCACCACCATCTTTGTGACAGTGTGAGGGTTAATTAGCATATTCCTTCTTTATTAGATAGGATTCTTGTTTTAACTTTAGGGCTCTCCAGCTGTACAGCATCACAAATTTCCTTAGTTTTGCCCTTGGCTGTCCATTCTCTGCAATCTCTTCATTTCTTCATCTGCATTATGGACACCTATCATTTGCCCATAAAAAACCCCCACAAAAAACAACACTGAATATAATTCGGTTTAATGTATATGACTCATAGATGTATTTAATATCCAGTTCAGATTTTTCATAGTTCAGAAGTTAGCTAAGAAAGTGCTATACTTCATACTTTCTATTCAGGAAATCTCTTTTCCCTCAGGGAAGGCTTCCCACTGATAACACCATAGTGTTCTTTGAAATATCCTTGCATGATGCATTCCCCTGATTAAAGCCCTTCAAGAACTTTCCACTATGGTTCACATTAATCCAACTCCTTTCTACCCTAAGGCCATGTAAGGTGTGGTTTGTTTGCCTCTCTGGCCCTATGTGAGGCTCCTGTCCCCTGCTGGGTCACTGTCCAGGTCTCACTGGCCTTTTCTCAGCTCCGTCTAGCATCTTATCTAGGAAGGCTGCCTGTAGATTCTCTGTTCAGCCCTTTGTTGGTTTCCTTTCTAGCACTGATAACAGTTGGTTTTTAAATATTTTGTTCATTTGTGCTTTCACTTTTTAAAAAATACTTTCATTATATTGTAAACCCCTGAAGGATAAAAATCTCCTATTGGCTACCATTCTGTCCCTCAGACTTAGGTAGGATTTTAAAAACTAGGATAAAATGGTTATTAGGAATATTAATTTGAGCTACCTAAGCCTCACAAACATATATTTGATTTATACTTTGTTCATCTTGGGGAAACAACTTAAGAAATCATTCAATTTTGGTTAATAGCAGAATCCATTGAATATGACTTCAATTAACTAAATAGCCAATAATTTCCTCTTACTGGTACATGCTTTCTCAGCAAAGTTTTAAAATCCATGGAAGATGAATGATATTGACTGTCATCATGACTTCATTACCCTTCAAACATTTGGCTTGTTCTACTAGAACTACACAGTGACTCTTTCTAGTCCGTTTTGGTTAGCACATAAAATCTACCTGTGGTCCATTACAATGGCTGTTGTGATCATAGTCAGGATTTCTTTCTTAATTTAAACACACACACACACACACACACACACACTGAGTGGCCAGATTATTATGACCACCCCATCAGTACTTCGTTGGGCCACCTTTTGCCTTCAATACTGTGGCAATTCTTCTTGGCATTGACTCCACGAGATGTTGAAAGGTGATGCGAGGAATCTGACACCATGCCTGATGAATAGCACTGTCCAGTTCTGTGAGATTTGATGATTGTGGAACCAGCTGCCTCATGGCTCTTTTAACTTCGTCCCACAAATGCTCAATTGGATTGAAATTTGGTGATTGTGGAGGCCACCTAAGCAAGGTAAAGTTTCCCTTATGTTCTTCAAACCACTCCTGCACAATACGAGCACCATGGCATGGCACATTGTCTTGTTGGAAGAAGC
>NW_005356259.1:4745895-4762461 GCF_000412655.1 Myotis brandtii
AGAGGGAGAGAGATAGAAACATCAATGATGAGAGAGAATCATTGATCAGCTGCCTCCTGCACACCCCACACTGGGAATCAAACCCACAACCCGGGCATGTGCCTTTGACTGGAATCCAACTGGGGATCCTTCAATCCACAGGCCAATGCTCTATCACTGAGCCAAAACAGCTAGGGAAGGATTTATTTCTTTCAAATGAAAATTGTTACAAGTAGGTCCCTAAAATTGTTATAAATTGATCCCAACCTGCTTAATAATTGAAAACAGGGAGATATACTTAAATATATGTTTTAATCTATATCTGTCTAGAGTTAGTGAGGGAAAGAATCAATCAATCAATCAATAGATAGATCTACAGATAGATAATTTAAGATAATATATGTTTTGCATGAAACAACATTCTTTTTTATCTTTAATTTCTTTATTGGTTAAGGTATTACAAATGTGTCCTATGAAACAACATTCTTATCAAGGTAAATAAATTAAGTGCATTTTCTTACTTCTGGAAATTTTAGTTCTGGGCATCTTAGGTTTGTTTGTTATTTTTTGTTCATGTGTTTGTTTTAGATCCCTAAGTTTGTCACATTGATATTTCTCCATGTGTTAAAATAAATTAAGTGCATTTTCTTCTGGAAATTTTAGTTCTGGGCATCTTGGGTTTGTTTGTTTATTTTTTGTTCATGTGTTTGTTTTGGATCCCTAAGTTTGTCACATTGATATTTCTCCATGTGTCTCTGAGTTTCCTTTAGAAATCAGAAACTTTTGCTAGGGAGTGAGATGTTTCAGCTGTACATCAGTCAAAAAAACAGCACAAGAATGGTTGCCCTACTCGGTTAGCTGAGACATGATATGAGGTCTTACTCTTTTAAAAATACCTACTCCAGCGCTAGCCGACTTGGCTCAGTGGATAAGGCATCAGCCTGCGGACTGAAGTGTCCCAGGTTCGGTTCCGGCCAAGGGCACATGCCTGGGTTGTAAGCTCGATCCCCAGTGTGGGGCATGCAGGAGGCAGCCGATCAATGATTCTCTCTCATCACTGATGTTTCTATCTCTCTCTCTCTCCTTCTCCCTTCCTCCCTGAAATCAATAAAGAAATATATTTTAAAAAAATACCTACTCCATTATTTATTTATTTAATTACAATCCCTCCTTTGAGGTTAGGCGCTATCTATAAAAAGCAGAGAAAAGCCCTACTTGTTTGTCTCAGTGAATAGAGAGATGGCCTGTGGACTGAAGGGTCCAGGGTTTAATTCTGGTCAAGGGCATGTACCTTGGCTGCAGCCTCAATCCCCAGGGGCGGGGTGTGCAGGAGGCAGCTGATTGATGTTTCTAACTCTCTATCCCTCTCCCTTCCTCTCTGTAAAATCAATAAAATGTATATCTAAAAAAAAGGCAGAGTAACAAAGCACAAAAGATTCATAAAAGTGAAAGAAGATCCCTGATGAAGATTAGTTAACAGATCATTTTGCTTTCTTAATGCTCGGTGCCATCATTTAATAATAATAAGACCAACACCAATACAAACAATAATAAAGTTTACCAAGTACTTACTATATCAGGTCCTATGTATACCAATGTCATAGGTAAAATTATTATGCACGTTTTACCAAAAAAAAAAAAAAGAAAAGAAATTAAGCCTTGGGGAATAAAGTGACTTACTCAAGGTCCCATATCCAGCCTAGTATTTGAGCTTGGATTCAAACCCAGGATGTCTGATTCCAAACATTTTATACTAGAATTCTATAATATTGGGAGACTAGAAGAGCTACTTCAACAAGGTGTGATTTTCTAAATCTTAATCAAAAGGCAAAACTGGTGCGCTGAGAGAAAATAACAGGTCCGAATAGAATGCTATTATAGAAGCCTCTGGGGAGAGTTCCTCCTTAGTAGGAAAATGGGCAAAGGATAAGGACCTCTGGGGATTCCTCCTTAGTAGGAAAATGGGCAAAGGATAAGGAAAACAACTCGTATGCAAGGAAATACCAATAGGCTAAAAAAAATTTTAACTTACTAATAATCAAAGAGTTGCAAATCAAAACAAGATAATATTTTCTGTTCTGGTGGGTATAAATTATTCCTTATATTAAAAAAAAACTATTGAGAAACAGGCACTATTGCTAACAGTGCAATTTAGTAAACTTTTCTGTTACACCTTTTGGGATTATGTATGCAAAGTCTAAGATTACATATGTTCTCTTTTGAAAGTTTATATTAAAAAAAATAGAGATGGGCATAAAAGTATATACCGAGATATCACTATAGCAGTTTTATTTTTTTAATTTATTAGAAAACATTTTAAAATATCACCAGAAGATAGGTTTATTGATTTCAGAGAGGGTGAGGAAGAGAGAGAGAGAGAGAGAGAGAGAGAGAGAGAGAAAGAAACATCAATTTGAGAGAGAAACATGATGGTTACCTACAACCTAGGTATGTGCCTTGACTGGGATTCGAACCTGCAACCTTTTGGCTATGGGATGACACTCCAACCAACTGAGCCAGCCCAAAGGCTCACTATAGCATTTTAAATAGCCAACCTTTAGAAACAATCTCTATGTGCAAAAAAAATAAATAAAATAAGGGGGAGGCTGTTAAAATTACTATGACACATTCCTAAAAATGGAAAATTATGTAGTTATTAAAATGATATTTTAGAATATAGAAAAATTATCCCTATTTTATTTTTTAAAATAGTCATTAAATGTTGTACACCAAATTTTCACAGTGATTTTCTGCTGAATTAGTTTTTACATTGTATAATATTCTGTGTCTTCTAAATTTTCCATAGTGATTATATATTACTAACTCATAAAGTTAATATGTAGGTTTCATTAGTGAAATTTAGAAAATGCTTATCCCAAATTATTTAACATAAAATATGTTAGTAGGAAAGCACAGATTCATTATACTACCTGTAAAAAAAAACATTAGAGAAAAATATGGGAAAGTTTAAGGTTGGGCTAAGTTTAAATGCAGACTTCTTGCTGGTTGTTTAATTTTGAGTGACTTACTTATTTACAAAATTATGATAGCATTACATCCTTGGGGATTGTATAGGGAATCACTGAGCATGCTACATAAATCTTTTACATCATGATCACATACGAAATGCTATTTGTCTAACCTTATTTCCAGTTTCCAGCCTTAAAATACTGTGAAAATACAATTACCTTCTATATTTTTGATTTGCACACATTTATATGAATAACACGTTCTATAATTTTCTTCAGTGGCACTTTTTAATAATAGGTGAGTTTTATCAGTGTGGCACAACTATAGAACTTCATCAAAGGAGAATAGAAGAGGCAAGGAACCCCAGGCAGGAAACAAGTGTGGGGAGAGGTTTGTGGTTATAGAGGGTTGGGAGGAATGTACTCTATACCCTTAACTAGACAACTTGAGCTCTGCATAATTAAGAATGAAGTTATTCCATTAGTACAGACTTAGATTTTCTTCTGACGATTTTTGATGGTTTGCTTGTTGTTTACATTTCTCTCACACATTGTTTAAATAACTCAAACCACAAATATTGCTATTCTACTGGAGATTGCATAAGTGTAAATGGTTAACTGAATAAAGAAGTTATTTAAATCCAGTGAAAGAGCAATAAAAATACATCAATCCAATACAATCACCCCGTAGCTCTGTAGGTGTGAACAACAAAACAGACTAAATAAGAGGATTTCAGACTTGCAGTGTGCTGTTTACACTCTTTCTGAGAAAATATGCCTGAGTTAGAATTTATACTTCAAAACAGTTGCTAAAATAATGTGATGTTACTATGTCAGATCAACAATATAACTAGCTCCCTGTCTTTTAGGGACATAGTACATTTCCCAGTTGAAATTAGACATACCCATGTGATTTGCTTGGAAGAGGTCATAGAGGAGGTAAATGGAAGTGGAAAAATAAAATAAAAAACAATAAAATCCCTAAGCAAACCAAAAACCCAAAGCTGTTTACTGAAAATGACTGAAGCTTCACTTATTAATGAGAATATTTTATGCATCATTGTGCACATACAACATTGCCAGTAAAACATATGGATTCTGTCTTCTCTTCTCCAAGGAAGTGTTGAAAGCCTGTAACTCATGTGGCTGAGAGAATAATTTATCCCAGTTCATATTCTTATCTGTGTGTACTCTATTACTGTTTTTCAGGATGTTTTTTCTGTATTTTAGTTGTAACTCCAGTTTGGCCCTGGAAGTGTGTCAATGTAGCTTCCACTTACTCCACCCACATTTTGGAATCCCTCTACTGTTTTTCTATGAGGTCTAATCTGAGGAAGAATATTTGCATATATATAACTTTGCTTTTGCTTTTCCTTAAAATTTTGTCTGAAAGTAGTAGAGTCTTAAGTTCTCAGAAATGTTTTGCTAGCATCTGCTTCAGGTTGCTGATGGATACCGTGTGGTGCCACTGTTCTCTGCCTTTGTTACCCCAGTATTTCAGGTTTGAGCAATTTTTACCAATTACTAGCTCCCTGTAAGATCAGCTTTTCCCCAGAGAACATTTCCTGAGTATTGCAGTCTGTGAAGAGCATGTGCTGCAAAACATCAACGTAGTGATGGAAATCAGCCTTCCTTTTGGGCAGAGTTTGTTTTTCTATTTAGAACACCTGAAACTAGACCTTCCATTCCATAGAAACATGAAGTCAATACTTCTTATGCAATTCCATGAAATTTGTCCCTCTGTGGTATAATTGATCTTTTTATAGTAAACATTTTGTACTAGTAGGTCCCACCACTATTTATTTTATCCAGAATCCATGGATCTAGAATCTCTAACACCCACGGATTCTGATTGAACTCAGTGATATTATTTCCTATAGAAAATTGAGTATTGGATTGGTCAGGGTAAGCTAACTTTTATAACAAACAATTCCAAAATATCAGTGGCATTGGGCAACAAAAGCTTATTTGTCACTCACAGTTCAATGTAGGTTGGTATGAGGGGTGGGTTTGGGGGGTGGGAAGGAGGAATTGTGATCCATGTAGTTATTCAGGGATCCAGGCCTTCCATTTTGTAGGTTTCCTCTCCTCTAGGTCCTTATTATCCTCTCTATTCAGGTGGAGATTTAATGGGACAAGCCTGAAAATAGTCATCATTGTAGCTCATAATCCATTATCCAGAATTGACTTCTCTGTGCCCAAGAAGAAAAGGAGAACATGGGTATTACAGATCACTAGCACTTTCTCACAGATAGGTAATGATTCACCATCACTGTCCCAGGACAAAAAAAGGAAGGATTACTTTATTTATTATACCTTTATTTTTATCTTATTTGTTTTATTTTTTTCTTTATTGATTAAGTATTACATATGTGTCCTTATCTCCTCACCCCCTGGTGTCTGTGTCCATTGGTTAGGCTTATATGCATGCATACAAGTTATTTTTATCTTATTTTTAACATTTAATTTTATTTTCATATTTAGCTGTAAAAGTGATAATATAATAACATTTCACTGTATTAACACATAAAATGATTTTATTGTGCTTTACTCAGTAGTGCTTTGTGTCATTTAAAAAAAATTAGACTAATGAATTCACACTAAACCATCCGTAAGTTCTTGCTCAGTTTTTGTGATCAATGGCAGGCAGGCTCGATGGGGATTTTAAGTGATTATGTAACAGAGGAAATTGAACTCACCTAGCCATGAATGACATGGTCTAGTTGAATGCACTAAACTTGACAGCCATATTAAAGGAAATAAAAACATACAAATTACCTATAAGTATGTAATTTCATAGAAACCATGGAACATATTTCAACTTTATCTACCGTGTTTAATATTTTATTTTTGAATGCTCTAACTGATTGAAAATATTTGATCATATTTACATAATGCTTAACCAATGGTAGCTGAGAAAAATGAATATATCTTTCTAAGCACTGAGAATAATAATTTCAAAATAGAGTTTCTTTCAGCAACAGCAATCTTCATAAGTTTTGGCATGAGATTTAAGCACTGAGAATAATAATTCCAAACAGAGTTTCTTTCAGCAACAGAAATCTTCAGAGTTTTATTTAGAAATAAACAAACAAAATGCATTGCCTGATTTAATTAATACAACCTCTACTCCAATAAGCTAAAGGGAAGAACTTCATGTCCAAACATAAGGACTTTTAGGTTTGGTCTTCCAGCTGAAGGAGTTGAGAGAACTTTAGAACTGTATTTAAAACAAGGCTTATAATTGGACGTTTGCTACTGAAAATGACACACATTTTGCGACTTAGAAGGAAGGTACAAGTTTTGAGGCCATTATCTATCCCAAAAACTTTACTGATGATGCATCTAAAAGAGTGTGTGTGTTTGAATGTGAAAGGAAAGGAGTTTACTTTTGCCATCCATATAGGAACCGGGGAGGGAAATACATTGACAGCATTCAGTTCAAGCAATTAATAATAATTTTATTGGAAATATATAGGAATTATTTCACTTAAAAGTTGTGAAATCATTTTGTCTCTAAGCAATTTAGGTAGTTATTTAGTATAGTTCAAGAGCAAAGTAGGAACTTCATTGTTTTACTTAAAAAATTATTGAGTTTATTGGGGTGACATTGGTTAATAAAATTACATATTTTCAAGTGCACAGCTCTATAATACATCATCTGTAAACTGTATTGTGTGGAAATCAAGCACTTTCTATGTGCCAGACTCTGAGATCAGTACATTTTATTGGTGATCTCATTTATGACTCACAATCATATGAAAAGGTTGAATAACTGATATACCATTATCATTTCCTCCCCTTTTACTTTTGTTACCATTAAACATGTTTATGTACTTATTCATTAAATGTTTACTGGTCATCGAATATACACCAAATACTATGAAATGTACAAAGTAAGTTCTGAGGTACATAAAGAATAATCTCTGACTAAAACTAAACATACTTTACTACATCATGGCATTTGTTTTGGATAATCCATCATCAAAAGCTTTCTTTTTCTCCACTTTATGAAGATTATTTTTTTTCTCAGGCTTTTACACAAACTCATCCATCCTCTGGAATGCTGTTCTTCAGACTCATCTTTTATACCTTAGATCCTAACTTAAATATCTCTCTTCAGAGAGATTTTCCTTGATTCACCAATAGACTTTCAGTTCCTCAAGCTAATCTCTCTCAAAGTCCCTTTTCATTCTCTTTTATTCCACCTAACGCAACCTATAAATACATACTTAAGAGTATTTGTTTAATGCCTATGTCCCAAATTTGACCATAATCCACCTGAGGGCAAGAGCCATGCCATTTATGTTCTTATATGCAATGCGTTTCCCATTTTGTGCTAAATGCAAATAGAAGCCATCAAAGGATAGTTGGATGTTCCTGTTTACATCTTCAAAAGGCCTTTTCTAAGTGCTGTAATCCTTGGTGCCTTTGAATGTTTTCCATTCAGCTTGATTTTTGGTAAGCCAAAATTTTAGTTACTTCGATTTTTATTTTTAATATTAAAGGGTCTGATTATCATAAGCTGCTAGTTTCTAAACACACATATCCACTTATCACATACACAGGTGACTACACAGAACAGATAATCTTCAAATTACATGTGCAATTTGAAGATATGTCCTCTTCTCACCCTAAATTAAACACTACCATATTGATCAGTCAAAAAAGGTGGAATAACTGATGTCAGGAATTCAAAATATGTTCCACATAAAGTGCTAACTGCTAATAAGAGCAAGCCAGGAAAAGAATATTAAATGCAATATATCTAGGACTGACATCATTAAAGGAGGAAAATTATCAAAGCCATAAAAATACTTTGAAGTTGAATGAAACTCAGGCTGTAGCAAATATAATATTGATGGATTATGTGGCCTTTCAAATTTTTCCATACACTCTTAAGACCAAACTGAAAAAGTAGAGCATTAAGGTCCGGAAAATCTGGAGGCTTGCATTTTTTTTTTCAGTGAACAAAATATTTTAAAGCATCCTCTAAGTGAGCAGTTCTTTTCTCATTCAGATGCCTGCTCACTAACCCATCTCTTGTTTGGAGACTAAACCAAGGATTAGTTAAATTTGATTTAAAAATGTCACTAATGAAACATCAGGAAAAGAGAAAAAGAAGATGTTGAAGCATTTGTTGAATAGTATTTATGGCTTATATTTATGTATTTGACTCAGATACTTAAAAGTATATTCAACTCAAGTGAAAATGAAAATTATTACTTTAAGTGTGACCAAAAATTTACATAACATTTGCAGATATTTATAAAACTCTAGACTGCTCTTTAAGTTTATCACTGAGAAAAAAAGCCTAGTTAGTTAAAAAATGATAAACCATTTAGCATTAAAATTGTGATAGCTGTGATATGGAATAAGAAAACCACTCTTGTATTAAGTTTCAGTTATGTCATGTCCTGTTACCAACTTCACATTACAGATTGAACTAAAATTATATAAATTATGCTCATGCATATGCTACACTCAAAAACGGCTGTATCTTACTTAACATTGCATCCAGAAACCTTTCTAATAATAACTAATTGATTATCATAAAGGCAAAATATTAAATCCATTACTTAGATGAAAAGATATAAATAGATAAATACTGTGTTTTCTGACATTTTCAGTTCAGTCTGAGTCAGTGGTAGTATTGACTGGAAATGGTCTCTAATCGGAAAAAGGCATGCATTTTCTGTTTCCTTTCGTATCACAGTATAAACTGACACAAGCTACCATTTTGTAATATCATAAAAACACATTAACATCAAGAATAAAAAAAGAAAAGTACTGACATCTTAATCACATTATGAAAACAAAATGTTGAGGGCTATAGGTAACTGAATTTCTAGATGCCATAGATAGTCTGGAATGTTAATTTGTTTTTATTTTTAAAAACTAACATATTACCTAATTCCTTGGAGCTATCATTAAATGTTTAGGTAGGGAGCTGGGGGTACTCACTTAAAAAATGAAAATAAATAAATTATAGTAAATGCATTCACTAATTACTTTCACCTCACATTTTTCCAAGGCACAATACAGGAAATGACAGAGATTTAAACTGAAGCATACAGGATTAAGATTTCTTGAACAGTTATTGTTAGGACTGTAGGACAATACAATCCTTAATGGCCATTTATAAGCTTCCCAGCACAGAACAAAGGACCATGAAAAACTTGCTGGACACTATGAGTCAGACCATACAAGGAATGGAGACTGTCTTGACGACACCTGATTGCACACCTGCATTCCATCTGCATTCCAAGCTCACCAGCTCAGCCCCCAGACCCACTGACGACAAAAGTTTCCCGCCAGGGACTGCATATGAGGATGAAACTCCAGCCCCTGGGTGCTGCCATCATTGATTGACCCAGTGTCCCTGTGGCTCGGTGCTGTACAGCCCTTCCTTTGGATATTCCATCTCCCATCCCCCTTTCCTGAATAAATTCAATTTTTCTTTATCCACTGTCTGATATGACTATTTAGCCTGCCTGTGCACAGCACAACCATGTTCACCTTTCATTTATCACATGATAGATCTCATTTAATCTTGCCATTAGCCTGCAAGGTAAGTATAAATATCCCAGTTTTATACTTTCTATATGAGTATATTGAAAACTTAGAAATTATGGCTGGTCCTAAAAGATTCCACAGCCATGATCTTTCTTCTCTGCTCTCTACTAATTTTTGTAATATGCCGCAATAAAAGATATGGTGTTGGGGAGAGGAGAAAAGTGAGTGCAAAAGAGAAAGAAAATGGGTAAAATGGTAAAAAAAAAATCAAGTTAAAAAGTCAGAATTGACTATTATTTGAAGTTTAGCAAACAAATGCTTTAAAAAATTAAAATACATTTATTTGCCTGCCTCCAAAATAGTTCCCAATGATTCCTGCCTTGTAGTATTCATGCCCTGAAGTAATCAATTCCCACTTGAATGTAGCTGACCTGCGTAACCAAAAGGATCTTACAGAAATTATACTACTTATATTATAAAAACCCAGTGGCCCTAACACCGTAACAACCAAAGACCACGTGCGGGTGGGCGGGGCTTCTAGTATGATATAAAGCTAGATCATAAAATACACTCAATGTTCACCTTGCTTTTCCTTGGATCATTCACTCTGGGGGAAGCCAACTGCCATGTTATGAGGACACCCACCAGCTCCATGGAGAGTTCCATGGGGCAAGAAACACTTGTGAATAGTCAGCAGGGAGCAGAGGTTTGCAGCCAACAGCCATGTGAGTGAGTCACCTTGGAAGTGGAACCCCTGACACCATGCAAGTCTTGGGATGACAGTAGCCCTGGCCAACACCCATTACAGACTCCTCAGACCCTGAGCTAGAGTTGTTTCTGAATTTCCATTTAAGTCATCCCTGAATTTCTATGGTTTTATATATATTTTTAAATATATTTTTATTGAATTCAGAGAGGCCCATCCAAGCTGTTTCTGGTGGCTTTTTCATATGAATGTCCTGTGTTGGCTCAGACTTTCCTAAAGTCACTCAAACAAACAGAATCTGGCCTCAGGATGCCCTGTACAGCTAATTAAGTTGCCCCGGGCCTGGAACTAGCAGCAGCCAGGCTTTGTTCTTTTTTGGCCATTCCTGGACAACTCCAAGACCAGCACAAGTAACATCCATCTTCAGATAGCTTTGTAGCTCATGCCAGATGGCCCTGGGCCTCCTGAACCTCCTGGGAGGCCCCAGAGCCACCTTCACAAGCAACACACTCAAGGGATGGACTTAGTAGGCACCAGAGCCACACTAATGTAATTCCTGCCCCATGGGGTTGGCCCCTGCGCAGATCATCATCCACAGTGGTCACAACCAGTCTTTGCAGCTGATAAACCTGGGAGTAAATCCCTCCCGTTGATGTGCCAACAGCACCTAGGAAATCAGTCTAAAAGCAAAATTACAGCCCTAGTCAGTTTGGCTCAGTGGATAGAGCATAGGCCTATGGAATAAAGGGTCCCGATCAAGGGCACATGCCCAGTTTGTGGGCTCGATACCCAGGAGGGGGTGTGCAGAAGGCAGCCAGTTAATGATTCTCTCTCATCATAGAGGTTTCTATCTTTCTCTCTTCCCCTCCCATCCTCTCTGAAATTAATACAGATGTATTTTTTAAAATTACTGCTCTTATATAAAACTAGAGGTCCAGTGCACGAATTCGTGCATGGGTGGGGTCCAGCTGGACTGGCCCCAATTGGCGTGGGGAAGGCAATCAGGGGCGGGGCCAGCCAGGGGGAGGGGCTATGGGCCGATCATGGTGGCACAGTGTGAGTCATAGCAACTAGTTGTTACGGTTGTTATGGTCGCTGGCTTTTTATATATATAGGTTATTTAAAATTTAAATAAAAGGGTAAAAAGCCTCTGAGTGAGCCTTTTCTTTAAGTAAAATGATTGTACTTTAAGAAACATATTGTTTTCACCCACATCTATGCTTCTCTTCAAATTTTATTTCTTAATTGCTTTGTAAGTCTTTGGATAGAAGTATGATAAATCAATTTTTTCCCATAATTTCAGTAAATGGGTTTTTTCAATAAAAGGCACCTATATGTAATATATAGGGTGTCCCCCCAAAATGTATATAGACTTAAACAGCTGATAGCTCAATTTTAAAAATAAAAGGTATTTTAATAATTACTGCACATTTATAATTTCAGAGTGTGTATATACATTTTTGGGGACACCATATATGCATACCATACTGTTGTTATACTTGAGATAAAAAAATAAAACAAGCTTTCTTGGTTTTATTTATTTACTTAATATGTTTTTATTGATTTCAGAGAGGAAGGGAGAGGGAGAGAGATAAGAAACATCAATGATGAGAGAATCATTGATCAGCTGCCTCTTGCACACCCACTACTTGGGATAGAGCCTGCAACAGGGTCATGACCGAATCAAATCCGGGACCCTTTAGCCCACAGGCTGTTGCTCTATCCACTGAGCCAACCAGCCAGGACCAAGCTTTCTTGGTTTTAAAGAAGTTGATAGTTTGAACATTAACAAACTTTTAAAACATAGTAACAAGAACACCCACTACTTGGGATAGAGCCTCCAACAGGGTCATGACCTGAATCAAATCCGGGACCCTTTAGCCCGCAGGCTGTCGCTCTATCCACTGAGCCAACCAGCCAGGGCCAAGCTTTCTTGGTTTTAAAGAAGTTGATAGTCTGAACATTAACAAACTTTTAAAACATAGTAACAAGAACTGGAGAAACAAGTCTTCTACTTTACGTGATGATCCTGGTAGACACAAAACTTTGATTCCAGATGTAGACAAGGCATAAGCTTTAAAGCATGTTTACTTTTGACTTGTGTAATATTAGTTAAGTTTCTCAAGTTATTGGCCTAAAGTTTCCTCATGAACAAAATGTGAATAATAATTTAATCTACATCAAAACTTTGTTGAGAAGATTAAGTGAAAACTTAAGATTAAGTGAAAGTTTTTAATTAGTATCATCATCATCATCATCATCATCATCATCATCATCATCATCATCAAAGGCTCAGTGAAATCCTGCCTAGAATTAGGGCATTAGATCAAAAGCACTTATTTATTATTAATGAAAGAATCACATAACACAATGAAATATTTCGCTTTATTTTGTGAGCATTTTATTATGTCTCAATTTTACTTCATAAAATTCTTTTTTCGAGGGTAAGAGAAACTTGAAAATATAAAAGACTTTTAACAAGAAAAAAACTTAGAAAAACCATACAGAAATAACACGTAACTGCAATTCATATATAGCACGTGTATTTATTGCACCCCTCTGTTAAGCCCATTAAAACTCAGGAGGCTCAGCGACACCAGCAGTTACCAAACATTTAACTCTCAAGACTCCTTCACACTCTTGAAAATTACTAGAGACCACAAAGAGCTTTAGTTATGCATGTGATAGCTATTGATGTATATAGTACTAGGTATTAACTCTGATAAATTTAAGAAATACTCATTAATTCATTAAAAGTAACAATTATAATTATTTGCATTACTATAAATAATGTAGGTTATAAAACAGAAAACTACTTTCCAAAACAAAAATATTTAATCAGAGTGACAGTTTTATGTCTTATAAATATCTCTAACGTCTGGGTTATAGGACAGGTGACATCTGTTATAGGTGAGTCTATTTAATTCTGGTGCTGAGTATTAGGAAGCCCCTTACTTAGAGATGTGAGCCGCATTCTCTAATATCAGCCTTATCAGTAATAAAAGTAATATTTTGGTTTCCATTTTGCCTTACTAGGTTTCCTTATTACTCAATTGCTTTAGATTGCACGCAGAGAAAATAAATGTTATTTATTGAGCCCCCAAAGATTAAAAAAAAATTGATAATTTTTTAAAAGAAGAAAACACAATGAGGATAATATAACATCAATTTCCAGAACGATCAGGTGAGGTTGACTCTAGGATATTTGAATTAAGCAGATTGGTTGGCACAGTGTCAGAAATGTATTTTTCAGTCTAAAAAGTAAGATTTGTCTAAGATTTCAGGTAACTGAACCATGAAAACAGTTGGTAATGCAACTCTTAAATCCTCATTCTTAAACCCTTTTTAATTACTTCAGCTTTTTTGTGATATTTAGAAGTACATTTGCCTGAAATCTCTCAGGTCAAGTACATTATTAAAATTATGTGGGTTTGCCTTTAGTTTTCCAATATATATGAGAATCGCTGAAAGATATGTAGAAAAGAAAAGATAAATAGAAATTTCTTTAGGTGACATAAACTTTTTTTAGGGGGAGGCTGGTAATAGAATTGGTATTGTTTTCCTGAAAAGTTATAGAAAATTTCTTCTCACATAACTATTCTAAGTGTTGGTGTTTAGAACTCTCAAATTCTTTTAAAGTATTGGTAGTATTTCAATTTTTTCAAAACATCTACAACCAATATCTATGTATTAGATTAAACATTACAATTGCAAACATTTCACATGTGAAATGTTAAAATTTATAAATACTGGCTCAGCCATTATCAGGCCTGGTTCTACCAGATGACTTGCTTCACTATTATAAAGTAAGTCCTCTTATACTATTGGAATCTCTTTTATGCATTGGAGCAGTGATAATATTAATGGTGACAAAGGAGCTCATTGTTTATTGTTTTTTCTAAAAGAAATATTTAACTCTGAATTGTGAGTTTTGAAAACATCAAAATGTTACTAGAATGGGAAAATTAGACTTTAAGTTCACTATTTTCTTTATCATTCTAGAGATTAAAAAATTGGTGTTTTTTTTTGTTTGTTTCCCTTTACTAAACTTATAGTAATGTTATGTCAAACTATAGCTGGTGAGCTCTGGCCAGTGTGGTTCAGTTGGTTGAGCATCATCCTGTGCACCAAAGTATTGCCAGCTCCATTCCAGGGCAAGACACATGCCTGGGTTGCAGGCTCCATCCCCAGTAGGGGTGTGCAGGAGGCAGTCGATTGATGTTTCCGCTTTCACATTGATGCTCTTCTCTTCCCCTCTCCCTTCCTCTCTCTCTAAAAATCAATTTAAAAATCTTAAAAAATATATATATAGCCAGTAGTGAAAAAATATCAATTTCTTAATAAATTAAAGATATGCTGGTATTAATTGACAATTAAAAGATTTAATAATAATTAATCACTGATTTTTCCAAGACATATTTCTGAATGTACTGTCATATTTCCAAAATTAATTATATGGTAAAAGAAAAGTATACTCTTTATTTCTTTATTTTCCTGGTTTTATTTTTATTTATTTCGTTGTTAACTCTCACCTGAGGATATTTTTCCATTGATTTTTAGAGATAGTGGAAGAGAGGGGAAAAGAAAGAAAGAGAGAAACACATTGATTGGTTGCCTCCCACACACACCCTGGGATCTTGCCTGCAACCAAGGTATGTGCCCTTGACTGGAATTGAATTTGTGACCCTTCAGTCCTCCAGCTGAGGCTCTCTCCACTGAACCAAACTGGCTAAGGTTCAATAGAACATTCATCATCTTTCCAGGTGTGTCCTTTCAGGTTCTACTGATTGGTCAGTGCCAGGACAGGGGGTCATTAGGCAATGCAGCTGGTCCTGGTGCCAGATTTTATGTTTCATAAAATTGGCTGCATTTATTATAGAAATATAGAAAATAGCCACTTACATCAGATAGTGTTTCTTTCAGGAGGACCCATGGGAAATATTTCTCATAGATGAGATAATAAAAAAAAATCTCTTGTTTTTTATCTTTTGGAGATTCTGACTCCTGTAACTGAATTTGTCTTTTTCATTGCTTTCATGGTTAGGAAGTTCAAATTTACAACCTACCCCTAGTACTTGACAGTGTCTTAAGGGTATGAATTATATCTTAACCTTTTTCTAGATTTACCTAAAATATGTTCTATACCCCTGTTTCTCTATGTGCTTATTTTTAAACAAATTCATGCATTTTTGTTAGATACCACAAAAATTTTTTGAAAATGAAATAGGATAAAAATTCAAGTAATGAGAATTGCTCATGTAGATGTGTAGGATAGTTGTTGCAAATTATATACTTTTAGAGTTGATAGTACAAAACAGTAGCTTTATAATATCAAAAGATAAGCAACTAGAGAGTTATTATAAAGTAACGTAAGTACAGTGCTTCTATAAACATTAAAGGGATGAAGAATAGTCAGATAAGAAGCAAACTAGTTTGTTAGGGCAAATATGAAGTAACATAGACTAGGTGACTTATACAACAGAATTGATTTTCTCACAATGCTGGAGGCTTAAATCCATGATCAAGGGGTTGATAGGCTTGGTTTCTTCTGAGGGCTATAAGGAAGGATCTGTTCTGTGCCTCTCCATGGCTTGCAGATGACTGCCTTCTCACTGCTGCTTTGTCCTTACATGGTTACCACCCTGTGCACAGCACCCTGGTTGTCTCTCTTGTGTCCAAATTTCTTCTCCTTACAAGTACACTGGTTAGATTGGATTTTGGTCCACCCAAATGGCACCATCAAAACTCAATGACCTTTTCATGGTCCTATATCCAAATGCAGTCACATTCTGAGCTACTGAAGGTTAGAGTTTCAACATATAAATTTCAGGGGGACACAATGCAGCCTATAACAGGAGGCTTGTATATGTGAGGAAATGCTAATGTTGGGGTGAGGAATTATATAGTTCATGGGCAATTGCAAGCAATACCAAATCGAGATGACATCGGATCCATACTTACATATATTGTGACTACAAATATTAAAGAATTAATGAGATAACAAGATAACAAAGATAGCAAAAATAAGCATAATTCTAGGTAAGACAATAATTACTAAATGTTTATTCCACTGAATAAGTAACTAAAATAATGAATTCATATTAAATAATAATGAAATATGACATCAAAGATCTAATCTAATAAAAGAGAAACATGCAAATTGACCATACCTTTGCAATGCCCCAAGCCATGCCCACCAGCCAATCAGAGCGACTATATGCAAATTAACCCAACCAAGATGGCGGCCGGCAGCCACGGAGCTGGAACAAGCAGGAGCTTGGTTGCCCCGGTGATGGAGGAAGCCAAGCTTCCCACTTGCCCTGGCCGGCTCTGGCCTCCGCTGAAGGCAACAAAGTTTCAATTATAGAAGACAAATAAACCCCAGATACCTGCTTC
>NW_005356259.1:4763189-4768590 GCF_000412655.1 Myotis brandtii
CTGCAAGAGGGCACAAGCCAGGCTGAGGGACCCGCCCTCCCCTCCCCCCCCGAGTGCACAAATTTTTGTGCACTGGGCTTCTAGTATGATTTATAAAAACTGGTGACTATGTTCCAGTCTTTCGGAAATCGGAAGGTATATAAGTTTTCTGTGGTTTCCATAGACATAAGAACAGAATAATGACCTATTATAATACTTCAAGATTATTTTTCTGATAAGAAATAAGTATAATTTGTTAAATAATTTATTGGAATGCTACATAAATCTTGTTTATTGCATAAGAGAGGAATAGAATGCCATTTTTCAATTGGTCTACTCAAATGTGAATATAATACTAACTAGAGGTAAAAAGGAGGTAGAATTTTACAAGAAAATACAATATTATAGTGAGCACAATATTAGGAATATGGTAGGAGTTGTGTGTTGTGTGTGTGTGTGTGTGTGTGTGTGTGATGTATACCTTAGCTGTGAGGTCCTGGCAAAGTTAGGTAATCTCTCTGAACCTCTCTTTCCTCACTTATAAAACGGTAGAGTACTATAAGATATATTTATGAGTAGTATTCATTCAATCACTCAACAAATGTTCATAGATGTCTGCTATGTTGTAGAAACTACTTAAGGCAATGAAGTTAGAGCACTAAAGGAAAAATCATTTTTTTTTATCATGGACTGTACATTCCACTGGGAGAAACATTACAATAATACAAAAATGAACATGTAATTCCAAAACAAGTTGATAAGTATGAGAAAGATAAAGTATAGTAAGGGAATAGGGAATGTAGCACTATTTGAGATATAGAACAAATAAAAACACATGTGTTAAATGCACAATGGAATTACAAACTACAGAAGCAAGCATATTGTATTTACTACCCATTTTAGTAACATTACAATACACAAACAAGTGTGGTGCTTGAAGTGATTGAAGGTGGAAGAGGATATAGGGAGGAAAAATGGTGATGGAAAAAAAATATTAAAAAATTTAAAAATTACCTGCCAAATTTTAATATTTTTAAAACATTTGAAACTTTCATATGGAAATAGTATGTGTTCAAAATTAAATTTATATAGCTATAAAGATAAAATGCTTTAATAGATATTGCCTTTTTTTACTATCTAGAGTTAATGTCAAAGAGTTGTTGGGAATTGAACACTCTATTCAATTCTACTCTCATTTTAAAATATTTAAACATTTTAATGTGATGATCTCACAATGACAGGTTCAGATTAGATATTTTTTTCTAAAATAGGGGAGAGGCAAGAATTCTTAGGCCTTGTCATTACCTGTATTTAAATTTGGAGTGTTGAATACTATAAATGGGTAAATAAATAAAAAAAATCACTGAGTTTAATAATCACAATATATTTTGAGTTGACCATATCTATTGAAATTCGTTTTTATACTATATAAGCAAGCATCATGGGTATTTTTTTTTTTATGAATTGACCAAATATTGAAAGGTTGGGCCCGGCTGGTGTGGCTGAGTGGTTGAGCATCGACCTATAAAACAGAAGATCACAGTCAGGGCACATGCCTGGATTGCTGGCTCTCCTCACACCTACTGCTGGCACTGGCCCCAATAGCTCTGCGCCATCAGCCAGTGCAAGCGGGGCTGGTGCCATCAGCACGTGGGAGCATTGATGGCGGCGGGAGCAGGGCTGCTGGCAGACAGGGAGGGACCAGGTGGGGGTGCGGAGGATGGGCCGAGACCCACCCCTGTGCCCACCACAGCCTCAAGGCCCACAGTTCCTTTTTCAAGGTGCACGAATTCATGCACTGGGCCCCTAGTTTTAAAATAAAATGGGTTTGCTATTTGAACCTTAACAGACTGTATAACAAAGATCTAAAAACATCAGTTTCTATTGTTTTGTGCTAATAGAAACAAACTAAGTTTTTTTTTTAAGTTGCAACCAGATTAATGGTTCTATTAATGATAGTAAAGAAATGGTCCCCTGTGCCATGCCGGCATGACCAAGGGTGATCCCGAGTGGGGGGGATGAAAGGATTAAGGAAAGACAGAGAAAAGAATAATAGCTGGGTGTTTGTGGGACGCTGATCCCTGATGAGGAGACAATGACCACGCCTACAAGCCGTGTCTTTATTTTATAGCAGATGCCATGAGGCAAAGTAGGGGCGTGATCACGTTGTTTACAGCATTCTCATGAGTTTCAACCTCACTCAACTACATGCACCCGAACTCTATCACAAGGCACGTGGGGCTACGTGTTTGGACCATAGGTTCAAGCTTACAACCACAGCCGTTGGCTATGATTGTGCTGGGAGGGCCCTGCTCTCCAGCTGGGACTTGCACGTGGCAATGAGAGGACCCTGCCCTTTCACTAGTCCGAGGCTTGAACCTGGCCAAAACACCGTAACCACGCCCCACAGTCCCCATGAAATGAAAAGATCCAGAAAGCACATTTTTAATCATTTTTATAAAGATATCTACAAGCCTATAGCAATAGGATAGTAGTAGTTTCTACTGTATCCTTTAATTTTGTTATTTTTAAATGGGAGATATTTGGATATACTGTAGAAAGAATAATAACTTAACTCATCTTTGGTTCCTTCAAGTACTGTAGAGGGTATAGCAATTTCACTATTAAATTGTTTATTTTCAATTTGTTTTCTGTTGCTCTTCTAAAACTGGAATTTGCTTGTGTGGGTGTTGTTTTATTTTTCCTTTCTTGTTTTTTCCTCCATCTTCAACAGTTTTGTTAACAGTTTTAAAAGACATTTTCCAAAGTTTCACAGACATATGCTTACCATATATAATTAACTTCTTTCCAGTAGGAAAATACAATGACAATATAAGGGTAGGTATACACTACTAAAAAGTGTTTCTCCTCCTACTGCCTGTTTTTTAACAAGAAAATATGCCTGAAGCATTCAGTGAACAAGAACAAAAGCAATTAAAATCAGAGATCCTATATTGAGGAATAAAAATGCTGTTTCTTTTTTAACTTCATGAGTCAAGTAAGTTATGAATTTACTATGCAAGTTCATAGAAGATTAGAAGTACTTGTATATTATCTGAACTATTTTCCAATTGGAGGTATTTCCAACATTATAAAATGTGCGCATTACTTAAGTCAATATAAACTATTTTTACTGTTCAAATAAATTACCATTACAGATCCATGGAAAACGTACCATCAAGGCAACAACTATTCCTCTTTTGGGGACTTAGGGAGAACAAGTCAACTCACAAAGTATGACTTATTAATCAGAATTTTCAGGTTAAGACAAATTTAAGGCCACTAAAACGGTGATCTGTCAATATAAATGACCTTATTATAAATAAGCAAGCTCTTTGCACTTGTAATTGTAGAATGGAACTGGTGTCCCAGGAGAAGGATGATTTAACTTGGATCAAAAGCACTGAGTTGCTAGTCTTGAGAAATCCGTTTGAAATATACCACTACCTATTTTAGTAGCAAATCAAATAAATCTTTATAGGTGACAAAGTGGATGAAAAGGAGGGAATACAGAGGAATAGGAACTGTTAGATAGCAACAGAAAAAGAAATTTGTTGCTTCTAAAATGAAAGCTAAAACTTTCAGCATATATTAAGAAAATTTGAAAAAAATTTCCAGTGGCAAATTAGCAGTCAATTCCATTATCTCACTAAATAGTCATTGGTGCTGCTTAACAATTACTCAGAGTTACTGGTATTGTTATCTTCTCTTGTTTTTTATATTTGCCAAACACACACACACACACACACACACACACACACACACACACACACACACACATTTAAAATGCAATGCATTTATGCATTGGAACTGCCACTTTAATAGATAAAGACTAAATTTTGTTGGAAGTTTCCTGGATTAGGCCTTTCACATTCTAATGCTTATATTAAGCAAAAGAACTAAATTCAACAATGTATTGTCATGTTAGATGTAGACATTTACTTATTGACAAACATCTAATTAAAGATATAAGTAAGATGTCTGTTGAGGGTACACATCTCTCTTAATGGTGACTGTATAAAGCAATACAAAATAATAAAACTAAATTATATATAACTAAATTATATATATAAAAACAATAATCAAAGAAAAGATAAAAGTAATTTAGGAGATTCAATATAAACCTATTGTATCTTTCACTCTCCAGCTAAGATTCAATTTTATGTGCTAACCTGAAGGTTATTTTCTTCTAAGTGGCTAGGTCCCCCTTTATCTTTTATGAAAATAATGCATTATTAGTCAATATTTACTAAAGGCTTACTATCTATAAAGCATTGGGATTAGCTATTAGTCATCTTGGTTCTTATCTATCTAACTGAAAAATGCAGGTGAGTTTCCAATGATTTTAAAACTCATATCTACACACCAAAATAACTCTGTGTAAATGTTTACAGAAACTTTATTCATAATAGCCCCCAACTGGAAGCAATCATGATGTCCTTCAACAAGTGAATGGATTATAATAACTAGGATACATTTATACCATGAAATATTATACAGGGATTAAAAGAAATAAGCTATCATGCCACAGACATTCATGGCTGAATCCTAAATGTATATTAACAAATGAACAAAGCTAGTCTGACCCAGCCAGAATGGCTCAGTGGTTGAGTGTTGACCTATGAACCAGGAGGTCATGGTTCGATTCTGGGTCAGGCACATGCCCAGGTGGGACATGCAGGAAGCAGCCAATTAATGATTCTCTCTCATTCTTGATGTTTCCATCTCTTTCTCTCCCTTTCTTTCTGAAATAAATAAAAATATTTTTTAAAAAAGCTAGTCTGGAAAAGCTACATACTGTAGGAATTTAATTTGTTGATATTCTGAACAAAAAGCAAAACTGTAGATGGTAGAATGATCAGTGGTTACCAGGTTTTGTGGGGTAGGGACAGTGCTGAATAGGTGAAGCACAAAAGAATTTTATGGTGATGAAACTCTTCTATATAATGCGGCAATGTTGGATATATGACACTATGCATTTGTCAAAGTCCATAGAATAAAGAGTGAACCTTAATGTATGGAAATTTTAGGTGATCAGGGGAATCCCAGGGTAGAACGCAGAATGGGACAAGAGAAAATTTAACTGTATTCCCAATGTAGAAAACAACCTCACTGATGGGGGTGAGGAGAAATGGTGCTGACCTAAGTAACTTTGAAAATGAATGGAGCCCTAGCTTGTTTGGCTCAGTGGATAGAGCGTCGGCCTGCGAACCAAATGGTCCCGGATTCAATTCATGTCAAGGGCTCGTACCTTGGTTGCAGGCTCCTCCCGAGCCCGGACCATGGTTGGGCTTGTGCAGGAGGCAACCAGTCCATGTGTTTCTTTCACATCGATATTTCTCTCTGTCTTTCCCTCTATCTTCCACTCACCCTAAAAATCAATGGACTTGTATGCATGCCTATAAGCATAACCAATGGACAC
>NW_005356259.1:4768682-4818156 GCF_000412655.1 Myotis brandtii
GAGGGCAATGGGGGGATAAGGACACATATGTAATATCTTAATCAATAAAGTAAAAAATTGAAAAAAAAATCAATGAAAAAATATCCTTGGGTGAGGATTAAGTGGGAAAAAAAGAAAATGAATGCAGTCTGTAAGACTAAAGGCAAAAACAATTATTTCGGTACTGTATCTTAGTTGATGACATTATTTCTCACATGGGTTCAAGTTAACAATTCTGATATATATATAGTGGAAATCAATAATTACATAATGGAGGGTGGATGGTGATAGCCCAATCTCTCTCACTGTGGGAGCTGGAAGTTATAGACAAGAAAGGGGAGGGGAATGATTAATGTGGTGATGGATTAGAGTTGGAGACATCATTATGAATTCATGCTTAGCTTAATATAGATACAGATGGTTACATATAAAGATATGTAGAGATATGTGTATATACACACAGACTAGTGTACACATATATTTCCTTGTTCTGTAAGCTGAAAATGCCTAGAAGTAACAGCACCCCAGTAGCAACAAGAAATCGTAGGGCACAGATAGTGGTTTTAAATACCATTCTCCCTTAAAAAGAACCAAGACTCCTTAGAGAAATGCATGATTCTAAGACTGGGATAGAAAATATACAACCTGAGCCTGAAACATTCCATGTTGTCAGAAAAGAAGGAAGCAACACACACACACACACACACACACACACACACACACACACACACACAATTTGAACAACAACATATATAAAATGGTGTTGAATTATAATCCAGAGAGTAAAATAAATATGCATGAGCTCATACTAATATAAATAAACAATTTCATAAATAAATGTGGAACAATAGACTACTCTCCATACAAAATAATTTCAAATTAATTATATAGATATTTCACCCTCAAGGATTTAGCACAACTCCCTATCCTTTAAATGTGGGTTCCATCTAATGACTTCTTTCCAAAGAATATAGCATGGAAAGAGGGGGAAAAAAAGTAATTCTGCAATAGAGAAATCTGAAAAACACTACCTCAGTTTGTGGCCCGTGATCCTGATCGCGAAGGCTTGGAGGCAGCTCCGGCCGGAACAGACAAGGACAGGGACAGGGGGCTGGCCTGCAGCCTCCGCAGCTGAGTGCAGGTCCAGAGAGGAGATGGCAGGCCTGTCTCCCGCAGAAGCAGCACGGGTCCCTTCCGCCTCTCATAGAATCTGCACGAGTCCCTCCATGCTCCAACAGAAGTGGCGTGACTCCCTCCCACCTCCCACGGAATCAGCACGGCTCCCTCCTGCCTCTAGTGGAAGCAGCGCAGCTCCGGGCGGTGCACTGGGGTTCCTGCCAGCTCCCGTGGAAGCAGTGGGCAGCCTACTGCGCAATATTGCGCACTGGGCTACTAGTTAATAAATAATAGTACAAGAATAAATTTAATGATAATGTAGAGTCTTAGAGACTTAGAGACAAATTAATTGACTAGTGGCCTGGTGCATGAAATTCGTACACAGGGTAGGGGTGGGGGTGTGTGTCCCTCAGCTCAGCCTACACCCTCTCCAATCTGGGACCCCATGGGGGATGTCCGAATGCTGGTTTAAGCCCACAGGGATCGGGCCTACACCAGCAGTCGGACATCCCTCTTGCAATCCAGGACCGCTGGCTCCTAACCACTCGCCTGCCTGATCGCCCCAACTGCTGATTTCACTGCCAAAACACATAATTCTACTCTAATTGTGAAAGGAAAATCAGACAAATCTCATGAGATGAACATTCAACAAAATACCTGACAGTATGCTTAGAAAATGTCAAGGTCATTAAAAACAAGGAGAGTCTGAGAAAGAGATCAACCAAAGGACTTGTATGCATGCATATTAGCATAACCGATGGTCACAGACACTGGGGCGGTTGGGGCTTGCCCTCAGGGGTGGGAGTGGCAGGGAGGTGTCAATCTGGACAAAAGAAGACATATGTAATACTTTAAACAATAAAAAACAAACAAAAAAACAAGGAGAGTCTGAACAAGTTTCACAGCCATGAGGAGACATGATGACTACATGTAATGTGGCAGCTTGGATGGGACTCTGGAGCAGGACATCAGGTAAAAACCACGTCAATCTGAATGAGGCGTGCATTTTAATTAACAGCAATGTATCACTATTGGTTCATTAACTATGACAAATATGACACACTAATGTCTGATGAAAATAATAGGGGACACTGGGTGTAGAGTTTATTGGAACTCTCTGTAAAATCTTCACAAATTTCCTATAAATGTAAAATTGTTTTAAAATAAAAACATTTGAAAAGTAGTTTTACATACTCAAGTTATTCCAAACATACTAATGTAGTTTCCAGTAACTGCTGGAAAACTAGCTTGTCTTTTTTAGAAGAACATTTGACTCTTTGAAACAAAGGCATTTAAAAAATATTTGAAAAATATGTCTAAGTGAAGTAAATTTTCCAATTCCTATGTAAACTAAGTAACACCGAGTATAAAGAGCAACTGCATATATTGAAACAACTCTAAAGGTATTAATCTCAGCAAAGCATTCTTTAAATTTCATGTAATTTGTTCAGCTACAAGGTTGACAACGTGCTGCTGTTAGCAATTAAACCTGCATATTAATTCATGCTGAAATGTGCAAAATCATTTTTATTGATTAGTATTATTAAAGGCTTCAATTTTAAAACCTAAATTATTGGAACTATCTATATAAGTCACATAAATGAGTTTTTTCTTTTCTCAAAGCTTAAAATTTAGTTTATGTGATATATTATATCAGTGAGACAATGTAACACAAACTGCCATTTTTGAATATCTGGCAAAGCCTTTCTTTTATTTAATGAAAATTTTGAGTTGAAATTAACAATACGGTAAATCTTTGTGAAAACTTTCCATCTTTTAATCAAAGAACACTAGTAAAGAACACAACATCATTAAGTTCAAGTATTCTGTTTCATTCAACAGTTCTATAAACTGGTGATGATTTATAGCATGTACAAGTGTATAACAAGTGTATCCATGACATTTGTCAGACAGTCTGCTTCAGAAAACTCAGCACAAATATTTCTAATATTTCTGGCATCATACAGTAAAATAAAGCCATAAGAAAAACATCAGTCTTTTTTGTTCTCTCTCTTTATTGATTAGGGTATTACATATGTGCCCTTATCCCCCATTGCCCTCCTCCCTTCAGCCCCCCACTCATGCCCTCACCCCCCTGGTGTCTGTGTCCATTGTTTAGGCTTATATGCATGCATACAGCTCCTTTGGTTGATCACTCCCCTTTACCCCCACCTTTCCCTACCTTCCCTCTGAGGTTTGACGGTATTCTGTTTCATTCAACAGTTCTATAAACTGGTGATGATTTATAGCATGTACAAGTGTATAACAAGTGTATCCATGACATTTGCCATACAGTCTGCTTCAGAAAACTCAGCACAAATATTTCTGGCATCATACAGTAAAATAAAGCCATAAGGAAAACATCAGTCTTTTTTGTTCCCTCTCTTTATTGATTAGGGTATTACATATGTGTCCTTATCCCACATTGCCCTCCTCCCCTCAGCCTCCTACTCATGCCCTCACACCCCTGGTGTCTGTGTCCATTGTTTAGGCTTATATGCATGCATACAGCTCCTTTGGTTGATCACTCCCCTTTACCCCCACCTTTCCCTACCTTCCCTCTGAGGTTTGACGGTCTGATCGATGATTCTCTGTCTCTGGATCTGTTTTGGTTCATCAGTTTATGCTGTTCATTATATTCCATAAATGAGTGAGATCATGTGATATTTATCTTTCTCTGATTGGCTTATTTCACTTAGCATAATGCTCTCCAGTTCCATCCATGCTGTTGCAAATGGTAAGAATTCCTTCTTTTTTACCGCAGCGTAGTATTCCATTGTGTAGATTACCACAGTATTTCAGTCCATTCATCGGCTGATGGGCACTTATGCTGTTTCCAAATCTTAGCTATGGTGAATTTTGCTGCTATGAACATAGGGGTGCATATGTCCTTTCTGATTGGTGTTTCTAGTTTCTTGAGATATATTCCTAGAAATGGGATCACTGGGTCAAATGGGAGTTCCATTTTTAGTTTTTTGAGGAAGAACCATACTGTTCTCCACAGTGGCTGCACCAGTCTGCATTCCCACCAGCAGTGCACGAGTGTTCCTTTTTCTCCACATCCTCGCCAGCACTTGTCATTTGTTGATTTGTTGATGACAGCCATTCTGAGAGGTGTGAGATGGTACCTCATTGTCGTTTTGATTTGCATCCATAGGATGATTAGTGACTTTGAGCATGTTTTCATATGTCTCCTGGCCTTCCTTAAAACCTATTCTCCTCAGACTATTCAAAAAAAATCAAGAGGAAGGAACACTTCCAAGCTCATTCTATGAAACCAGCATTACCCTAATACTAAAACCAGATAAAGACAACACAATGAAAGAGAACTACAGGCCAATAACCCTCATGAACATAGATGCAAAAAGCCTCAAATAAACACAATACATTACATAACAAATTGAGAGATAAAAATCACGTAGTCATATCAATTGATGCAGAAACAGTCTTTTGTTTTAAAATTTTAATAATTTTACACTTTTCAGGTAACATACCTGGACCATAATGATTACAATTAATTTTTCATAGGTAGCTAAAAGTCTTCTTTGATATTTAAAAATTCAAAAATATTGAATTGAATTTGTTTGTAATTTAGAAATCTTTTAAAGAGAAACAATCTGAGGAATTAATTGAATAATGTCTGCTATATTGTATGACTCTTCTAAAACATAAAGAAAAGTACTGTGACTTTTTCAGAATTTGAAACAATTGATATTTGATATTGTTAGAAAACATACTCTATAAACCAATTTTGGTGACAATTACAGATCTTTCACATTATGTAAAATATTCCTTTTAATTTTTACATCATAATTTTCTAACATTTCCATAATTAAAATAATAGGGTTTAAATTTTTTTCCCATCAAAATGATTTTTTATGTGTGTAAGAATTTAAGCCATTTTGTATCAGCCCACAGTGGTAAATTCAGGATCTGTTACACATTATTTAAATTTTTTTATTGAACATTTAATTCTTATGTCAACACTTGATCTTTTGTTACTGTTGAGGGGAAACAATTCTTAAATTCACTATGCATTTTCTGAGAATGTCTCTTAATGATGGTAACTTTGTTATCTTTAAGAATCATTTTATGAAACAAACAACTTTATCATTTTGCTCTGCCTCAGTAAATTTCAATTGTCATTTATGGTAAAATATGCAACATATCTTCATCCAGGCTTTTTTTCTTTACTGTTCCATTTACTGGTATGTACTACTATCTACATTTCCACTTAACTCTGTATCTATTATATACCTTTGTTTTAAATTTAAAACTTTGTTCAAATTATCATTTTAGACTAGAAATAATCTAGTTATAATTATCTATGGTTTCCATAGTTATCATTACAATATAGCCTGTCTGCATAAAATATTATAATAAACACATTATAATCATATGTAATAAAGAGCTAATACGCTAATTACACCAAACAGCAGAACGACTGTCCGGACATCCTTCCGGATGACCATCCAGACAACCTTATGGATGAAGCCAGGGCTGCGAGGGCTGGCTGAGTCTGTGAGGGGCTGCGATGGCCAAGCTCCTTGCACGAATTTCGTGCATCGGGCCTCTAGTGTAAATAATAATGGAGGTGAGCAGTAGCTTGGGACTTGCAATGTACTTCAAAGATGGCTGAGGAATGACAGGAACAACATAAAGATATAGCTATAGGCAGGCACAGAAGCCCGGAAAGAGAATACATTGTTCATGGTACCCCTAGAGCCTTAAGCAGTGGCTGAGCTCCTTGCACGAATTTCGTGCATCGAGCCTCTAGTGTAAATAATAATGGAGGTGAGCAGTAGCTTGGGACTTGCAATGTACTTCAAAGATGGCTGAGGAATGACAGGAACAACATAAAGATATAGCTATAGGCAGGCACAGAAGCCCGGAAAGAGAATACATTGTTCATGGTACCCCTAGAGCCTTAAGCAGAAAGGGCACAAATGGCAAACGAGCCAGCCTGTGGTTTCATTCAGAAGGCTACTGCCTGATAACCCCATGGAAATACTAGCCACACTTCCTCTTTGAACTTGAATATCGTAAAGGCACCAAGGTTCTTGATATGTGGGGATAAAGGCTTCACCCACTTCTCATTGGTTTTAGGAAAGAGTATAGCAGCCTTTAGGGAAAGAGGAGTTAAGATAGGAGAAAGTGACACAGTTCTTTTTATCGGCATTATTATTTGCAGTATGACACTTGGTTTGAACTAGAAATCTCCATTTCTCATTAAGCTTTATTGATTTATTTTTTTCAAATCCCAAGTAGGGACATAGCATGGAAAATAGCCCATTGATACCATCAACAACTGCAATATAAGGTCTATAAATTGTCAGCCAAAACACAATTTCATTATTAGATTTTACACCCTGTTAGGCTCCATCCAATGGCTAATTTTTCTCACTCTTCAAAACCTCTGTTTTCAAGAGTAGATTACGTTTCTGTATGTTTGTCACTCTGAATATTAAATGCACTTAGACTTCGTTTTACAGAACAGTGCAACCAGTTACTGATTTGCTTTACTTAATTCCTATACTTTCTACATTTCCCCTTTTCCCATTATTTCAATTAACATTTAAAAATGTACACCTCTTCTAAAAACAATGTTTTCCTTCTGAAAAGTGATAGAGTGACGTATATTTCATGCTTTCATCGTATAGCAGTATAAACTATTTTAATTGCCAAAATATGGTCAAGAGAGTCACACACTTTAAAAAAGTATTAATTTTTTTCCTGTAAAACTTATCCATACTGGTGGTTATTTCCACAACTGAACTTTAAAAGTAAGGGTCCATTTGGTTGCATTTGAATTGGTGACATTTTTAGGCTGTCATTAACTGCAGAAAGAGTGAACCACTGTCTCAACATGACTGAGTGGTAGGTGACCTTTAAAAATGCTTTTTAGAATAAGAGTTCCTTTCTTTCTTTCTTCCTTTCTTTCCTTCTTTCCTTCCTTCTTTTCTCTCTCTCTCTCTCTCTCTCTCTCTCTCTCTCTCTCTCTTTCTCTCTCTCTTTCATCAAAATGACCAAATGCAATTTCTCACTTTTCAGGCACAAAGAGGATCCAATCCACTTTATTCTCATTTGGAAAAAATAAAGCAATAGGGCATTCTTATAGAAGAATTTGTTGGAGAAAAATTCACGTGAACCACCTCCTGAAATGAATGCTCCTGTGTCAAAATGAAGAACATTCTATACAAGATGAGGGGAATATTATATGTATAATATTGCCCTTGATTCAGAGCATTTTCTCCTAGGATTGCTTTCTGACCACAGGAGCTGTACTTCTGGCATTTTGGAAATCCCTGGATGTGGCTGTTGGAAACAATGATTTGGTTTGCAAAAATTATCTAATAAGGGTGTACCAAAATTTTTTCTCTCTCTCATGCATATGAGAACTTGTTCGATGCCAGATTGGGAGGTTGTCAAGCTAATCACATACTTCGAAGGTAATATTTTGTCAAATGTTTCATGCTTTTAAAAATAGTATATAAGTATGTTTTTATCTTCTTAAATATATAATAAGAACTATTTATAATTCCATTTTATTTACAGAAATAATTTCCTATGACTAGAAGACAAATGTTTATTAGTCTGAACAAGACAGAAGAAACTCTAATTGCTTTGTCTTAGATGTTGGTGATTATTCAGCTTAGTTATTCTTTCCCCAGCTGTACAATATATTTCCTTCTTCAGTGCAGCAGCGCTTGCAGATCTTGATTTTTCTCTTTACCTAGATTTCAGTGTTTTCTAATAAGAACTCATCACAATATGGCAAGAGAACAAGCAATGGGTATTGACATAGAATTTTCTTTCTTTCTGTAGTCACCATAACTGCAGAGCCAGTGCATTTAATAGAGGTATTAGTAACTAATTCCTATAGCACCACAATGGATATAATGTTAGAAGCGGTTAAATTTCCAGTATGCTGCAAATGAATTCCATTTGCTCACTTCTGCTCCCACCTTCTTTGCAGAAGAAAAATCTGAAGCACATGAAATTCAAAAAATTTGTCTAAACCCAAGAAATAAGTTAGTGGGAAAGTAGGAAGTTGAACTATTGAATTTATTTATTTATTATTTTTATTTTTTAAAATTTTATTGATTTCAGAGAGGAAGGGAGAGGGAAAGAGAGATAGAACTATCAATGATGAGAAAGAATAATTGATCGGCTGCCTCCTGCACGCCCCCCAGTGGGGATGGAGCCCGCAACCTAGGCCAACGGTCATTCTACTGAGCCAAACAAGCCAGGGCTGAACTATTTCTTTTAAACTTTTAATCCAGTATTTCCCTGGTTTGTGACACTATCACAAATTTCCAAATATTAATTGCAATATTATTTTTCATCTCTTCAGTGAAATCACATTAAGATTAGCTTCTTAAAATTTTAGTTTAAATGAAAATGATTAAAATAAGAAATGTAGAATGGATGGAGGTACATGTCTAACATGGCTTACTGAAAACATCCCGGTGGCCCAGCTATCTTAATGCATTCAACTTTAGTTAAAGTGTCTTTCTCTTAAAATCTTGCTAATGGCAAATAAAAATAGTCATGTTTTGCAGATATTCATTTTTTTTCCAAAATGGCCAAGTAATTAAGGACTTCATGCTATAATATAGTTCATAGTCAACTTAAGTCCACAAACCTATTATCTGCTCACTGACAAATAAAATGGAAGAGACAAAAATACACCAGAAAGTCTGCTCTCAGAAACCCTACAGCTCTTTAACTCGTTAATACTATAATTACCAAAGGTGTCATTAATTCTGAGCAGAGACACTTGATTTTATGCAGACTACTGTCTTTCAATTCCAGGAAAAATAAAATCTGTTGCATTCTTAAAAGCATAATTAGTGACTTAAACTTGTGATTCTATTTGGTTCATTCACTTTAAACTTTTTAAATTTGAGGTTTTAATGATATTTTAAATATACCTATCCATTCACAATTGGTCCCCTACTGCTTTCTACATGGGAACTGTCTACTATAAATTGGTCTAGGCTACCTTTTCACATATAATATTCCGATAGTATCAATGGTCTTACATATCTGAGTTTGTTTGAATTTCACTGTTACATCTTTAAGTACATAATTGCTTTTTAAAAGTGCTTTCAGATAAGCACTCTTATGCTATAACTTGAGTATGATGAAGCCATGCAGTGTTTCTTAAACTTTAGTGCACATCAGAGTCATCTGGAGGGATTGTTAAAATCTAGATCCCTAGATCTCGCCCTCAGAGATTCTAATTCAGCAAGTCTGGGTGGCCTGTGACTATGCATTCCTACCAAGCTCCCAGGTGACACAGTCAGTCTGCTCACCACACTTTGAGTTGAATCCACATTATGATTCAATCTATTTAGAGAAATGTTTTTCATCTGCTGATATCTAGTTAATTCTTTATTTTAGGAGCAAACAGTGAGATGCTATGTCTTAAAATAACTGGAGACATTTTCTCTTCTTATCTTCATTGTTCTCTAATTTGTAAGGGAATGTTACCGGTACTGGAGAGCAGGGGCTTGAGGAGCAGTTAACTTGTCAGCATTGTTTATTGGGAAATAACATGAAATTTAGAAACAGACAGACAAGACTTCAAATCTCAGCTTTAACATTTATTAGCTGTGTGCCTTTGGGCAAATTACAAACACTTTCTGAATCCCATTGGTCCTATCTGTACAGAAAGAAGAATGAAACCTATGTGAAAGTATTATTATACGCATTTAACAAATTAACCTACATGGATACATTACGAAATTTGTAAAGCACTTAACCAATATCCTTTGAGATCTCACTCCATTCATTTTGTCCTCTATTTCCCCTACATTTTCAACTGCTCCATCTTCACTGGCTGTCTTTAAGCTGAAAGACACACTTTCTCCTCCATTTTGAAAAGGACACTCGTTGGCCCTATATAACTGCTGACTTCTCCCCTCAGTCTCCCCCACAATCAACCTTTGAAAAAAATTTCGTACACTCACTGCCTCTAGTTCCATCTTGCTTACTCCTTCATCTTACCATTATGGCTGGTCTGCTTCAGCCACTAAAATGGAATTGCCCTCTTAATGATCCCATTGACTTTATAAGTGTTTAATCAATTCCCATCATGAGCAATGTCTCCCACGCATGTGGCCTCTAGCCCAGAGTGGTTGGCACGGCTTAGCACTCACTTGCCCTGGAAACTCTCTCCTATCTCAATGTTAGCAACACTGCTCTCTTTTGCCCTTGAAACTCTCCTCTTTTTCTCAGTCTCTGCTGGCTCCTCCTCCACTGCTTGCCCCTATTTTTCTCCCAGTCTGCATGCTGCTGTCCCTGGGAGATCTCATCCTTGTGCATGCGTTCAAGTCCCATCTCTGTATTGGACTCATCAAACCCACAGAGGTCAATGCAGACTTCTCTCCTAAGTAGCAGACCCATCCGACTGCCAACTGAATATTGCTAACTTGATGTCCAAAGTTAAAGGCTACAGAACTGAACATTGAGGACATGCCCAGAATATGAGCCCACGTTTCCTGTATTCCTTATGGGAGTGAATGGCAATTCCATGCCCCTAGCCTCAACAGTTATGTGGGAGAGTTCCCTCTGCCTGAAACATTCCGGATGGACATTTCTTCATCTAGAAAATTTCTATTCATCCCACAGGGTAAAGCCTGGGTGTCAGTTTCTCAGGAATCCTTCTTTGACCACCCAAGTAGCTCCTCCTATGTATTTCTCTAAAGCCCGGCACTGCAGCAGGGCTCCTGGCCGTCTCACCATTACACTCTATGTCTCATGGAGGAAGAGATTAGACTGTGTCTCCAACTACTGGGCTATTAGCACACAGCTGGGTATATGGCACAGAATAGGAGTTAAACATATTGTTTGATTCCCTTTCCCAAAATTATTCAAACATTCAAACAATAATCCATGCGTCATCACTCTCCTGTGTACTGGGTGAACCATAGTGAGCAGAATAGACAGCCACACGCTCCAGTGTCAGAGTAGCAACAACAGACAATAAAGCGCTCAAATAAGTAATGTAATCACAAAATGTCAAACATTATGAAAGAATCACACTAGAAGGAGAATAACAGAGGACAATCTGTATGAAAGAGAGGGGGGAGACAGAGGTGGGACTTGTGTTTGCTTGTTTTTAAATATATTTTTTATTTCAGAGAGGAAGGGAGAGAGAGAGAGAGAATCATCAACGATGAAAGAGAATCATTGATCAGTTGCCTCCTGCACACTCCCTACTGGGGATTGAGCCTGCAACCTGGGCATGTGCCCTGACTGGGAATCGAACCCTGACCTTCTGTTTCCTGGGTCAACCACCTGAGCCACACCGGCCAAAGGAGACTTGGTTTTTTTTAAACAGAAATGAGCAAGATCTGGCCATGCAAAGAGGAAACAGCATGAGCTAAGTCCCCATTGTGGAAAAGACCTTGCTTGGTTTCATTTTTGGGACGTTACCCCTTCCCCAACCCGAAAGGAGAGGTTTGTGGGAGCACAGGAATTGAGGGGAACTGCTGTGTGAGATGAGGCTGAAGAATTAAGCCAAGTCCAATCTTGGCAGAGATTTGCTGTCAAATCAGAATAATTTACTGTAACTCATGGTGAGTAAGTTTCAATGTTCTAGTTATGGGTCAGAAAAGATTCTTACTCTGTTATTTTTACTCAGTTATGATAATTCCATATAGTAAACAATTTTTAGTCATACTTTATTAGTGCTTATATCCTTTCCAAAAATATTTTTATATGCTTTTCTAGTAGTCAGTTTGTTTATATGACATTTTTTAACATAACAAAGAGCCTTGAAGATATAGCCATGTTATTTGTTAAACAATATATCAGTAGAGCTCTGTGAATGTAATTTCCACATAAAATCTCTAGTAGATGTGCAATAAATAAGTTTTATGTCATTACTTTAATGAAAAAAACCCAATCTATATGCTTATAGTATCAATGAGAAACTGAGGTACAGAAATGCTATTTTCCCCAAGTAATTTATTTCATAATAAATTTTTCATTAAACAATATTGAGTGTCAAAATCTCTAGTCCATTTTTTATTGTAGAAACTTTAAATAATACCAGTACTACTTCTTAGTATCATGTATTTACTTAACTGCAAAATATATAATATGAGTTCATCTCACACATAGTTAAGACAACATTTCTGAATTCTAAGTCTAAGAAAAGCTTTTAAATATTTAATGACTGCTGCCTAGTTAAGGCATCTAAATGAATGAAGTGATTTTTTAAAAATATGGATTATCAAATCGAAGTTTCTCAAACTGGGAACATCCTCAGCTCCATAGCCTTTACTGTAGGGGCTGTCCTTTGCGTTATAGGACATGGAGCTGCATCCCTCATCCCCGCCCACTTGATGCCACTTGCAACTCCTAGTCTCCCAAGTCATGACAACCAAACGTCTCGTCTGGTTGAGAAACATTAGTTGATACTAGTATGTTTCAGCAACCTGAGGCTCTAGGTTTGGGTTATAGGCTTCTATCCTTTCCTATAAAATTGTAAGTCCTTATTTTATGTCATAAATATCCAGAACAATCCTTAGTGAGATCAGTATCTGTATGTATCGGAATGCTAGAGTTGGTTAATAATTTTTTTAAATGATTCAGGTTTTGTTGAATTGACTGGTTGTCTTGATCACAAGCATAAAAGGAACAATTTTTAAATAACAGTTATTTTTTTCTGATTATATATGTAAATTCATAATACTTGTAAAAGTTGTAGAAAATCAAGTAAAGCATACAGGAGAATGTAAAAGCTACCACAGAGGTCACTTCTACCATTTTGAAATATTTATGCTTACTGTATGTGTATTTTTTATAAAATTGGGAAAATTCTGTTATTCAACTTTTTGTTTCTAGAATGTGGTTTTCTATTATACTTAATAGCATATTTTGTACATTTGCATGTATTATACATTCTTTGAAAACATTGATTTGTCTTATGTACTATAGTTAAGAAATAATTTATTATTCTACCCTTCTCATGGATAATAAATTTTTTTCTTAATAAATTATCGTTTTTGCTTTTCTAATTTTTTAATTATTAAAATCTATAAGCATAAAAATACCTATATGTTGTCTTTGAATGTTTCTTTGTGTGGTTCTTTAAATCCTATTTAAGAGAAGCAGGTTTTCAGGTAACTTTCTTTTAACTTGATCTATTGATTATTTTCCTTATGTTGTAATGCTGACCAGAGCTACATAAAAAAGAAAACAACAATCTCCACATAAGGTTATAGAAAATATTGAAAAGAAATCTGCAAATAAACATACAGTCACACACTGCTCTAATTTCAAATTATTTTCCGTCTTGACAGGCAAACAGATTTTCAGGTGCCTATTCACAAATCCTTAAAAGGTGACTAAAGGAGCAATTGCTTCTCTAATGAAATGATGCGTTAATTACACTCTTCTGATAACTGTATATTCAAAGAAAATTTAGTCAGTTTTCCACTTAAAACTAGTGCATAGCCGAAGCCGGTTTGGCTCAGTGGATAGAGCGTCGGCCTGCGGACTGAAAGGTCCCAGGTTCGATTCCGGTCAAGGGCATGTACCTGGGTTGCAGGCACATCCCCAGTGGGAGATGTGCAGGAGGCAGCTGATCGATGTTTCTCTCTCATCGATGTTTCTAACTCTCTATCTCTCTCCCTTCCTCTCTGTAAAAAAATCAATAAAAATATATTAAAAAAAAAACTAGTGCATAAAATAATCCATCTATTCACTTCTAGGTATATACCCAAGAGAAAAGAAAAATGTATATCCACACAAACACATATATGTGAATGCATATAGCAGTATTATTAATAGTAGCCAAAGAGTAGGAACAACCCAAATGACCATCAACTGATGAATGTATAAATAAAGTGGGATATATCACTATAGTGGAAAATAATTCAGCTATCAAAGAGAATGAAATACTGATAATATGCTTGTTACTACATGATGAATCTTGAAAACATTACATGAAAGAAGCTAAATGAAAGAAGTAGTTACAAAAAGGCACATTGTATGAACTCATGTATACGGAATGTCTAGGATAGGAAATCCCATAGACGGAACGGAGGTTTATGGTTTCCGAGAGAGAGAAGAGGAAGGAAGAGTGACTGCTAATGGTTTTCTGGGTTTATTTGAGGGCTGATTATAATGCTCTGAAATAAAAAAATGGTGATGGTGCACAGCACTGTAAATAAAATTCACTAAATTGCATACTTTAAAAAGTATGTATTTCATAATATATAAATCATATCTCAGTGCAAATAAACATAAAAAGCAACCCATTTATAATAGACTATATACATGTGATATCTATGATAAACAAAGTAAGAAAACGTATAGATACCATCTCCAAAAATGAAAAAAAAAACACCTGTAGTTGATAAAAAAAAGAAAACCTATCTTTCAGTTAAGAAAGAAATGTTTTAAAAATTCTCTGATTGTTGCCCTGGCCAATGTGGCTCAGTTGGTTGGACATCTTCCTGTGTACCCAAGAATTGCTGCCAGATCGATCCCCAGTTGGGGTTAGGGGTGTGCAGGAGGCAGACAGACCAATGTTTCACTCTCACATTGATGATTCTCTCTCTTCCTTCCCCTTCCTCTCTTTTAAAAAATAAATTAAAAAAAGAATGAATAAGAAATTCTCTGATGTTTAGTTTCCACTTAAAGTAAGGAGCTTAGTAGAATATGCAAGGTGCCTGTATGTAAATATCTCCACTTGTAAGAAACAACTATTCCCCTGGAAACTCAGGGTTTTAACCATAAAGCTTAACATGAAGTTATTTCAGCACCATCACTTTCTATTTCCTAAGAGATTTCTATCAACACTGTTCCTGGAAAAAATCAAATGACCACTGCCCTTCAAGCAATAAGAGAGCAGTAGTTTAATGTTTAATTTTACAAATCTAATTACTGAATCATTTACTAAGGTTATTCTGGTTACTTTGGGTCAAAAACTGAACCTCTCTCCCTTGTCAAGATTTATCTCCATTTCAGAGAAAGAAACAATAGTAGTTCTACCATTCTGATAAATTGTGAGGGAGAGGAGGTCAGCTCTAAATGCGTAACGGTAATTGATACTCCCCTCTCAGCCTACGGCTTTAGGAGGATGCAAAGGTATTTCAGTTTTTAAATCATTCTAATGTATTGTTGACCAATCCACCAGGATTTCAATGCTGTGAGAGGAAAAGTGACAGTATAACTCTTAAAGGATGCAAAATAAAATGTAAGGCCTATTGCTGTCATCTTACCCATATGAAAAATCACTGTGGATATCTGGAGAAAATTTCATCCTAATGTGAAATGTCAAAAGGAACGAAAGTAAAAGTATGTGATGAACCTGTTTTTAAGCACAGAATGGGAATCTCTTTCCCAGAGCATATTGCTGACTTAGTCTTGGTTTTAATGCCTCACATTTCAATGGATGCTATATCCGTAGGGGAAAAGACTAATGCGGTAAAGCATTTTAGCTGAAATTTGAGAATGGATCATGTCAGAGGGCACAGTGACTTCATTTTAAGGTGTACAGAAAGGTAATGTGAAAAATGAGACATAGAAGAAGATTAGGGAAAAGCAACACAACTTGACAAAGATACTCTGCGAGTAAAATTTCAGATAAAATCCTTAGTGTTATGAGTGATATAAAATCTCACTGGCTTGTTAACAACAAATCTTATTTAGCATTCAGTACCTTTTAGGTTTCAGAAATACTGGAGAACAGTGATGTTTAACACAATGTGCAATTTTGACAAGGTACCACCATGAGTTTACATTTGCAGTGCTATGCCTCAATGACTGTGGGAAGGTAATGTCAATCAGACATGAAAAGGAAAAAAGTTGGAACACAGAACAAGTGCTCCATTAACCATACGATCTGAAAAAAAAATGAATACAAGCTGTGAAAAAAAATATTATTTTTTCAAAATGGACAAAGTTTAGCTCTACTCCTACCTAGTTTAATATACTACAATTTAATATACTACAATTCTTAATACACTCTGTGTGTGTTTTAATCTTGTCAGATGTGTGGGCGTCCAACAAGTCTTTAGGAGAAATGTAGAATGCAAATAGTGCGGCTGTCTTCATGCTCACAGTTGGCTGAACTTTGTAGGCTCCCAATTTATCAGCTTTTAATTGTAACAGATCATGCTTATTACTCTAGGAATGGTTTATCTTGTGAAGATAACATTAATGTTACCAAGAGGACATGGGAAAAAGCACTTGACCAATTGCTGGTCTCCGAGTCAGTCTTCTTTGGAAGTGACAATTTTCCAAAATTCATTCTGCTTATTTATCATATTACTACAGTTTATTAAACTGCTACCTGGAACTAATGATAACTGTGCAAAAATAAATCAGTTATTTAGACATAATTTATAATATTCCTCTCAACATTTTTTTTTCTTTAGACTCAAAACACTTGAATGTTAGGGAATGTTTCTATCAGGAACAATGACTCAGATCGTAAAGAAACTCATTGGGATGAGGTGTAGCTCTTTCGAAGGGCATATGTTAAAAGTGTTATCTATTATTATTTTGGTAAGGGAGGAGAGAAGGTTGGAAATTCTGAAAAAACTCCCCTTAAAGGGGGAACTTCAACCCCTCAACTCCTTAAGAATTCTCATTTAGAATTCTTTTTAAAAATATATTTTTATTGATTTCAGTGAGGAAGGGAGAGGGAGAGACAGATAGAAACATCAATGATGAAAGAGAATCATTGATTGGCTGCCACCTGCTGGGGATTGAGCCTGAAACCCGGGCATTTGCCATGAAGAGGAATCGAACCATGACTTTCTGATTCATAGGTGAACACTCACCCACTGAGCCATGGTGGCTGGGCTCATTTAGAATCTTTTGTTGAAATTCTTCTTCTGTTATTGATGCTTGACATTATTATAGATGAAAGATTACAAGCAGGTTAAAAGTTTAAAGCAAACCCCCAAAATATATATAAAGGAGGGGGTGTTGGTGGTGGAGGAATTGAGCAAAAAAGAAAAACATAGAGAGAGAATTCATGGATATGGACAACAGTGTGGTGATTTTTTTTTGGGGGGGGATGGGTAGAGGTGGAAGAGGGCATAGAGGGTATAAATGGTGATAGGAAAAAAAGAACAGTGACTTTTTAATAACTATCTGTTCTTTACAAAATAAAATGAAATAAAAATGTAATCTGCTACTTAAATATTATTTCATAATTTATGTCGTTTATTTATTTATTGTGTAGTTACCATATGCTAGATTCTGTCTAGATGTCTTAGGGATACAGATATGACTCAGCCATGGACTTGCCATTTGTGAAGATTACAGACTAAGAAGATAGCTTATAAATGTACATAAATAACTACTATATCTAAGCTAAAATAGCTAGTTTCCAGAGGAATACTATTAAAATAAAAATTCAAAAAAGGAAAAAATTAAAATTCAAAAAGGGAAACATTTATGGGGTGGACTTTAATTTATACGTGTATCAAAATTATCTCTTACAGTTTTTAGCAACTGTCAAGGTCTACTAATGAATTGAACTCACATCAATACAAGATGCCAAATAAACCACTGATAAATCCCAGTAATGCTAACTTTTTAGGAATGATCTGAGGTATGATAAAGTTTTCTCTTCTTTTGCCTAGTAGAGTTAGAGGATCTTTACTGGGGATAAGTGTGAAACATTAGTAATACTTGTGGTCTCTATTTGCCTATCTAAGTATTATCTCTTCAGGAAGGCCTTTCCTGAACACCCTACCTAAAATAGCACCCTATGTTTTTCTCTAGCTCTTCTTTTTTACTTTTCTTTAGCATACTGGCATATTTTTCTCATATTTAGTTATTTGTGTGCTTACTGTCTTCCTCAAGAGAATCTAAGCTCTTTGAGGGCAGATGACTTTGTCTTGCTCATTGATGAATCACCAGCATGTGGCATATAGTAAGCATTCAATTACTGAATTACTGAATAATTTGCTAATTTACCAATAAAATGAGCACAGATTCCAGGATTTCAAAGCGACAAACACTAAAAAGAATGGCGTCAACTTGATTTCATTCAATCCTCTGTCTTTAAATGGTATCTATAATAATGCTAACTCACAAATAAATACCTAGATGCCTGACCTCTCCCCATAAATTTGGGATGGCTAAGAGACATCCCAAATTTAGTTTGTCAAGAACAGAAGTTTTGATTTGCCACTCTGGGACTATTCCTTTTCTAGAGTTCTCCATTTTGGTTAATGCTTTAACTATCTACCTAGTTGTTCAAGCCTTAATCATCTTCGATTCTTCTCATTATTTCACTCCCTACATCTGATCCACCATCTGCCCAGCCATATCACATAACCCTCTACTTTTGTCCATCTTCAGTGTTCAGACCTTAAACTACTTTCATTTCTTATTTCGCCCTACCTGCACTCTTGCCTTCTTATTGATCCTTTCTCTACGCAACAACCAAATATATCTTTCAAAGACTTAAATTACATCAGGCTGTTCCTTTAAAACCTAAAAAGGTTTTCCCCTGCACTAAGAATGCAATCCAAACTCTGAAATGAACAAACAAGTTCTTAATGATCTACTCCTACTGACTTCTTTGAATTCTTGTCTTAGACCTCTGTCTCCTTGGCTCTAAAACCCAACAACATTGTTTTTTCTTTATTTGTTCAATCCTAAGCTAGTCCTACTTCAAGCCTTTGTTGTTGTAGTTGTTGTTTAAATATTTTTTTACTGATTTCAGAGAGGAAGGGAGAGGGAGAGAGAGGTAGAAACATCAATGATGAGAGAGAATCATTGATCGGCTGCCTCCTGCACGCCCCTTACTGGGGATCGAGCCTGCAACCTGGGCATGTGCCCTTTACCAAAATCAAACCGGGGACCCTTCAGGCCGCAAGGCCGATGCTCTATCCACTGAGCAAAAAGTATCTCTTCCTCACCTGTCTTCCCCACCACATGTAATGTTGTTATACCCTATCCTAGCCTTGTTTATTCTCTTCTTATTCCTTATCACCATCTGAAATTACCTTATATGTTTGTTTATTTATTTATATTCAGATGTAAACTCCATGAGAACAAGAACTCGTCTGTCTTACAAATGGCACTATACTTGACAAACAGTAGATGCTCACTAAATATTTATTGAATCAATTAATGAAGTAATCAATTAATCATCCAATGGACAGAAAACACGGCCTTTTATGTAAATTTTAGATTTTTAAAGATCTTCAAACACTATTATAATTTCATTTCATTAATATTTATTGTGTACCTCCTACATGAAAGAGACATGATCTGAATATACAAATATGAATAGGGCATGGACTCAGCCTTTTAGAGGCTTGTTGGTCAGCTGGGAAAATATCACAATAAATAACTGCAAAACCTGATGATAATTGCAACAATACAAATGCTCACAGGATAGAAAAGTAGTAGAGAAGACAGAGTGAGCAATATCTGGGATGTGGAATAGCAAGAAAAAATATCCCAATGTAGAGTTAGAAAAATAAAGTCTACGAATTCACAAAAGTATAGGAAAGCCCAGATGTAGTTCCAGCAGAACAAATGCCACGAGGAAGTAAATATATCAAAGCTGCAGAAGCAACAGCAGCTCAGTTTGGATTTGGAATGTAAAGTGTAGGAGATAGGAAAAGAAATTTTAGGGTGGAAGGCAGGTGTACCCCTTGTGCAAGAGATAAAAAAATAAGTGATTTCCTTAAATCATTCTCAAGTCTCTATCCTATCAATCATGAAATCAGAAGGAAACTATCTAAAGGTTAAGTTTCTGATAATATATTATTTTACAATGACTCAGAGATGAATTATGGTAGTGGTGTATAGACATGCTGCTTTCATTCTATCTTTAATATTTTTCCAAAGCAAGGTATGAAATTCTCCTTAAGTAAATTCTTTTTTATGGAAATTCAATAATTTCTGTATAAAAATTTAGCACTAAATACTTCCTATGGAAGTATAAGAAACCTTGCAGATTATCAGATTTATTCATGTTTACTGTCTGACTTATAGTAGACTAGAGGCCTGGTGCACAAAATTCGTGCACGATGGGATCCCTAGGCCTGGCTGGAGATCAAGGCCAATCAGGTTCCCCGCCTCCCCACCTCCGCCCCTCTCCTTCCCTCACCGCCCAGTCTGCTGCCACCCACCCCCCTGGTTCCCTGTCCCAGCCCAGGGCCCGACCCCGATCGGGCAATTGGGGCCTGCCGGCTAGGAGGAGGGACTGGGAGGTTGGCCTGTGGGCTGGGGGAAGCTCCTGTGTTGAGCGTCTGCCCCCTGGTGGTCAGTACATGTCATAGCGACCGGTCGTTCCATTGTAACAGGCTTTTATATATGTAGATACTCAACCAATAGTTGCTGAGTCATGGTCAATAATAAAATTTAATTGCTTTCTATGGTTTATTAACAATAAAAGAAATTGTTGTTTTGTTAACAGATTCACTAAAATTTCAGATGTGATGGTAATGTTACTGTAAGTGCAGGCTGAATATAGTAATATTGCTTCATTGTTTTCCATTTGTTATTTTACAGATGATAAACTGGAGGTTTAGAGAGGTTAAGTAATATGCCCAAGGTCACATAGGTAGTAATGGATAGAACAAAAAGTCAAATGGAAGGTTTAGTCCAGAATCTTTGCTTTTTAATTACTACTATAATGTATGCTTCTCTGTTTCAAGAGAAAAGTGTAAGGTTCTGGTTAAATATAGAACATATACTTTACTGAAAAGGTACTAGATGATGATAGCATTATCGAAGTTAAGTAAGAATACACAGTTTTAAATCTGACTTTCTCCAAGGGTTTTTGCTAAACCTAGCAGTTACCACCTACCTATCTCTTTTGTGGTAAGAAAACAACTGTCTCCTATCATTTCTGTGATGCACATTTACAATTATAGATTCATCTTTCAATGTGGTCTACATGTTCCTTCTCATAATTGTGAGTTGTTCCCCCACCTCAATAATCATGTAATATAATCAGACCCACTCCCCACCTTTCTCCTCAGGAAGTGTGTACGGTGAATTAGATCCTGACAGCTGTGCTTTCCTTATCTCTATCTCACCTGTGTAAAGCAAGTCTGTGCTGTAGTCTGCCGTATCACTAAAATATAACCCAAAGCATTCACTAAACATAATACTTTAATTGTTCATTGCCAAACAATGATGATTTCAAGCCAATAGGAGCAAGTGTAGGAACAAACATACTGGATAAATCAAACTTTAATAAATTTTTGCCAAGTGAGATATTTTTAAGAAAAATAACCATGCTGCTTTATTTTTTAAACACAGAATGAATGTAACATGACTCGAAATCTTTAATTGCCTCTTAAGGCCCATAAATGCTATTGCTTAATATACAATTAAAAATTGTATTTTAAGCTTGGTTAAATTTTCTTTCTATGAATATGATTTCCCAATAGGTTTTTCTTGCTATTTTCACTTTTCTCATCATTAATCTATTTAACAAATAGTCTTAAACAACCATAAAGAACAAGCTCTGTGATTGGGGCTACAGTTTTTATTTTTTAAACTAGAGGCCCGGTGCATGAAAATTGTGCACTTGGGGGGTTCCTAGCCCGGCCTGTGCCCTCTCACAGTCTGGGAGCACTTGGGGATGTCCGACTGATGGCTTAGGCCCACTCTCCATGGGGAGTGGGTAGCGGGGAGCAGGGAGCAGGCCTAAGCCAGCAGTTGGACATCCTTAGCACTGATGCGGAGGCGGGAGAGGCTCCTGCCACCACTGCTGTGCTCCCCAGCCGTGAGCCTGGCTCAGAGCTTCTGGCTAAGTGGTGCTCCCTCTGTGGGAGCACATTGACCACCAGGGGGCAGCTCCTGCATTAAACATCTGCCCCCTGGTGGTCAGTGCACATCATAGTGACCGGTTGTTCTGCTGCTTGGTCGATTTGCATATTAGCCTTTTATTATATAGGATATATTTTTATTTACTTCAGAGAAGAAAAGAGAGGAAGAGAGAGATAGAAACATCAAGGATGAGAGAGAATCAATGATCGGGTGCCTCCTGCTTGGCCCCAGCTGATTGAGCCGGCAACCCAGGCATGGGTACCTGACCAGAATTGAACCCAGGACCCTTTGGTTCACAGGCTGATGCTCTATCCACTGAGCCAAACCGGCTAGAGCAAGCATCTTTTTATATGCTTATTTTCTACCTGTGTTTTTCTTCATTGAATTGACTATTTATTTCCTTTGCCTATATTTTGTTTGGGTTGTTTGCTTTTTTATGTATTCTTTTGCAGAAATTTTTATATGATTATTGATACCAATCCTGGTTCACCTATATATGTGGCAAATATCTTCTCCAGTTTTCTAATAATGTTTGATTTTACATGAATGAAAGGTCTTACATTTGATATTTGGTTTTGTTAATATATTCTTTTATGGTTACATGTCTTGGTATCTTGTTTATAAAATGTTTTCATACATCAAAGTCATAATGATAATCTTCTATGTATTCTTCAAAGGATTTAAAATATGTGTCTTTCTCTAAGAATTTGACTCACCTAGAATGGAAGTTTGCATATGGCATAAAGAAAGATTTTTATTTTTTCCAATATGTATAGTCACTTCCTTTAATACTATTTATTGAAGAGCCCATCCTTTCCAAACTAATCTTCAAAGCCACCTCTATCAAATACTACATTCCCTGTATGTGTGGTAAATTTGTTTAACTTGCTATTAAGAGATCGGAGACTCTAAATAATGGCCTTCCTTACCCAAGCCTTTAATGCAAGTTTGGATATGTAAAGAGCACTTAGCTGTAATTTGAGGAAGAGATAATAAGTAGAGAGTTCAAAGGTTCTTCTTAAGAAATTAAAGTGTTGAATGGTGGCAATTTGAAAAGATAGAAACATTGACTTGGACAGGCAGCCAGTCTCAATAGACTGGAGAAATGTGGCCAAGAGGAGAGCCTTCTAGAGCAAGCATGTCAAACTCAAATGCTAACATGGGCCAAATAAACAAAGTTTAAGTTTATGTGGGCCACAAAAAACAAAAGCTTCAATTTTCATAGAAATGTAGGTTTATTTTGATAGAAACTGAATACAAAGGGCTAAAATAAATAATTGCTAACAAAAAATAATAGAACATTTTAATAAAAATTAACATTTTTTCTTGAACATTAACTTACCAGACACTGAATAACTGCACAAATTAATAAGCATAACACAAATAAACCTATTTTTCATATTCTCCGAAAGCAAAATATTTCCTGTTGCACACATCAAACAAGTCAGTACAAGACTAATGATGTGGCAATCGGCTGCAAAAATATTCGCTGCTAGTAATATTGGAGAGAAATGGTGCGCCTGCGCATAAGGCACATAAGGGAAATGAATGCAACACAATTATAGTAATCAGTCATTAGTGAACGTTGTAGTTTGTTATTAATAATTATGTATAACAGGATATTGTGAAAATTAAGTTATGAAATTTTTATTAAAATGTTTCTTACATACCATTATATTGGCTGGGCCACAAAAATATTCATTGTGGGCTGCATGTGGCCGGCGAGCTGCGAGTTTGACATGCTTGCTCTAGAGGCAAAACTGAAGGATTTTGAGAACAGTGATGTGAAATATTGAACTCAAAGTTGGTGTTTGAATGATCTGTTTAGTTTTTAGTGCCTGCAGTAACTGTCAGACACACACTAGTGCCTTCCCCTCTGACAACTGACAGTCTGTTCCATGTATCCATGAATCTATTTTGTTCATCAACTTCTTTTGTTTATTAAAGTCTAAATATGAGTGAGATCATATGGTATTTGTGTTTCTCTGACTGGCTTATATCACGTAGCATAATAATCTCCAGGTCCATCCATGCTGTTGTAAAGAGTAAAAATTCTTTTTTTTATAGTCACATAGTATTCCATTATATAAATACTAGAGGCCCAGTGCACGACATTCATACACTTGTGGGGTGGGGGGTGTTCCCTCAGCCCAGCCTGAGCCCTCTTGCAGTCCAGGAGCAGTCAGTAGTCAGATATCCTTAGCGCTGCCGTGGAGGTGGGAGAGGCTCGCCAGCCGTGAGCCTGGCTTCTGGCTGAGGGGCACTCTCCCTGTGGAAGCACACTGACCACCAGGGGGCAGCTCCTGCATTGAGCGTCTGCCTTCTGGTGGTCAGTGCATGTCATAGCGACCGACCATTCTACCGTTCAGTTGATTTGCATATTAGCTTTTTTATTCTATAGGATAACAAACTCTTTAACTGTTAGACGCATTTAGTGAAAGAAAAAAATAACTTGTTGATAAAATCTAATAATATTCTACTTAAAAACCCTTTCTAAATTTGCTCCATGGAAACCATCTCTACATTAGAAGGAGAAACACAACAAAAAATTTTAAAGATTAAGTACAACTTTAGATATATTTAATGTATTTTGTAACTTCTTTAAAAGTAGTAGGTCAGTTACTAAAGTCTACATATAAATATTAAGATATTAACACTCTATTTTAAAAGATACATGACAGGACCAACAGGGAACCCTGTTTTGTAACAGGAAAAAGGAGGTTTAGAACTTTTTGTAAAATAAATGTGCAAAGTTATGAAAAACTATATATAAATGTATCCATTCTTTGGCTTTATTATAGGGTAACCCTCTTATATTTCATAAAAGTATTAAATGTTTAATGTGGAGTATAAATTATAATAAAATTATAATTGATTCACATTTAGTTTCCTAGGTAAAGTCTTTCTGAGTCCTTTCAGACTAGGTTTATTTTCATTACTTTTTCCTAAGGTTTTTTTATACTGTTATCCATAGTTCTATTATAGAATTCAATATATCATGTAATAGCCACAAGAATAAAACAGATATTAATACTTGTTGAATAAATGACCTAGCACAAAGCCAGTGCTTAAATTAATCAAGAAGTAAAAATCTAAATTAAAAAACAACAGCCCTGACCAGTGTGGCTCAGTTGGTTGGAGCATTGTCTGGTGCACCGAAGAATCACAGATTCAATTCCCTGTCAGGACACATACCCAGGTTGTGGGGTTGATCTCCATTTGGGGCACATGCAAGAGGCAACTGACTGATATTTCTCTCTCACATCAATGTTTCTCTTTCTCTCCCTCCACCTACCTGTGTCTCAAAAATAAAATCAATAAAAAGATATGCTTGTGTGAGGATAAAAAACCAAAACACACCAAAAAAAAAAAACAACCCTCTTACATCCTGGTTTGTATACTCATGGTCATTTCTATCTAATGCATAACATGAAGTTATAGACTGAGTTAATAAAATGTTTTAGGAAAAAAAAGGAGGAAGGAAAAAAAGAATAAGGAATTAAGGAAAGAAGAAAAAGAGGAGACAAGAAAGAAGAGAGGGGCTGAGAAGAAAACTAGAAAGGATGTGAGGAAGAAAAGAAAGAAAATAAAACTTAATTGGAAGGACAAAATATTAAAAGAGTCGTTTATCTTTAAAAATTATCTGTAATATTAATGGAGGAAATTATTTCCAAATTAAAATGGACATTTTTATGAAAGGAGTCTTATCAAAAATTGTCTTATACAGACCATTTTAGTTTATCTATAATAATAAAAGCATAATATGCTAATTAGACCAGATGTCCCTCCGGACGTCCTTCTGGATGACCTTCCAGATGAAGCTGGGGCTGAGAGGGAAGTCCAGGTCCTGGGTGCCTGCCAGTGGCCGAAGGGAGGGAAGCCCGGGTCCCGGGTGCCGGAGGGAAGCCAGTGCTGGCAGCTGGGGGAAGGAAGGCCTACTCTTACACAAATTTCATGCATTGGGCCTCTAGTTTACATATAATAATAGTGATATTATTAGTTAAGCCAGCAGCATTCTGATTTGGATGGTCTCTGGATCATATTTTGAGAAACATTGGATTAAGAAATTAGTGTTCGAAGAACAAAACAAATAATAGCAGCAATAACTCTACGTGGTATGAATACCAGGTATGAAATGAAAACATTCTTTCATACAGACTCTACCTAGTGCAATAATGCACTCTCTAATGTTGTTCCCATGGTTGTCCCCTGAAAGACGGAGATGTGAATCAGGTCCTTGGGGAAAGAGGAGAGTAATTTACCCAGTTACCTAGTCCCATAGTGTTTTCTTCCCTTACAGTTTAACTCAACTTCATCTTTAATACACAAGTTAGAAAATCAGGCTAATTATGAATAAAACCAGAAACACATCTAAACATTTGAACCAACATCACTACCAAAAGTGGGCTTTGTTTTGGTAGGAGTAACTAAGTCTAATATGTCATGGTTAAGATCAACATGTACACCTAAGACCACAAGTAAAAATGTAAATTTGTTAAATCCAGAAGCAGAACTATGACTTCAAGCCTCATCTTCGGTCCTGATTATTCAAAAAGGATCAAGAACCTTCTGCATGATAAGGAATAAGGAAAGGCTACCTACAAGTTCAGAAAGAGCACAGGTTTAGGAGTCAAATTACCCTGGTGTTGAACAGTTACATGTTTTTGAGCAAATTGTTTAATTTCTCTATCTAGGATTGCTCCTATGTGAAATAGGCAATTGAGGACATTTCTATCACAGAATTGTTTTGGAGTAAAACATAGAAGAATGCATAGATTCCTATGTCCATTACATAATCTACAATCAGTCAAATGAGTATCATGTCCTCCAACATCTACCAACTCTTTTTGTAGTAGATTACTAACACTATTCACTGCAATTTTATTTGCAAATGTGCCATGTTTTTAAAAGGTTTGGTCAGGTTCTACTTTTCATAGGCATAAAGATGAATTCTTTTAAAAAAATATATATTTTTACTTATTTCAGAGAAGAAGAGAGAGGGAGAGAGAGATAGAAATATCAATGATGAGAGAGAATCACTGGTGGGCTGCCTCCTGCATGCCACCCACGGGGGACCTAGCCCGAAACCCAGGCATGTACCCTTGACACGAATCGAAACTGGGACACTTCAGTTCACAGGCCAATGTTCTATCCACTGAGCCAAACCAGGTAGGGCAAGATTGATTTCTTTTTGAAAGGTGAACTAGTCCAAATCATGTCTCAGTCATTTCTGGTCTGGATGAAGTAGAAGACTAGGAGGCTCACTGCTGATGGGAGAATGTAATAGTCCGCAGTGGCCAAGGAGCTGAGCTAGAGCAACTCATTTTTTTCTAGGAACAGTTATACACATGATCTTTTAAAATGTCAGCTTGTTACCAATGCAGAAATTATTTTGTTGAAATTAAAACAAATGAGTCGAATAAGTTATCTCTAGCACAAAAATCCGTTGAATGAAGCCAGTAAATTACTTATGAAAATTGAGTGTTTAACTGTCCTCAAATATTATTATCCCTCTCAGTCCTTCTATTATGAACATATGCAATGAAAGCAAAAGCTAACCATTAGGGACCCCATTTCATACTTATGAATTTGATAAACCATATTCTTTGGTATAGACAAAAGATGAACGAGCTCATTTTATTATCAATATTTGCAATATGGAATATTAATTTACCAGCTGAAATGCCATTTTCTTTTCAAACCAGGCTAAGCTTCAAAATGAAGACTTTTTAATTGAATTAAAAAGGAGGAAATCACTATTCACCTCATCCCGTGGGTAAACCATAAAAATGTTCATGTACTCTGTAAAAATCCACACACCTGGTTCAATTTGAATTACACTTTGATTTTAGTTGTAAAGGCCTAGCAAATATTTTGGCTAGAATTTTGTTTCCAACTCTAAGCTACTGAAAATGAGTTTCACTTCTCAGCAGAATCTGTTATGTGGACTCAGCAGAAGCATTAACCTTCCATTTTTTAAAAGAAAACAATCAATATCCATAACACATAGGGAGAATGGGTCATTCTCCCATCTGTTAGGGCGTTTTATGTGAGAAAGAACACCAGGGTTCAGATAAAGAACAGTGTCCTCACACTTATCTAAAGGGCCAGACGTATAGGACCTTCAAATCTCCTTAAACATCCAATGTGGGAGAGAATAGTGAGAAACATCTTTCCTAAGTTTTAATTTGGTTTCTATTTGTTTCTCTAATTGCGGAAAAGACCCATTTGAATGATCAACTATGCTTTCAAGGCAAGTATAAGATGCTAGATATTCTTGAATTTTTAAAATTTGAAAAACAAGTGTGGGTTTGAATGAATAAATTTAGTCTGGAAATTGAGTCTAATAAAATAAATTATTTAAGTTACTTTCAAACTTAGTAATTTAATTATTAAGTAATTAATAATTTTAAAGAATTGATGTGTATACATGCTAAGGAATTTGAATATGTATCTTCATTTGAATGTACATTTGGTTAAAATCCAAACCTTTGGTAAAATAATATTCTATGATTATATATACATGGACATACACACACACATACACATACACACACACACACACACACACACACATATATATATATATATACACCCACACACACATATACTGTATATAACATACAATTAGACTTTAACCTCAGACTCATACATGTACTCATATTTTATATATCATATAAAATTAGATTTAACTTCCAAACTGAAAAAATAATACCATAGAACATATAATATATGTTATATAGAGAGAAAGTCAATGTGATTATTATATTCTCTGAAAATAACTGAATTCCTAAAATCAATTGTTTCCTTTTAGTATCGTTTATTATAATCTGAAATTCTTACGAATATAAGTAGAAATACAAAGCCATTTTATTGTCTTCTTTGAAGATTCTGTTTTAGGCACATTAAGTACAAACACCTTACTACTACAACATGCATATTTAAGTGAAGCTTAAATAAAAATAAATAAATAAATAAATAAATAAATAAATAAATAAAAATTGGGCCCTGGCTGGATGGCTCAGTTGGTGGTAGCATCAGCCCATACACCCAAAGGTTGCAGGTTAGATTCCTTGTCTGGGCACATACCTAGGCCTGTGTTCAATCCCCAGTCGGGGCAGCTTTGGGAGGAAATCTCTCTCTCTCTCTCTCTCTCTCTCCCTCCCTCCCTCCCTTTCTCTCCTTTTCTTCATCTCTCTAAATTTATCCTTGGGTACATATCCTCAGGTGAGGATTAAAAAATAAAATAATTGGGAGATGAGAGGAGAGAACAGCACAGTGAACGCCACATTCCTGGAGTCCGTCTGCCTGAATTCACACACTAGTTCTGTCTCCTATGGTTGTGTGACTGGGCAACTAACTTAAATCTAAGTTTCCATTTCCTCATCAGGAAGATTAAAATAATAATACCAAAGAGTTTTGGGACTTAAAGAAGATATATCAGAACTCAGCATCCTTATTGCCTGGATTACAATGCCATTGTAGAAGAAAGTGGGCATAAAAGAGTAGTTTGCCGGTGACGCTGATGACCTTTACTGAGAGCTACCAAATTTTGCAAAGTTTTGCTCTTTTATTTCTGTGCCCTCCCACCTCTCACAGACACTCACTCTAAGATGAGTTAAACCAGGGGCCTTTTGACCCAGAATAATAGGGACTGGAGACCTCGGGATTCAAAAGGAGACGTTAACCCTGCTGCTCTGTGAGGCATATTCCTTGTTTCCCTGTTTCTGATTTGCTTTTCTCTAGGAGCTTCTCTCATATGGCTGGTATGACGAGAGGCCTCCAGTATCTTCTTGCTCCTCTGGATACACACACCTTCCTCCTATCCTCCTCTTTTCCTGTCCCCTTAGAACTGTTCGCTCCCATCAGAAGGCCAGTGGGAGCCAAAGTGGGTGAAGGGGAAAGTAGTCAGCAAGGCCCCTTCTGTTGGGCCAACCTTTAGTCTAAGAAAATACACACAGGATCTAGCCTAGTTTACGAGGGAAAACATTTCCTATCAGAGTCTGAGGCCAAAGCAAGGTCTTACTAGTAAAACCAAACTATGCCAGGTCTCAGCCTCTGGAAACTAACAATATTAACCTTAATATTCAATATCCAAGCACCGCTCCTCCCATACAGACACATAAGACTTTAGCCTCAACATAAAGTCACATACAAAATAGTGTCTCCCATACTCCCTGGTGCACATCTGCTGTCTCTTTGGTCTATTTCAGGTTTGAGGTTGCTTCCTGCAGGCCATTTGGGTAAAGCCTCCCTCTGAGGCTGCTGCTCTCCAGGAAAATGCCGTTTCCTGCTGTGACTGCCTTGCAGACTCCACTGGAATGTGCCACTGTGTTTCGGGCACTGTATAAACTTTGGAATCCAGGAACCAGAGCGAAGCTGATCCTGTCCTAATTTTCGCAAGGGCTTTCCCACTAATGGCCTACGTTTCTGAACAACAAGTACAAAATGATCACATTCATTTCACATATGTAGGGTAGTGTCCAGAGGGCTATCGTCAAATATTATCTGTGGGTATCTTCATGTAAAGAGATTTCAGGATTTTTTTTTTCACTTCATTCTTTTGTACTTAACTTTGTTGTTTGGAATATTGTTTCTAATGAGCTAATATCAGCTTTACACTCAGAAAGGAATTAAAGCTATATTCACTGCAATAAAAGACTCTTATAGCTGCTGCTGCCTACCCACTCATTCTGGGGGAGTGAGATCTAGTCCTACAAGCCAACTAGAGAGAGATGCGTTTCTGTCTTCTGTTTTATCAACTCCACTTCCGGAACCAGCATGCAAATTGTCCACCTCCTTTTTTTGTATAAAAAACCCCAAAATCCCTAAATGAAATGGAAGTATATAAGAAGGTAGTATAATAGCTGAACATCATGTGGTTTTGGCAAAGTCCAAAGCTAAAACTGAATTATACACAAGCAGCACCACTTTAAACTGTCCCTCAGACCCAGGGTTCCACGGTGCAGTTTTACATTTGATATTTTGGGTCATCATTCTGGTCTTCTTGGGCTTCAAGCATATAACTGATAGGCTGACTATTCTTAGTTTGGAGTCAACCATAAACTCAGTATGCAGAATCTATGTTTTCTTCTATGCTGTCACTAAAAATGTAGATCAGATTAAATCTCTGAGTTCAATGGCCCACTATTAATGAACTCACTAATTGGGTTGTTCAAGCAGATACAAATCCTCTTATCTTTACTATCATCCTGTATAATTTTTTTCATTTATCCATGATAGCGTATCATGAGAAACTGTCCTAACTACCTTGCTGAATTTATGTTAAATGAACCATTCTAGCAAGCCCGGAATAAAGGAAAATTTATCTCACTTCTCATTTTTTTCCCTCAGAACACTAGCTAACCATTACTGGTCGCTGCTTTATTTTCTAAGTGCTGCGAAGAATCTGTTCAAATATCTTCAGAGATCAGAAACTGTCTAGAGTTTTTGACATTTACTTTATTTTCTTATCTGAAATAGCAAAACTATTTGCTCAGTGGCTGACATGTTTTTGTTTACATGATTTCTAAAAAATAAATATTAGTTTAAGCAATCACAATCACAACCAGAAATCGAAATAAATGATGTATTTGGACCTGGAGATGAACTTAATTTAAACACAAGATTTTTTTTTAATCCTCACCCAAGGATATATTGTTGTTTTTAATTAATGTGAGAGACAGAGAAAGGGAGTGAGAGAGAAAAACACTGATCGGTTCCTTCTGAATGTGCCCCAACCGGGGATCAAACGCATAATCTAGATATGTGGCCTGACTGAGAATTGAACCCACCACCTTTTGGTATATGGGACAATGTTCCAACCAACTGAGCCACACTGACCATGGCCGCAAGATTTTATATACATATGTATATATAGCTTCAATTTTCATTTAAACCTGCTTATTACATAATTTTTGTTTAAAAATGATTCTCTTTGAATAGGTGTACCCTTAACTTTTTTGGACCCTGATGCAAGATTACAGTTGAAGAACCACGTACCACATGATCCAACACCTAAGTGGTAAATGGAGCTGACAGACTGTTAAAGGACTATGTTAATCCTCCTACCTTCAAAAATGCCAATTTAAAGCATCCTGAAAAGCCAGGTTCAAATTTAGAATTTCTGGGCCCCTCAGGGTTATTTGCTTCTTCCCATCCCCAGATCCGTCTGCACCAGACAATGACCTATGCACGTAGGGATAAACACCTCAACCCACATATCCAAGATCTGTCCACATTTTCTCTCATCTGCAAGCAACTTCCCCAGGGAAACTGAACCGGAAAAGAGGCCTGAAATCTTCTTAAATGAGCTTAGGTCCATTTGGTCAGGAATTTTGGAGCATGAGTGGAGGAGAGGGCACATGGATTCCTGGTGCAGCGCAGGGGCCGTCCTTGTCCACGTCTAAGGATGTCCTACCTTTGCACTTAAAGAGTGCACCTTCCTCTTTCTTACCTATTAATTCAAATATTTGATTTTTTTTATTGTTCTTGATGAGTTCCTCCCAAACCTAACTGGAAACATGTGTTTCCTTTAGAATTTTATGTAATGCTATTCTGGGCACTTCAACTTGAATATTACTATAAATTGGAGAACCTCTTCTGCATTCATCCCTCATTGTATATCTCTCAACTTTTAGATATGATTTCCCTTCTACCATTACTCACACAGGTAGACACAACTCCAGAATAATTGGCACACACTGGATTCATAGTCAAGTATCTAGCTTCTAATCCTCGACCTACCATTCACCAGCCATATCATCTCAGTGGCTCTGGCTACATTTATTGTTTTGTATAAATTAAAAAATGTTGATGATTTTCATGCTATCTCCACAAGATTGTTTTAAGGATAAAATAGGATAATATTTGAGAAAGTAATCTTTGAAAACTATAAAATGTCACGTAAATGAATGGTATTATTGTGGCCACCACTACAAATTGTCTTAAGAATTAAGAAGTATTCCATCTCACACCTGTCAGAATGGCTATCATCAACAAGTCAACAAATGACAAGTGCTGGCGAGGATGTGGAGAAAAAGGAACCCTCCAGCACTGCTGGTGGGAATGCAGACTGGTGCAGCCACTGTGGAAAACAGTATGGCGTTTCCTTAAAAAACTAAAAATGGAAATCCCATTTGACCCTGTGATCCCACTTCTAGGAATATATCCCAAGAAACCAGAAACACCAATCAGAAAGGATATATGCACCCCTATGTTCATAGCGGCACAATTTATAATAGCTAAGATTTGGAAACAGCCTAAGTGCCCATCAGCCGATGAGTGGATTAGAAAACTGTGGTACATCTACACAATGGAATACTATGCCTCTATAAAAAAGAAGGAACTTTTGCCATTTGAAACAGCATGGATGGAGCTAGAAAGCATTATACTAAGCGAAATAAGCCAGTCAGAGAAAGATAAATATCACATGATCTCACTCATATGTGGGATATAATGATCAACATAATTTGATGAACAAGAATAGATCCAGAGACAAATGGTAGGGGATGGGGGGCGGTTAGAGAGCAACCAAAGGACTTATATGCATGAAAATTAGCATAACCAATGGACACAGACACTGGGGTGTTGGGGGCTTGTTTGGGATGGGAATGGCTGGGGGGGGTCAATTGGGGGAAAATAAGACATGTAAAACTTAAGACAATAAAAAATAGAATTAAGAAGTATTATTCTTAAGTATGACTCACCTACATGTGAAGCATAATTTGCCATTTTATTGTTAAACTAGTGGCCCAGTGCACGAAATTTGTGCACGGGGTCGGGGGGGGGGTTCCCTCAGCCCAGCCTGCACCCTCTCCAATTGGGGACCCCTTGGGGGATGTCCGGGATTGGGCCTAAACCGGTGGTCGGACATCCCTCTCACAATCTGGGACTGCTGATTTCTAACTGCTCACCTGCCTGCCTGCCTGATCGCCCCTAACTGCCTCTGCCTGCCTGCCTGCTTGCCCTTAACAGCTCTCCCCTGCCAGCCTGATCTCGCCCCCAACTGCCCTCCCCTGCTGACCTGATTTCGCCCCTGTCTCTGCCTGCCTGATCACCCCTAACTTCCCTCCCCTGCCGGCCTGAACTTGCCTCCAACTGCCCTCCCCTGCAGGCCTAATCTCACCCCCAACAGCCCTTTCCTGCTGGCCTGATCTCACACCCAACTGCCCTCCCCAGCCAGCCTGATTGCCCCTAACTCCCTGCCAGCCTGATCTCGCCCCCAACTGCCCTCCCCTGCTGGCCTGATCACCCCTAACTGCCTCTGCCTTGGCCCGCACCACCATGGCTTTGTCCGCAAGGAAGTTGGACATCCGGAAGATGGCCCATGGACCCAGTCTAATTAGCATATTACCCTTTTAGTAGTATAGATTATAATGGATAGGATTGCTTAAATGGGGGGGTGGTGAGCCTTTTTCAGCAGGAGGAGATGCTCTTGGCAGTCAAAAACACATAATTCCTATATCTGGACTGATAGCCAGCCATATGCACTATACTACCAAACGGTTCAAAAAAAAATTAAACCACTTTCTTACACCTTACACCAAACAGCTGTTGCCCTTAAAACCCCTCCTCATCCCCTACCTTAGGTTCTGCATTCACAGTTTATCCAGATTAGGTGATTAGGTTCTGATTGGTCAGTTCCTATGCCAGTCAGCATCAAAAGCTCTACCTCCTAGGCAGCCATTGGCTCCTGGCACTTCGCCCAGATTTGGTTCTGATTGATCGGTTCCTATGCCAGTCAGCATCTCCGGGCCTATCTCTGGGCCTAATCAAAGAGGCGGGCTGATCAGCAACCCCCATGAAGGCCAGAGAGAAACAGAGGCCGGCTGCTGGCAAAGCCAGGAGAGAAAGAGAGAGGCAACGGCTGATCAACAGCTGCCATGGAGGCTGGGGATCAGACCCTGCCTCTCTCTCTGCAGGCCTCTCTCCGGGCCTGATCTGCAGCCTCCTCGGCAGTCAGTGCTGGGTCCCTTTGCAGGCACCAGCTGCAGTCAGTGCTGGGTCACCATGGCAACCCAGCACTGACTTCTGGTGTTCCCTCAGCCTTGGTTGTTGTGGACGTTAGGGACCCTGGCTCTTTATATATACATAGATAGATCTGTATTTATTCTTAGAATGCAGGAATATAATTTACTATTAACAGAAATAGTGAGCTAAAAGTAAGCTTTGTCTGTATTGGCCCATTTATTAACATTAAATTAAATACAAATACAAATTAAATACAAATTAAAATAAACCAAATGCACAATAGCAAAAATTTATATATAAGGAAACAAAAAAGGACAGAAATATTGCTAATGAGCCTCTAATATTCTACTCTCATTTCTCCAGTGCCACATGCATTACTATTATTTATACTAAAACAATCTATGTCATTAAGTTACTTTTATTCTCACTTCATATTTGTAGCTGCCAATCCTGAAATTAATTCTAAGTTCCATGAGGAAAATGTTATCTTTATGTTACTGCCTCTCTTTATTTCATAGTACAGTATTCAGAATATAATTCTTTAAAATTCTGACAAAATCAATAAGTTTAAAATACAAAGATTAACCTCAAAATGCTACAATATGAATTTTAAATTCTCTTAGCCCTGACTAAAAATATCCATAACTGAAGATAAAAATTTTTGTGGAAAAATTTGCCTTACAAAAGTTTCCCCCAAATTTTCTTGGTGATTGTCCAATGTGTTCTTGGTTGTGGCTTCCCTAATAGTCTTTCACTTTTCCTACGCCTGAGTAAACTGGTGACCTACATTTATGAAGTAGTAGCCTCAAATATGTCATCTCCATGGCTACAAGCAAATATTATCTTCTTATTTCATTCATGAGCCTTCAATCCTTAGTAGTACAAATCATGCTATCTCAGGCATAGAGCTAATTTGATGTTCTTAACTGACCTTGATGTGATAACCATTAAGGAAATTAATAATGCTTGGTGTTTACATAATCACTTAATCCAGAAAAAGGTGTCAATTTTTGCGAAGGTCTGTTACAATATGGGGCTGATAGAATTTTTTTGCTGCGATAGCATCCACATTGTCCCCTTTATGTCACAAAGATTTCATAAAAGGTTACAATACCCGACTAAAAGGTGCCTAGAATAAGAGAGCTATTTTAATATGTGATAGCAAAAGATGGGCAAATTTTAAATCACTATCAACTTTTTCAGTCAGTATTAACAATGGTAGAAGGAAAAAAACTGATTGTAATGTACACAATATTTAAATCTTACCCCAATCAAACATTTAGGAATGTATGTGTGTTCAAATTGGCTATCCAGAATGTAACCAATTACAAATAACTGAAAATGTGATAACAGTGCTTCCTATTCACCCTTTCCCCATATGATTTTCTCTGTCCACTGTATGGGCACAAAAGAGGCAAAACAAATGGAAAGGAAAAGCTTGAGATGCAAAGGAGGGATGGCCTCTCAGTCTTCTATCCCCCAAATTCTGTAAACCACTCTTGCCAGTTGCCTGATTCAGTGGTGGACTTTGCTCACAAATAAATATAAGATCCAGTCTATAAGCTATTCCATTCTTTGAGGTGATAGAGGCTGAAGAGTCACGGTGGTAAAGCATGCCACTAAGCACATCCCTAAGGAACGCTCAGGGTCAAGCACTCCTGTTTGCCTACCTGTATCTTTGAAGAAAAATGTACCCTTTGTGCTCTCTTTTAACTTGTCCTACTTTTGAGGCAGAGCAGAATTTTCAGAATTTCTTTTCACAATCACTGAACCACATCTTTGATTCTTGGAAGGTATCTGTGTGCATGTAGGAGATGGGATAAAGAGGGGAGTACAGTGTTCATTTGATGGAAAGGAGTGGTAAAGGGTAAAAGTTAATTTTAGTTTAATCCTGTTGAACATCCCGTCTTGATATTTTCAGTTGCACAATGTCTTTTTGTCTGAATAATCTCTACTTGGCTTTTTGTCTTATAAATGTGATACTGTAAACTGAAAATTAACAACTTTTGATAGTATATGCTTTGATTGGGATTAACAAAATGTCACCTTTTAGGTAAAAGGTTTACCCTTGTACAATTTTTTAAGGAGTCCGAAAGAATATATGAATTATTTAATGAGATTTTATATGTGGATTCCAAATGAGGATACACACACACACACACACACACACACACACACACACACGCACAAACATTCTACAGCATTAATGAGAAATCATGTTCATTATTCATACATTGGCCATTGAACATTAATTGTACATTTTAAATATATATTGCCAAACTAGATTGGCATCCAAATGAATGCTTAGATTGTCGGTTTTATATGAGGCACTTTCCTCTGGGGAATGGGTTAAATTGTTGCTGTCAGATAGAAAATAATTATCCCTGCTGATATGCAAAGAATTGCTTTGCCAGGAAATGTCACTGTCATTGGGTGCTGTGGCTTAGTCTGCATTCAACTTTCTGTCTGGCTCAGAAAATTTTAATAACAGGTTGGAATTCATGTGTAAAATTTTAACCAATTTTTCATAAAAATACCTTATTTCATTTTCATTTTGATCTCATGTAATTTTTAGTTTCCGTAAAATAGATTCCTAAACATACTTTATTTACTTAACTTTCATTGTCTTTTGTCCCTTGAAGATAGACATTGATAGCACTTTTCAAATTTTTAATGGAAGTTTAAATTTCATTGAAAATGACAAAAGAAGAGAAGGGGCAGTGAGGTGCAGAAAGGTAAAGAAACAGATGTGAGCAAAGTGACCTTCCCTATGTCTTGAAGGAGCAGAGACTTCTTTAATCTTAGGTACCCAGGAACATAAAACTATGTTCAAATTTCAAAAACTGCCTTTAATCGACAAAAATCTTGGTTTAAAGATGGTCATTAATTGGGGTCCAGTGCAGTCAAGAGAGCTGGATGCTTTCATTGCATAACCTCTTTAAGGATAATTCTGGAATCTGTCTCCAGTCTCTTCAAAAACCCTTTGTAGGAAACTCAAAGTCTTGAGGGCAGAGGTGTTTTAATCTCATTTTTAAGTTGAAATATATTATTTAAAAAAAGAGAGAAGATGTGGGATTTGAAAAATCACTTCCATAGAGCAGAAAATGAGGACATTTCCTCTATTTGGCTCATGATAGCAAGATTAAGGACTACTGGCAAGTGACAGTGTAAAGATAAAGAATAATTTGTGAATATTTTAGTCAAGGGAACCTTAAATGAATTTGACTGAGGGAAAATATAGTTGACATTAAAGTGGGAATTGCAAAATATTGATGGATAGAAACAGAAGGAGATGGTTGCTAATATCTGGCTATGCTAGAAGGAATCAATAAGGAAGGTGGGTGGGATATTGTTTGTGGTCTCAAATGTTTATAAAATCACTCACAGAGAATGGATAATAAATAAATGGCCTTGGAATTTTAACACAAGAAGAGAACATTTTCCAGTCTTATTGAAATATAATTGCTATACAACACTGCATAAGTTTAGGTTGTACAGCATGATGATTTGACTTATATATATCATGCAATAGTTACCACAGTAAGTTGTCACTCCTAACAACTTTCATACATATTATATAGCAGTGTTAACTGTAGTCACCATGTTTTACATTATATTCCTGGTGCTTATCTATCTTATAATTGGACGTTTGTGCCTTTTGACCACCTTCATTCAATTCCCCCTAACCCCCCCACCTCCACTCCCACCTCTGGTAACCGATCTGGTAACAGATCTGATTTCTTCTCTGAGTTTGATTGTTCTCTCTGTGTTTTTTGTTGTTTGTTTTAGATGCCACATATAAGTAAGACAATACAGTATTTGTCTTTCTCTGACTTACTTCATTTAGCATAATGCCCTCAATGGCCATCTGTGTTGTCACAAGTGGCAAGATTTCCTCTTTTTTTAATGCTGGGATAACATTCCATTGCATGCACATACCACAAGAAGAAGAGAGATTTAACACAAGGTTTCCCTGAGACAGTGTGATGTGAATGACTGCAATACTGCCATGTGAAGGTACATCTTGTTCAAAGGAAAGTGCTCAAACTGATGGAAGGAAGAGAATAACATTTTACTATAAAGAAATGTCCACAAACATGAGATTGTAGCTGGAGACAAAGAAGTGACATTTCTGTGGGAATAGAGAGTCATATCTTTAAAAATTTTGAAGGGTATTTAGCCAGCTCTATTTCAAATCCCTCACATTACAGAGAGTAGACTAAGATCCAAAGAGACTTAGACTTTACTCAAACACAAATTATTGCAGTCAGGAGAAAATAGGGATAGTGAGGACTTCACAAAAATTCCAGAGCAGCAGTATATACTACTGAGGGGTGAGGCAAGAGAAGGAACAAACTATTTATTTAGACATTTTCCAGAATATATGTCAATCTAATATACCTTTTTGGAAATGTTGTTTCTTGGAAGAGAAAGGATATAATCAGGGTACGAGTGCTCAGAAGCAAATTCCTACCAAGAGAAAAACACACACCTTACAGTTTGAATGAAATCCCGAATTCCTTGGCACAGAACATTGTACAGAACATTATTATAGACTTCAGGAAACAGGCTATTTTATTACACACAGTCCCCAAATCACCTACTCCTGCTACACTGCTTAGAAACCTCTTCATCTATCTTTAACTAAGAGTTGGTAGATATACCATGTGTTATCTCTTCAGATTTTCAGCTTGATGGAGCATAAAGACAGCCTAGATATAAGGGAGGACCATGTAACTTAATGTCTAACAGACACTTGAGAGTGAGTGGATATGTTTATTAGGTGGGCACAATCCAGTCTGTCTTGTACAAATCAGAAAGCGTGGCCATAGACATTTGTAGGCAAAAATGGGAAACTATTTCTTCTCTTACATGAAATAAAGAATGCCATTAGTTGGTTTTCTATATTTATTTCTCTGGTTATTTTAGCCTTCACACCAGTTTGTGGTTCCCAGGCTTCTTTCTTGGTTAATCCCCTATGGTTCTGCTAGGTTTCTGCTTATTGTGACTTCTGTGAATCCTGGCACTACCCCGTGATGCTGCTTTGAGATGCTGGACGTATGCAGAAGTGAGGTCCAATAATGTCTTGGCCACTTGACATTTTGCTGCATAACTAAAGAGTTAATGCAAATTTACACCAAGCAGCTCTCTAGCTAAAGATACTTGAGGAAGACTCAACATGCAGTCAGGTATGCAGAAAGAAGGACCAAGGGATATTCACCTAATGACCTAAATACTCCTTTCCTTGTTCAGGATTTAAAAAAAAAAGTTTGGATGAGGAGGAAGCAAAAAAAAAAAAAAAAAAAAAAAAAAGGTTGGATGAGGAGGAGGCAAGATAGGAAAGATTTTGAAACATAAGAGGAGAATGTAGGTAGCCCTTAGGATAAGAAGGACTCATCTGCTTTGGACTGTAAATGCACTTAAACGTGACTTCTATGAAGAAAAAGAAAAGCAAGGTACAAGTGATAATAAGAAAGAGACCATGATTGAAAGAAAATTAGCTGAGAAGAGAATATGTTGATATAAAAAATTGGAGACTAAAATTCAATAGTGGAATTTTACCTTCATGGGAAGCATTACAAATAGGTTATATGCTTTAGAAACTTGGATGATTGATGTAGAGAACAACAATGGCAAGCAAATTTTGAATGCAAATGTAAAATATATTAAAATTATGAGAAGCTGTGCAATTAAAAGCGAGTTAGTAAGCCTTAAGAATTTTCAGAAACAAATTGAGAAGCAATAAAGCAGCTAAACTTACTGAATATCTACTATACACTATGCTTTCTTCTAAGTGCTTTCATTCATTTGAACCTCACACAAACTTGTTATTTAAGATAATAGCAAAAAATTGAAACAGGCTATTTCTGGGGATGAGGGCTTTGGAGAGGGCAATGATCTAGTGCTCTGTTATAAGATGTTCATTACCTACATTTTGTACTGTATTGTTATATGCCTTATCACTTTTTAAAATAAAAAAATTAAAGGGCAACAAATCCCAGAAAATACAATTGCAATATTTTTAAATGTTTGATCAATAAAGGAAAATTGAGTGATTTCAATTTTGTAAAAAATGGATTCATATAAATGAGGAAAAAAGATTAGGTTAAGGTAATGTACAGGTGATTTTTATTTTATTATTTTTTATTGTTTTCCCCTACCAAAATTTTGTACAATAAAATTATCTTATGAACCAAATAATGATAATACACAAAACTAAGACCTAATTAGCTGGATTTGGTTGTAAATTTATCTATGGTTCATAAACTGGAATCTGAAAAAAAAAGTATTTTGAGTTCTAAATCACTAACTTACAAATGAGCCTTTGTAACACTCACCAATTTATAAGTTGGGAACTCCCGATACATATTTGGCCTATTAAATGAGGATGTGGCCTTGCCAAGAAAGCAATAAAACTGAAAACCACTTATGTCGACAAACAGGGATTCTTCATGTTCATTAGCTGGACAACATAGGGAGCTTATGAATTTATCATATGCATCTCAATAAAATGTAGCACTGACTTGCTACCGGGTGACTTCTATCCAAGCAATAAATTCCTATAGTGGGCATTAATTCCAATGTGTTAAAACCATACTAACAGTTTTTAAAGAAGTAATGCCGCCTTAAAGATTGTAGTCTTATTTATGATATTTTATTCCACAGTCCATAATAGAAAACTTTGGCACAGTACCCAATATTCCATCTCCACCAAGACATCCTCTGGGGCTGAATCCTAACAAGGGATGTACACTGACGCTGTTTTTAGCATGATAAATATCTTGGGCCAGCTAGTTCCATGTATCTGAAGCTTAGTTGATCCTTAATGTTCTTATTCTGCTCCAGGACACCACATTACATTCAGTCATCATGTCTCCTTAGGCTCCTCTAAACTGTGACAGTTTATCAGACTTTCCTTACTTTTTATTACCTTGACAGTTTTGAAGAGTTCTGGTCAATTCACGTCTGCCTGCTTTTCTTCTTATGCTTACAAGGGGGTTATGAGTTTTGGGGGGAAGTTCATATAGGTAGGTGTCATGGAATCACACTGTACCCAAATCACATGTTGCCTGGCCAGCATTTCTCAGTAGTTGAGCATCAACCCATGGACCAAGAGGCCTCTGATTCAATTCCCGGTCAGGGCACATGCCTGGGTTGGGGCTGGATCCCTGGTGGGGGCATGTGAGAGCAGCCGATCAATGATTCTGTCTCATCATTGATGTTTCTATTTCTCTCTCCCTCTCTCTGAAATCAATAACAAATTTATATATTTTTAAAAATTCACATGTTATTTCATGAGTTATCATTGATAATGTTAACTTTAATTATTTAGTTGAGTATCTGTCAATTTTCTCTACTGCAAAGTAACAATCTCTACCCCTTTCCATCCCATGGTTTTTAGAGGAAGGTGCTGTGTGCAGCCCACATTTACAGGGTGTGAAACCATGCCCTCTATCCTTGATGGTAGAGTAACTACATAAATAATTTGATTTTCCTCTGTATGGATATTTGTCTATTGGACCCTATTTATTATTAACTCAATCATTTATTTACATCAACAAGGACACATCAATATTTATTTTATACTTGGGTTACATTTCAATATCACATTGTTTATAGTGGTGCTCAAATTGCTCCAGCTTTGGCCATTGGGAGCTCTTTCCATTGGCTACTATGTCCCTTTGATATATTCTCTCATCCTTGTGTTTTATGAACCCTTCCTTACTTTCTGGCACTAGAAAGTGATCCAGGCATATGTGGTGATTTAATCAAACTTATTTCAGAGAGTGGTATATACATTAACTTAGTATACATGCCTTTTATACATTGATTTATTTTAAGATTCTCTAAATTCAGGGGAATAATGATGTGGTTTCTTTGTTCCCAGCTAATATACAGTAGTGAGAGTTTTGTTGTTGTATGTATTCTACTCAAACACAGTACTTACCTGTTAGATGTTTGACAAGTGTAGTGATGGAATGCTTACCAAGTATAGTCTACAGTCGTCATGATTCCAGTGCATCCAACTAAATTATTTGGGGAATAAATTGTCTTATGTGGATAAGCTAATATGTGCCCACAAAGCAAATCAACAAAAAAGCCCCACGGTATCTGGATATATATTTTTTTCTCTCCAGACATTAATAATGCTGCTCCATCCTAGCAAACTGAGCCTCAGCGGTGGGGAAGAGAATTTAACAGCACTTGCCACAGCTCTTGCGGGACAAGGCTTGAAGCTTGCAGTCAAGAACGATGCTATTAATCAGGGTTTTAAATCCCATATCATTTAGTGCAGGGCAGCCTAAGAGGACAATTAGTTGAGCTGCCAGAAACTAAGAAAATTTTAAAAAATTAAACATTTTAAATTATTAATTTGGGTTTCTCCACACAAGGTCACATCAAAAGTACTAGTGACCCCCCACTCAGTCCCTGCCACTCTCTGACTTATTGATTGATTTGATTTTACCCCACGTTAACAGAATTTTTCAGATGTTGTGCAACATCATAGCTTTTATGAGCTGACTTGCCTAAAAACTATTCATTGATTAAAACCTTTACTGAATATACCACTCAGACAATTAGCACTTAATACCTCATAAGTTGAATTATAGTTTTAAATGTGTATCTTATATCCTCTAAAGATAAGGGCTTGATTATAGTCTGATCTACAGTTCAATCTAAGTAGTTATGTAACTCACTCTTTAATCTCTTAGAGTCTCAATTTCTTTTTTCAGTAAACTGTGGGTAATAGTAACCACCCTACAAAGCCATTTTGAAGATCAAATGAGATCATTCAAAATAAAGAACTAAGCACATAACATCTACCTCATGTTCAATATGTGTTCATTTCTGTTGCATTTAGGTCTGGCTTCATGAGTATGTACAACTTGTACAGTTGCATAGGACTATTGCCACTCAGAAGGATACCTATGCTTGGTTTCATGTTCTGTTTGTTGCTGTCTTGAATTTCTTACTAACTTTTAAAAATATATATGTTTTATTGATTTCAGAGAGGAAGGGAGAAGAAGAGAGTGATAGAAATATAAATGATGAGAAAGAATCATTGATCTGCTGCTTCCTGCATGCCCCCAGCTGGGGATCGAGCCTGCACCCCAGGCATGTGCTTTGACCAGGAATTGAACTGTGACCTCCTAATTCATAGGTCGAAGCTCAACCACTGAGCCATGCCAGCAGGGCATGAATTTCTAATAACTTTTGAATATGGAGTTCTACATTTTCATTTTGCACTAGACCTTGTAAATTAAGTAGCTGGTCCTGGGTTCACACAACTAAGTTTTAAGCTCTTTGAAGTATGGGCTGCCACAGACGACTTTTACCCTAATGTGTTCTCCAATGCATGGCCCAGTTTCCTGCATGTGTGAGGGGACATTGCATGTTTATGGAAAATAATAGGAGTGGTTTATTTAAGACAGTCAGTGTAGAGGTTCATTGGTCTTCTGGTAGAGTTCCCAGAAAACCTGCCAGGGAACCACATGCAATTATTTCATGCCTCAGCATCCAAGTGGCTTTAATTACTGGCAAAAACAAACAAACAAACAAACAAAAAACATTAATTGAAGGTAACCTATGAACTCTATTTCAGTCACAGTACTTATGTGTATCTAAAATAATACCATTATTTTAATAAAAAGCATATCTTCAAGGGGCCAAAACTCTTTATAAAGTTCATCTTTAAGGTACACATTTCTATAAATTCAAGAATCATTATTGTTGCCTTTTGGGGTATGCTGGCTGAGATGTACAAAGCAGTCATTTCACTACCCATCAGATGTTGTGCTAGAATAAAACAGCAGAACTCTAAGAGGCCTAGTATCTGAGCAGACTACTGGTATTTTGCCAGATATGTCGAGTTATTGTTCCCTGATATGTTTTCCTGTCTCCCACTGCCTTCTGCTTGGGGAGTGGATACAAGAGCCATGCCTGCAATAATGCAGAGCGGTGACATAAAAGATATACTGGAAACGTATGTTGATCAGAGGGAGTTAATAGTAGTTAATTTTGCATATCTGGTATGATAAACATCCTATATAATAAAAGCCTAATATGCTAAGTGTCTGGTCGTCTGGTCGGCCGTTCAACCAAACAAAGCGTAATATGCTAAATGATATGGTAAGGCTGCTTAACCACTCACTATGACGTGTACTGACCACCAGGGGGCAGACACTCCGACTGGTAGGTTAGCTTGCTGCTGGGGTCTGGCCAATGGGGACTGAGTGAGATGGCCTGGACATGCACTAGAGCCCCCCCCGCCCCCCACACACACACAGTCCCTCCCCAGCTGGCAAACCTCCTGTGTCCCTCCCCAGCCCCCATCATGCACTGATGGGGTCCCTCAGCCTGGCCTGAACCCTCTAGCAATCTGGGATCCCTCCGTGCATGTTGGAGAGCCAGTTTTGGCCCGATGGTGGAATGACCAGTCGCTATGATGCACACTGACCACAGGGGGGCAGATGCTCAATGCAGGAACTGCCCCCTGTTGATCAGTGCACTCCCACAGGGGGAGCGCTGATCAGCCAAAAGCTGGTCTCATGGCTGGCAAGCACAGAGGTGGTGGTGAGAGCCTTTCCCGCCTCCACGGCAGTCAGACATCCCCTGAGGGCTCCCAGACTGTGAGAGGGTGCAGGCTGGGCTGAGGGCCCCCCCCCCCGCCCCACCCTTCCCCCTGGCCAGTGCATGAATTTCGTGCAACGGGCCTCTAGTGTCCTTATAACAGATTCAGAGTTTCTTTCTTGGATGCAAAAAACATGATCTTTGCTTTTGTTTAGCATATATGACAGGTCTAAAATGTGTTTGTTTTCTGCTTGTACTTTACTAGGGCCTCAGAATTTTGAGTGAAATAAAGCTATCTTAAAAAAAAATCAGTATGCTCTCCAAAGTGGGTAAATAAATTGGTCAAGGAACAGAATTAATGGTGCTCCAGGAAGAACAATTCAATGTGTTCATCAGAGGTTTTTCTAGCCTCCTGTACTTTACACTACCCAGAGGCTGTAAATGACAATGCTAGTGATCTCATATGAACTTTAAGTGGGACACCAAGGACACTTTGCAAAGAGCATAGGCCAGTGTTAACACCAGCACCCATGTATGACAGCTAAGAGGACATTCTGGCATCTCTTCTTGCAAGGAATCTAATCAGTATGTGTGTTTTGTATAATATATAGCTACACTTTCCTATGTATACATACAAACACATACTTTTACATTTTAATTTACCATAACATATTTTTTAAACCAGCTACCTTTCTTTTCCTTGTTGTGAGGTAAAACTAAATTAAATCAGCATCCTTTACCATCTGCCGGTTATAAATCACTAGTTGCTCTAAGAAGAAGCTCTTTCTAAGCCCAGCATATAAAACCTTTACTGAAACACATTTCAGCTCTTTGGCATCATGGCTCAAGGACAGACTGTGCCTGCTGATCCTCTACCCAATGATTTGACTTCAGTTGATTGATTCTGTTTAAGGGTGTCAAACCAACCTACTGCTGTAGAACAGCAAAAATTCAATCGCCTGAAATCTCATAAGACAGCTTCTCCTGAGATATGAATATAAAGGAGCAGCAGTCCCTGTATTTGCATCAAAAAACTGCCCAAAGCAATTCTGCATCATACCCTTGCACATCCCCTGCAGATGTAGCTTTACTCCACCACAGAATGTGAACAAGTTGATTTACATGTTAATGAGAAACAACTGAAACTAACTAATTAGGCAGGTGAGGCTCCAGTTAGGGGGACAAATATTTTGAATACTGTTAAGTGGAAATCCAGAACAATCTAAATTAAATAGACTTTGTATTCTTTTTCTTCTTTAGCCTGGGCTTCATTAATGAGAAGTTAATTGATTCTTGACAACTTTAATGAGCCTTTATTAACTGCATAATTGGAAAGAAAAATTCATGGATGTAATCAGCATCTTAATTTCTTAGAGGCCACATGATTGACTGACTGACTGAGTCATGAGAAATCCCCATAATGTCCATCTCCCCACAGATATCTAGGTGACCATAAACCTCTCTGGTTCATGTTTCTTCTATTTCTTTGCCCGCTGAGTAAGAGGAATATATTGTCTAGAGGCCACATGTGGAGTAGCATGAGCACTGCCTAGATGATTATAGCCCCATTTTATCAGGAACTCTCTGTGTGACTTTTATAATTGTATAATTTTTTCAGTAATTATTTGCCACTTATCTCCTCTTGGCTCCCATCTTCTCATTTGGAAAATGATGAAGATCAGCTCTAAATTTCCTTTGAACTCTAAATTACATGTTTCTAATGGTAAATTACATGGTGATTCTTGTATTTGAAGGGCCCAATCAGTAATCGCTATCCTATCATCTAATCCAAAATAAAGTCTCTTTTAAGCAAAGTAAATGCCAGCCACGTTTTTAATAAGTGACCAACTGATTTTTCCAACATTCTTTTTATTTGTAGTCTAGATCAGTTATTCTCAAAATGTGGTTCCTCCACCAGTAGCTTCAAGTTCATCAGAGAACTTTCTAGAAATGTAATTTCTCACCTCCATTCTGACATACTGAATCAGAAATTCTAAATATGAGGTTCAGCTATTGATGTTTTAACAAGCCTTCTTGATGATTCTATAATGCTAAAGTTTGAGATCCACTGATATACATAGATATATCCTCTGTTTCACATCTTTAATTCATTTGGAAAAAGAAAACATGCTTTGTGAATGGCTATATCACAGTAAGTGGCCATTATCCACTAATAGAGACTAATCAACTGGTCCTATACGGGTCTTTGTTCACAGGCCTGTCCTTCTCCTATCCCTTAACCCCTGCCTCGTTTCTTCTTTCATTTATGCAATATAATAACTATTTTTTCCATTGGATTTGCCCATAAAAATGTAACTAACATTTGTAGTACACTTTAGAATTTCGAATCACTTTTCATAGGTAATGTCTCCTGATTATCACTCTCACTTTATAGATAACAGAGCCTCAAGAAGGTTAAGTGATTTTACAAAGTTACATTGCCAGCAAATGGAAAAATAAGGATATAAAACCATTACTAAAACACACTACTTTTAGTTTTCAAGCAAATTTTCGACTAAATTGTAGGAAAAGAGTAGCTAAACAATAAAAAAAGAAAAAACCTTTTACCTTAAAACAGGAAAAAATATTGAGTCTAGGATTAAAAAAATAGCATTTCTGAAGGGGAATTAATTGGAGTCTTCAAGTATGTGTACAACTACCCTTTTATTTGTAAAACATGTCTACAGTGCATTTATAAAGATGATTGATGGTAACACAATTCATAAGAAACTAATTTTACTCATAAGTCATACAAATGTAAATGTTTTACAAAATCAGTTTAAATTAAAGATAAAAATAGATTGATTAAAGATCATAAGCATATAAACATGAACCTTAAAAATATAAGTAAATCCATTGGAATATTTTAGAAAATATTCTGAACTCAAATGTCCAAAATGAGAGGTAATAGAAAGAAAATATGTTGGGTAAAGGTCACATAATTATACTTTATCTCTGCATTATTTACTATTTAAGTCATTACATCTATCACTACTTACACTATTGGCTAATATTTTTTAACTCAAGTGACAAAAATCTCCACAATTTTGAAGCAGAGGTGTTAAGTGAATAGAAAACTGCCTGAATTGTATCTGGCTTTTCCAAGAATTTCATCTTTTAACTAAACTTGTCCTCAAGATTGTAATATTAAAGAACTCAAAATCAGACACATACTAACCAGAGTTGTTTTACAAAACATTTATGTAGAGTCCTAAAAAAAGGGAAGTGGCTTTACTTAGTACAGAAGACAGCAGTGCTATAAATTATCCTCAAGGTCTACGTCTCATGATTCCCTTGACAATTTATCAGTTCTAGGAAATGCATCTAGGCAATTTAGATGAAAAATGAAGGCAAAGATTCCAACAGCCTGCTATTCAACTCAAAGCAGCATTTGCACTAAAGATCTTCATATTCCAAAAGGCTTAAAGAGTGTCATCAACTCGATTCACTTGGTTTCATTATTAGAAACAGTAGTATGGAAATTTCTGTATGATTGAGTTAAAGGTTAATAGCTTTTTTGAAGAAAAAAAAAGATGTTCAAAGTAAATAAATTATTTCGTTTGAATTAAGTGAAATGAAGTGACTTTATAACCCTCCTAAAATGCTTATGCATAATGAATTATGAGTGAACATACCAAATTATATAAGTATTTGGCACTTGAAAGATTTTTTTAAAATAAATCTTTATTGATCAGATTATTACAGTTGTTCTTCTTTTTACTCCCCATAGCTCCCCTCCACCCAGTTCCCATCCCCTCCCATGCCCCTCCCCCCCCATTGTCCTCATTCATAGTTGTTTGATTTTTGTCCAGTCTCTTCCCGAAACCCCCAAACCCCCTTCCCCCGAGAAGTGTCAGTCTACTCCCTTTTTATGACCCTGATTCTATTATATTCACCAGTTTATTCTGTTCATCAGATTTTTTATTCACTTGATTTTTAGATACACTTGTTGATAGATATGTATTTGTTGTCACTTTGTTGTTCATAATTTTTGTCTTTACCTTTTTCTTCTTCTTCCTCTTCTTAAAGAATACCCTTCAGCATTTCATATAAT
>NW_005356259.1:4818195-4822064 GCF_000412655.1 Myotis brandtii
CTTATCTGTGAAGCTCTTTATCTGACTTTCAATTTTAAATGATAGCTTTGCTGGGTAGAGTAATCTTGGTTGTAGGTTCTTGCTATTCATCACTTTGAATATTTCTTGCCACTCCCTTCTGGCCTGCATAGTTTCTGTTGAGAAATCACCTGACAGTTGCATGGGCACTCCCTTGTAGGTAACTAGCTGCTTTTCTCTTGCTGCTTTTAAGATTCTCTCTTTGTCTTTTGCAATTGGCATTTTAATTATGATGTGTCTTGGGTGGTCCTTTTTGGATTCCTTTTGTTTGGGGTTCTGCACTTCCTGGACTTGTAGGTCTATTTCTTTCACCAGGAAGGGGAAGTTTTCTGTCATTATTTATGCAATTAGGTTTTCAATATCTTGCTCTCTCTCTTCTTCTGGCACCCCCATAATTCAGATGTTGGTATGCTTGAAGTTGTCCCAGAGGCTCCTTACACTATCTTCATATTTTTGGATTATTTTTTCTTTTTGCTTTTCTGGTTGGGTGTTTTTTGCTTCTTAGCATTTCAAATCTTTGACTTGATTCTTGGGATCCTCTAGTCTGCTGTTGGATCTCTGTATTTTATTCTTTATTTCAGTCAGTGTATACTTTATTTCTAATTGGTCCTTTTTCATATTTTGAGGGTCTCACTAAATTTCTCAGAGGTTTCTAAAAGATTCTTAAGTAACCTTATAACCATGGTTTTGAACTCTACATCCAGTAGTTTGCTTTCCTCCATTTCTTTCATTTGTGACATGTTTCTTTGTCTCCTTATTTTAGCTGCTTCCCTGTGTTGATAGAGTGGCTTTGTATGCTAGGTGTCCTATAGGGCCCAGTGGCTCAGCCTCCCTAATTACCTGAGGTGGACACTCTTGGTGCACCCCTTTGTGGGCTGTGTGCACAGTCTTGTTGTAGGTAAGCCTTGATTGCTATTGGTATCACTGGGAGGAATTGACCTCCAGACCAATTGGCTGGGAGGACCAGTTGTGTCTACAATAGGAGAATTGCTGTGCTGGAAACACCCTTATAGGATTTGCTTCAGTGGGGCTTTGGTGCCCACTGAGTCTGCCACCTGAGTGTGTCTCTTGCGGATCTGAAGAGTTGTATTTTGGTATGGTCTCACTCTGACCACTGGGTACAATTGGCTCTTAGATCTCCAAGGAGGTGCAAAGTCAGCCACTGCTTGAGGCCACCCAGCCAGAGTTACAGAGAGATCTGCAGATTCTTCCTCTTTGTTTGGGGTTTGGAGGTGCTCAGATGAGGTGCAGCTGTGAAGCAATGCAGGCTGCTTTTGAGCCTTCGGGCTTCTTTTGGAAGATCTGGGGCTCTCTGACCCAGCTGCAGTTTGTTAGGTTTTAGATTGTAAAAGGCCAGGCCATTCATATGCAAAAGCCTCTGTGCACAGCTTGGGTGGGGTTGTAAATTGGGTGGGGCGGGGTCTCAGGGAATCACTGGGGCAGAGCAAACAGCAATGGTTGCCCCTCAGCCTGCCTTGGAGAGGTCCTTGGGTCTCTGTGTCCCATGGCCCCGTGCATGAACAATGATCTCTGAGAGCACCTCTGAGAGAAAGCCGCCCTTGTGTTCCTACCCGATGCCAGAGAGTCCAGTTTCTCCCCGAATGAGTCTGGGTCCCCAAAGTCTCGCCCTGAACTGGAATTCAGAGCAGTCGGGAGCTTGTATCTCCCTCCCGATTGAAAAAGACCACAGTGTACCCAGTTGCCAGCCCGTTTTGCGCGCCTCCGTACCTCTGCACTTTTGCACCTTCGTTCCTCCTACTAGTCTCGATGCGCTTTTTTTCTTTCCCTCTAGTTGTCAAACTTCCACTCAGCCAGCCTTCCCATGGTTCTGGATGATATCCGTTTTTTCTTTTAGTTGTCGTTTTGATGTGCTTGTGCGAGACAGCAAGTTCAGGTGTTTACCTATTGCGCCATCATGGTTCCTCCCCCAGCACTTGAAAGATTTTTAAATCAATTTTCCTGTGCTCTAAATTAAGCAAAAATATTCCATGCAAATGGAAAAGAGAAAAAAACCTGGGATAGTAATACTTGCATCCGACAAAATAGACTTCAGAACAAAGGCCATACCTGGAGACAAAGAAGGTCACTGCATAACTAAAGGGATTGATCTAACAAGAGGATATAACCCTTGTAAAAATATATGCACCAAACATAGGCACACCTAAATATATAAATAAAATCTTAATGGACTTTGAGAGAGAGAGAGAGAGACAGCAATACAATCCTAGTAGGGGATTTTAACACCTCACTGTCACCAATGGACAGATCTTCCAGACAAAAAAATTAACAAGGTAACAGCAACCTTAAATGACACACTGGATCGAATGAGTTTAATTGATATTTACAGAATATTTCATCCCAAAGTAACAGAATACACTTCTTCTAAAGTGCACATAGAACATTCTCAACAATAAACCCATGTTAGGACACAAAGTAAGTCTTAGTAAATTAAGAAGATAGAAATCATATCAAGCATCTTCTTGAATCACAATGTCATGAAACTAGAAATCAATTACAAAAAAACCTAAAAAACATTCAAACGTATGGAGGCTAAATAGCATGCTATTAATAATGAAAGGGTTAACAATTAGATCAAAGAGAAAATAAAAAATTAATTGGAAACAAATGAAAATGAACACACAACAACCCCATATCTATAGTACACAGTGAAAGCAATCCTGAGAGGAAAGTTTATAGCATTTTAGGCCTACTCCAAGAAGCAAGAAAAAATCTCACATGAACAACCTAACTCTACACCTAAAAGAACTAGAAAAACAACAAAAAAGCCCAAAGTACAAAAAAAAATGAAATAATAAAGATCAGAGTGGAAATAAATGGCATAAAGTCTAAAAAAAAAGAACAATAAAAGAGCTGGTTCTTTGAAAAGATAAACGAGATCGACAAACCTTTAACCAGACTCATCAAGAAAAAAAAGAGGACCCAAACAAATAAAATCAGAAATGAAATAAAATCAGAAATGAAAGAGGCAAAGTAACAACTTACATCACAGAAATACAAAGAATTGTAAGAAAATAGTATGAAAAACTACCTGCCAACAAATTGGACAACCTGGGTGAAATGGATAAATTCCTGGAAACACACAATCTTCCAAAACTGAATAAGGAATATCGGAATAGACCAATTGCAACTAATGAAATTGAAGCAATAATTCAAAAAATCCCAGCAAACAAAAGTCCTGGACCAGATGGCTTCCCAGGTGAATTTTACCAAACATTCAAAGAACAATTAAAATATATCCTTCTCAAACTATCCCATGTCATTTCATCCATTTGTCTAACTTTATTTTCCTTTACAGCTTTTAATCACATTAATTATATCAAAATTTATTTTTTTATTGTATCTTTTTCCACAGAATTTGAGTTCTACCAGAGGATAAACGTTGTTTCTTTTATTTGTCACTGTTTCCTTCTAATTACAAACCTGGACAGATACACAGTATGAATTCAATAAGTGCTTGTTGGACGAATGAATAAAGATGTAATCGGGATGAGTTGTCTCCAATTCCTGTGAGTCCCAGAAAATTCTAGAATTCTTTTGGTTCATTGATTAAAACAGCAAGACCAATTAGCTTTACAACAGATGGCAAACCTAAAGCCAAGCAGCCATCTTGCTAATTCTGGCATCTGTCACAAGATGAATTAGGCAGGAGTGTGCATCTATCAGCTAAGTTTCAGCAGCATTATAGAAAACACCATAAACCCTAGCTCTTCTACCATTTGTATTTTTCAGGAAATCTGAAAAGAGAACACCCTGTAATGTCCAAGAATCCAATGGGCAGGGGTTAAATCAACATTGATTCTATTTTGTTAGTGGTTTAAAAAAAAAGTCAT
>NW_005356259.1:4822099-4853077 GCF_000412655.1 Myotis brandtii
GAAAAATTCAGATCAACACTCCACATAATCTAATTGGACAATTTTCTTCCTAATAAGTTTACCATTTATAAATCAAACAATCATATAGGGTTCTCAATATATGAAATGTAATGGATACAAGTGTGTGTTAGTGTGCTTAAAAAATAATCTTTTTCTCTCCATTATACTGATGATAGCTGTTGAGAAGTTTAGAAATAGATGCCACCTGATATTATTATTCTCATTATTTCATCATTGTTAAGGAACAATAATGAAGCTAATGTTTCTTCCCTGGAAGTGGCAGCACAAAATAACCTGTTAGAAACATTCAAGCAAGCACTTTGGTTATTTTGTTGTAAAATGATACCAGAGATGGGTAAAATATTGCATGAATGCACCAATTTTGTTTTGTGTCACACACACACAGCCAGACTGAAATGAAATATGCTTTTATTGAAGTAAGAGTGCTCTTATTCTCAATACAGGAAATTAAACGATCAGTTCTTGTCAAACAAAAAGTAAGTTGTTTTAAAGAGAAAGAATTCTTCTGACATTTAGTCAAATTGTATTCTTTTAGGAAACAAGCAATTCTTTGACAGAAAAATGTTATTGCCAGAAGATATGTACCCTTCTGTTATATTTTGCTAGTTTTCTAGTTTCTCGACACATAAGGAACAGATGGAAATAAAGCTGATCCAATGAAATAATTTCTTTTACATCCCAGAAATAAAAAAAACTAAAGTTCAATAAAATAATCTAACCAAATTTACCAGATATATGTATATGTATGTTCAAAACTTATGGGAAGTATAAAACCAAAGAGATATCATGGGAATTATTAAAATAGTATCTACCTTCTCATTTATTTTCTGACAACTTTATAGTTATTTGTGTACTTCTCTGAATTCACATTTCCTGTGAACTATGAATGCAAAAAGCTAGACTACTTGTTCCAAAATGGTATTTGGCTTTCCTAGAGAGTTTTTCCTATTCTGAAAAATTATACTTACTTGGGCTGGGATTAATCATACCATTGGAAAAAAAAAGAATATAGTTACTCTCAGATTACAGGCTAATAAAATAACATTTTCCAATACTCTATATGCCTATGTTCCTCTCATGCCACAATAACATTCAGATTTTTAAATATAATCATTTTATAATAAAATTACTGCTGTCAAATTGAACCATGGTAGTGATTAACAGCACATCTGTAAAGAAAACAATCTGGGGCAACACTAGGAGCAATTAATTTGACTCTAATAAAATATTTAACTCCTCTTGATCAAATTCATAGTGTTAAGATCATGGTGATCAAAACATGGCAGCCATTCACACGAGAGGAATCTTTTCAGACACCAGAGCTATTCAGCCCTTAAGAACAGGAGAACTATGGTAAGTCTCACGCAGAGAAAACCAATGGAACTCTTTAGTTGGTTGCTTGTGTGAAGTATGCAAACTTTCCTTTTGCCAGGAAGGGATATATTCTTTAATTAAATAAAATGTTAATGATACTAAAGACAGTATCTCAACTGGACCATGTATTGATTCAGGCAGCGGTTCTCAATCTGTGGGTCGCGACCCTTTGGGGGTCGAACGACCCTTTCACAGGGGTCGCCTAAATACATCCTGCATATCAGATATTTACATTACGATTCATAACAGTAGCAACATTACAGTTATGAAGTAGCAACGAAAATAATTTTATGGTTGGATCACAACATGAGGAACTGTATTTAAAGGGCCAGAAGGTGGAGAACCACTGGTTACATATGGTCCTTATCCCCCCATTGCCCCTCCCCCTACTCATTATCACCCCCCTGGTGTCTGTGTCCATTGGTTGGACCTTGGTTGGCAGGGTGTGTGTATGTGAATGGACAGGAGAAATTATGTAGTAATTAGCTCTGAATAAATTTTGGAACTAGCTGAACAACTTGAGCTATTTAAGACTAATTACTACATATTAAAAAATGTGTAAGCATTCTATTTTTTATCAGTGCTTCACAGTGAAGTCTACCTATTAGTCACTCCTACTCATTAGACAACAAGGCATTTGATATGGAAACTGGGAGCTGGGGATGAGGAAATATGGTACAAAGAAGATAGCTGAGTTAACACGAATAATTCCGAGGTTTCAAATATGTTAAGTAGCACCAAATCATTGTCTATAAGCAGTTTAAATTTCAAAACACTTGAGAACTACACACAAATATACCCTATGTGATTTAAAAATGCCATTCTTGTTTTCTTTTAAACTATATTTCTAGAACTTACACCATTTGGGGTTTGTAATAAATGGAATAGCCTATTCAGAGAAGTGTAAAAGAATTCACCAGAGTTAAGCTAGTGGCTGAATCTCCACTGTGCTGTACTGTGTTCCTGGCTAATAACATACCTATGACCTGACTCTAAGTGTAGAGTAAAGATGAATTCTCCACATGGAGAAATACATGATTTTACTAGATGAGTAAAATGTTTTAGAAGCTGTAGATAAACTAGGAAAAAAACATTCAGGGGGAGAAGAAAGATGACAAGGAAACTTGAGGAAATATGGAACATAAAATTAAGGCAAGAACTTTAAAAATTCTATGAGAACAATCAATAACACCAGGTGACCTGAAGAATGGGAGAAACATTTTCCTTTTTACTCAGGGGAGGGTATAATTAAATGTAAGCTCTGTGGCCTCTGATACTGTTATGAGATCATAAATTTAAAAGTTAATATGCTTCTCTGTGGCTTGTGGTTAACACTGCATATATAGTATACTAAATAATGAAGTCATTCTTAAAGATCATTCCTCATGCAAGTTTCAGGGGAAAGACTGTACCATAAGATGAAGTTTTCGTTGCTATGATGAAAACTTTGTTTGTTTTTCTTTTACTTTTTAAACCGCTACCTTTCTTTTCTGTGATTTTCTTCATTTACCTTGTTTGTGTATGATAGTGTTCCTCATGGCTTTATCCAAACAGTATTATCTTCTTTTTTCTGTATACACTCCCTTGTAACCTCTCCCCTCAACTCCCAAAACACCATTTTACTGATGGCTTCCACAATCTTATCCCCAGGCTACTGGCCCCGAGCTTCAAACCTTTATTTCTCACTGTTTCTAGCTACTTCCATTTGAATATCCCTCAGGAACTGCATTCTCAGCATTTATAAGATCATATTTCTCTTCCCTCCAAATTCCTTCCTCCTAATTTTTTCTACCTTCATTAATGACACTATGTCGCCCAAGCAAAAATAAAATAAAAAATCTGGAAGCTGTCTAGAATTCTTTCCCTGCCTCACTTCTTTCATCCAACTCCCAAGGTTAGGAACAGTATAAAGCAGTGGTCAAGTGCTTGGTTCAAAGTCTGACAATGCCACTTACTCTGTATGAACTTGGATAGGTCACTTAACTTCTCCATGCCTTTGCCTTACAAGATTGTTAAGACAATTAACTGGATCTGATATATTCAGGGTTTTAGAGCTCTGCCTGGTACTTACTAGGTCCTCGGTAATTTATTATTGCTCACCTCCATGCCATACGTGTGGTTTCATGCCCGTTCTCAGATTTTGTTATAATTTAGATGCCAGGCTGATCATATAGAGCAGGAGCATCTGGGATGCTGTCTTGGTTGATAGATGGGCTTCTGGTTGTAACACATGTCTCATGAGTTTTAAGTAATACATATCTTCTCATTTAAGGGACAGGTAATTTGAACTGTTGATTTTAGTTTGGGCAAATGAGTAAAGAGGAAAGTGAACACAATTAGTTTGGTATGGAAGGAACAGGTCACATACCAAAATCAATATCTAACCCATTATCAGGGGTTATCTGGGCCTTGAAAAACTTGTCTCTGAATTCATCCACAGAAGATACTTTAAAGAACAGAAAATACATCTTACATAGCTTCATGTCTTTAACACTTAAGAGAGGTCCTTGCTTATATCAGGCAAGTCCTTAATATTTCTAGAAGAAAAGAAAGAAGGAAGGAAATAAAGAAGAGAAAGGAAGGTGGAAAATTGTAGAAAAGACATGAAAAATAATAGAATAGCATACAGGAATGAAAAGATTTTTCTGACTGTAGTTATCTACTAATAACAAAGAAATAAGGTAACAATAAAAGTGTAAAAATGAGATTGTTATTAGGAAACAGAAAATTCAAAGCAGTTGTACTATTTTTTTCAGACATTTTAAAGACACAAGATATGAGGAAACATCTACTTTCACAGATAGCTATTACAACTTAGAAACATCAAAAGGGGAATTATAATAAATAAACCAATATATAAAATAAGAGAAGATATCTGTGGTTGAAAATGCAATTTTAAAAGTAATAGAAAAAAGAAATAGTGATAAACTATTCAAGACTGTATCCTTTATTCTTTCTAAGTACCTACTAGCTTTCCAAATGTCAGGAAATGTAAGCCAATACGATTAAATTCACAATGCATAATAAATTATCAGCAAAATCAATTCTAAAACATATAGAAGAAAACAAATATATAGTTTTCCTTCTTTTTGGTATGAGATATAACTCAAAATATAACTAATTTTAACAAATAGGGGAGAAATTCTGGACACAGGTGATTAGGAGATGAAACATGTATATAAAGCTGAGGTTTTAGGCTCTCGGGTGGGGAGGAGGGGTGTCACAAAGCAGTGGTTGTTGGCTCAGAGTTCTCCCCACTGTAATTTGGGAAACCTGCCCACCACCATGTCCCCTTTTTACAAGTCTCTGAGGTAGGTAACTGATTCTGTCACAGCTAGAAAAGGTCTCCTTTGGCATCGGATGTGGCTGATTCTCGCTCCTCATTTTCTCATTGTTTTTGTCTATTTATATCGTCAAAAATGATAACTAAATCTCTCACTGACTTTGGAGCTTGCAGTAGGTATTTGATACTAATTTCCTACCATTATCACCATTCTTAAAGACCTGGTTACTGATGCTGACTTCATTTTTATAACCCTAGGGTAAATGTAGCCACATCTGTGCCTTCATAGTTATCATCACTGAGGGTGAAGAAGAGTCTTCCTATCATCATGGCTTTATTATTTTATTTAGCCTTGAAACAGTGGCTTTACTCTCCTCTGCTTATTTTATTGCTAGTGATATGAACATTTTACTTTATACATTCTCTAAATTTGAGAAGTCTATCATTTATAATTTATGAATTGTATTCAAGCTAGAAGTAGGGCTATTTTTTGAATAACAACAAATTCATGTAATACAGCTTACAAAATTCATCAACATCTGTAAGTCCAATTTCTAAATGGGAGCTTCATACACACACGTATACATACACGTGTGTATATCTGTATACGTATGCATACAAATGTATGTGTGTTGTTTTTATTTAAGTAATGGAGGGAAAGCCTAAGCAGAGCTCAGTGTTATTGCTGTGGGAAAAGTTCAGCAAGAGTCCAGCCAAGCTTGGACTCAAGCATTAACTGAGGAAATTAAAGCATGTGCACAAGAAACCGCTATTGCTGAAGCTAAGGGACCAAAACATTAGGAGTAAAGGTGGATAAAATAAGGGAAGCAGGGAGCTGTTGAAGGACCAGCAAGCTTCAAGAGACAGAGGAAAGTCCTGACCAGAGATTGCTCCAAAGAAAGGACAGAAACCCATGAACTTTCTTTAAATAGCCTGGTCCCTGTGTTCCAAAGAACAGTTGTTTCAGCTGACAGGCCCCCTTGTTCTCTTTGATGTGGTTCTCAGTGCCACATGCTCAATCTTCCTTTCCTGGGGTTTAGGGTACAGAGCAGCATGGTGATATAATAGAGAGTATGTTCTCTCAATGCTTGGTAGAGATTATTACCTTGGGTTACATATGTTAATTTTTTCTTAAACTATATTATTGGGTCTTACATTTTTCTAGATTGGACTGAAATCTGGGTTACTGAGTCCTTTAGAATTCTTGATTTTTACTAACAAGAATTCTAAGCTTACCAATTTAAAGGACAGCATAATGGCTAAAAATTTGGTCTCATTTTTTTCCTAGTCAAAACCTTACTGATATTTATATACTAAATTTCAAGATTAGAATTTGACAGTGAAGAATATAAAGTTTAATTCCATTTTTCTCTTTGATTCTTGAAAGGTTGGAGAATTTAAATATATTGGTCTCCCTGGTTTCTGTTTTTACAGGATTCAGAATTATCTATCCCCATTCAACCATTAGGCCTATCTCTGTTTCCAAATATACTCTGCAAGCAGAGAGATAAACAATGTCTGATAAAACAATATTTCTGGAGGGAGAGAAAGTCTTTCTCAAAATTCTAAATTAAAACAAAACAACACACAACAAATAAATAACAAAGCCAAGATATACTTAACCATCTAAAACACTGAATAAATTCATTAAACAAAGTGACAAGAGGAGAGAGAAACTGACTCTCTCTGAGGAATGTAAAGAGTCTCTAAAAAGAAGGGAATCTTTAGGTTGGATAGGAAAAAATGAATACGAATTTGCTAAGGAAAGGAAATAAGGGATGGTATTTTAGGTAAAAGCAATAGCATTTGCAAAGACAAGAAGTTAGGGGAAAATATGGTATATTTGGGAAATTCGGTTTGGAAGGAGCATCGGGTCTATTGGTGGGATGGCAGAAAGTGAAGTAGAGTAAAATGCAATATGGCCTCATGGGCCATACCACCAATACCAAATTACCTCTAATCAACATACAGGAAGCCATCAGATTCTGTCAAGAAAGAAAATAATTTAATGAGATTTGTTCTACAGAAATAAGACACCTGAGTCTCTGAAATATACTAGTAAAGTATACCAGCTTTCACATTCCTATAGTTCATAGAATTATCTCCATTATTGTCACAACTCATAGTAATTATTTATAACAGCTGGGTAGTGAACTCCGGGGACTTTGTTGGCTATGCAGAGCAAGCATGTCAAACTCAAAGGCTAACACAGGCCAAATAAAGGAGGCATGCGGCCCACGGGCCGCGAGCTTGATATGCTTGATGCAGAACGTCTTAAAGTTTTTTTCCTTTAAATTAAATTAACATATAAGACTTCCATTTTCCGACTTAGACATAATATGATGGTACTCATATCTTAAAATTAGAAAAATGAACATATGGTGAAAAAGTAATTACAAATAATATTCAAAGTAGATCAAACAATTTCATTTTTTTAACCTAAGTCATGTTGATGTTTGTTTGAAACTAAACCGAACGAAAATAAAGTGACACCGAAAGCACTTAGAACATGAAATTCAAAGAAACAATTTCATCATCAAATGTCATGTGAAATTTGGCAATTAACTAAGTATTTCTAGACCCAATTAATACATATTTATTGAGGACAAGTTATATATCCAATTTTCTGCTAGGAACTATATGTAGATTACTGGTATACAGTGTTGTGGAGAGAGAAAATAGAAAATCATTTTCTCCCTAGACACAGAATAAGAATCTTCCATATGTTTGCCCATAAAACCTTGATTTTAGGGCCCAAAAGAATCAAAGAGATACTGTACATAGAAAAGTCTCCATCAAAAAAAATTATTAGACTTAATTAATGAATTTGGCAATGTAGCAGGATACAAAATTAACGCCAAAAAATCTACGGTATTTTTATACACCAGTAGGGAATTTACAGAAAGAGAGATTAAAAAAAACAATCCCATTTACCATTTCACCAAAAACATTAAGATATCTAGGAATAAACTTAACTAAAGAGGTAAAAGACCTCTACTCAGAAAACTACAGGACCTTGAAAAAAGAGATAGAGGAAGACATAAACAGATGGAAGAACATACTGTGCTCATGGATTGGTAGAATCAACATCATTAAAATGTCCATACTACCCAAAGCAATCTGTAGATTCAATGCACTCCCCATTAAAATACCAACGGCATATTTCACAGACCTAGAACGAACTCTCCAAAAATTAATATGGAATAAAAAAGACCCCAAATAGCTGCATCAATCCTGAGAAAGAAGAACAAAGTAGGAGGGATCTCAATACCAGATATCAAGTGGAATTACAAAGCCACTGTTCTCAAAACTGCCTGGTACTGGCACAAGAACAGACATATAGGCCAATGGAATAGAATAGAGAACCCAGAAACCGACCCAAACCATTATGCTCAATTAATATTCGACAAAGGAAGCAAGAACATACAATGGAGTCAAGACAGTCTCTTCAATAAATGGTGCTGGGAAAATTGGACAGATACATGCAAAAAAATGAAACTAGACCACCAACTTACACCATACACAAAAATAAACTCAAAATGGATAAAGAACTTAAACGTAAGACGGGAAACCATAAAAATACTAGAGGAATCCACAGGCAGCAAAATCTCAGACAATGCTGAAGCAATATCTTCACCAATACAGCTCCTAGGACAATGGAAACTAAAGAGAAAATAAACAAATGGGGACTTCATCAAAATAAAAAGCTTCTGCACAGCAAAAGAAACCATCATCAAAACAACAAGAAAGCCCACTGCATGGGAGAACATATTTGCAAATGTTATCACCGATAAGGGTTTAATCTCCAACATTTACAGGGAACTCATACAACTTAACAAAAGGAAGATAAATAACCCTATCAAAAATGGGCAATGGGCCTAAATAGATACTTTTTGAAAGAGGACATAAGGAAGGCCAAGAGACTTATGAAAACATGCTCAAAGTCACTAATCATCTGAGAGATTCAAATCAAAACGACAATGAGGTACCATCTCACACCTGTCAGAATGGCTATCAACAACAAATTAACAAATGACAAGTGCTGGTGAAGATGTGGAGAAAAAGGAACCCTCATGCACCGCTGGTGGGAATGCAGACTGGTGCAGCCACTGTGGAGAACAGTATAGAGTTTCCTTAAAAAACTAAAAATGGAACTCCCATTTGACCCAGTGATCCCACTTCTACGAATATATCCCAAGAAACTAGAAACACCAATCAGAAAGGATATATGCACCCCTATGTTCACAGCAGCACAATTTACCATATCTAACATTTGGAAACAGTCTAAGTGCCCATCAACAGATGAGTGGATTAGAAAACTGTGGTACATCTACAAATTGGAATACTATGCTGCTGTAAAAAAGAAGGAATTCTTACCATTTGCAGCAGCAAATGGATTGGTAGAATCAACATCATTAAAATGTTGATGGAACTGGAGAGCATTATGCTAAGTGAAATAAGCCAGTTAGATAAAGATAAATATCACATGATCTCACTCATTTGTGGGATATAATGAACGACATAAACTGATGAACAAAAACAGATCCAGAGACAGAGAAGCATTAATCAGACTGTCAAACCTCAGAGGGAAGGTAGGGGAGGGTAGAAGTAAGGGGAAGAGATCAACCAAAGGACTTGTATGCATGCATATAAGCCTAACCAATGAACTCAGATACCAGGGGGGTGAGGGCATTAGTGGAGGGAGTAGGGGGAGCAATGGGGGGATGAGGACACATATGTAATACCTTAATCAATAAAGAAAAAAAAAGGAATCAGAGAGTCAGGGGATTATTTGCTACAGGGTAATTCTATCCTAGCACAGCTTACCTGAGATGCTAGTCATAGAATATATATAAACCAACTTTGCAAGAGCAAAAGTATCTTTTCTCCCACTTTAAACAGACAATAACTGGATTATAACAGAAAACCAATAAACTTTCCAAGCCTGTGTGGTATAAGTTTTCAGCATGAAAAGACTCAGTATGGGGTACACTTTTAAAATGTCTAACACTATGAGTGAATAAAATAAGTAACTGAAGAAGATATGGCCCAGAGGAGTCTGTGTAAAAACAACTATGAATAAAACATGCACTTTGAACTGAGGTTACTATCTTAATAAATCTCTCAGAGTATTTGTGCTTTTCATTCTGAAATTTTTCTCTGATCAAGATCACTATCTCTTGTTAACTTCATTTTAAAATTCTTTTAGCTATACAATGAGAAAGCAATCAGCCTTGGCTGTTGTGGTTCAGTGGTTGGGCATCATCTTGTGCACCGAAAGGTTGCTGGTTGCATTCCTGGTCAGGACGCATGCCTAGGTTGTGGGCTCCGTTTTTGGTAGAGGGAGTGCAGGAAGAAGCCAATCAATGTTTCTCTCTCTCTCCTTCCCCCACCTCTCTCTCTCTCAAAATCAATTTTTAAAAATCTTGAAAAGAAAGGCTATCATAATTTCATCATAAAACTTCTATTTCTTTAAAAAATATATATTTTATTGATTTTTCACAGAGAGAAATGGAGAGGGATAGAGAGTTAGAAACATCGATGAGAGAGGAACATTGATCAGCTGCCTCCTGCACACCTTCTACTGGGGATGTGCCCGCAACCAAGGTACATGCCCTTGGCTGGAATCAAACCTGGGACCTTTCAGTCCACAAGCCAACGCTCTACCTACTGAGCCAAACCGGTTAGGGCAAAACTTCTATTTCTTTAAAACATATGTTTTTATTGATTTTAGATAGAGAGGAAGTGAGAAGGAGGAAGAGAAACATCAATGAGAGAGAAACATCAATCGGCTGCCTCTTGCATGCCCCCTACTGGGGATCCAGCTCTCAACCTGGGCATATGCTTTGACTGGGAATCAAACCAGCAACCTCTTGGTGCATGGGATGACAATCAGCCAACTGAGCCACACCAGCCAGGGCAAAACTTCATTTCTTGTTATCATTTGAAATAATGATGCTCACAGAAGTAGAAATGTTCATTATGGGGCTTTTAAAGATAAGCTAATGTTAGAAATGCTGGATCCTAAATTTGTTAGAGTCCCTTCTAAAAATTTCTTTCCTACCACCCCTCTCCTCCATCAATGCATATATCTTCACACACATGCAGTGACATCCACAGGAAACATATTTCATATTTTATAATTGCATTTAAAATAGATGCAAATTACAACTAACTCAAATCTTAGAATCAATCAAGTGGAATTTTCTTCCTAATTCTTCACCTGGGATCCATTATACAATTAAAAAATTTTAAGTATTAATATAAGTGTAGAATACCTTGAATAAAAGCAGGAAGGCAATAAACACCATTTGATTATAGCAAATGAGTAACATTTATATGTAATTTGATTCTGTGAAGTCATGGATATGTTTCACATCTTCCACTAATAAAATAGTCATTTTTTTTCTTGGATCTGGCAGAGAATTTTCTGAAGTCAGTGAAAATTCTGGTGCTTTTCTCTAGCCCAAATGAACTATTACAAGGCTTTAAGCACCTCATAAGTGTAACATTTTAACTTTCTAAACTGGGAAACAGTACTGATTATTTTGGTAAATGTTATAGTTATCCTTTATATGTTTTCTAATTCTTTGCATTTGATATCCTCTCCTCAGAACAGCTAAACATAATTTGATAAACTGTCTCTAGTTCCTCAGGAAAAAACTTCTATTCTTGAGCAAAGTAAAAATGTTGACTTAGATGCTCAATTGGGAAAAGAAATAATATTTTAATTTAGAATGTTCAATATTTTAAATATTTTGTATACATTTCCCTTCTTCTATAAACATTTGTATTCCTAATAAATAACCTCAAGAAACTGGTAAATTCCGTGTCTTATGTTTTAATGAGTTGTCTTATAAACCCTCTTTCAAAAGTAAACCCTCCCTTAAGTATGTAATAACTGACTTTGCTTTTCTCAGTTTTTCCTTTCCTGCTGTAGTTGAGCCTTAATTGCTGTTAGCAAGTAAATGGGAGGGATTTACCCACAGGTCCATAGGCTGTGAGGACTGGCAGGGTCCCCTTTGGAGGATGAGTTATGCAGGGGCACCCCCTATGGAGCAGAACTTACTTCAGCAGCTCTGTTGACCATTATTGTCCACCCCTTGAGTGTGTTGCTTATGGAGGTAGTTGGGTGGTGCTTTGATGTGGTCTGAAACTGTCCATTGGGTGCACTGCTCAGGGGCTTCCTGGGAGTTGCTGACTGATGTCACTGCTACATGTGTTCTGCCCAGGGCCTCCTGGAATGAGCTACAAAGTGATATACAGATGGCTATTACTTGTGCTGGGGTTAGAAGTGCCCAGGAGAGGCCACACTGTGAACTAAGGCTGGCTGCCCCTAGGGCAGGGCCTGGGGCCACTTAGCAAGAGGTACCTGGTACACTAAGGTCAGATGCTGCTTGTTTGAGAGATTTTAGAAAAGTCCGCAGGATGAGGCAAGAGAGGCCAATTGCATAGAAAAGCCAATGGAAATGGCTTGGATGGACCCACATTGGGTGGGGTGGGGTGAACACTCTTAGCACAGTTGATGGAGACTGAGATATGGTGCCTGCCTGCCAGCTCTGTAGGGAGAGGGCTCATCAAAAGAACAATGGCTTCTGTCAGCACTTCTGTCTGGAAGAAAGCCTCCTGCACTGGCCTAAGCATTTTGAACATTATCCATCCAGAAGGCAATGAAGAATTCCTCTTAGAGCAGTGAGTCCTTTCTTATTCTACTTTGTCTGTCTAAAGATTGCTGGTTATTCTTACCTTTTACCTAGTGTCAATGTAAACTGATGTGATGTATTAAGTTCCATAGTGCATAACAAGTTAACATTTAATCAACAGTAATGATTTTTGTTGTGCTTATATCTATACTAGGTAGGTCTAAATATTTCATAAGTAGACAAAAATATATATTTTTTAAAAGGAGTAGAAAGTGAAAAAGTGCAATGATTTACTCTAGTTCTTTTTTTAAAAAAAGAAAATAGCTTTATTGAATTTCAGTTGATATATAAAGAGTTGTACATATTTAATGAATACAGTGAGTCTGGACATAGTCCAGCACCAGTGATATCATCTCTACAATCAAGATAACAGACATATCCAACACTTCCCAGTGTTTCCCGGTGTCTCTTTGTTTTGTTTTGTTGGTTTTGTGATAAGAACACTTAAGATGTGATCTACCTTCTTAAACAATTTTGAAATTCACACTACTGTATTGTTAACTATCAGCACTATGTTGTACAGCATACCTTTAAAACATATTCATCTTGCATATCTGAAACTTTATATCCAAGCTATGTCTTACATTTCTCAGATCAGTATCACCTGGGGTACTCATTATACTTATAGATCCCATCAGACCTACTGTATCAGAATCTCTATGGGAAAGGCCTGGAAACTGTGTGCTCAAGGGAACTAAAATGCCTAGAAAAATATCACTTTGGGGGGCATATTTCTTCAAAGGAAGCTTAGAAAATTTGGGTGTTTTGTATGCAGATTGAGCTCATGGTAATAAAAGGTAATGAAACTGCTAAACTCTTAAAGCCTCAGTAGTTATGGTTAATTGATGATTTACTTGTTTATCCCTTCAAAAGGACTGTAAATTTTAGGGAAGAGGATACACGAGTAGCAGAGGCCCAACTCCTAACATACATAAAAAAACACACAATGAATATTTGTTAATGTATGATGGATGCCATTTCAATCATTCCCACATTTTTAAAATGGCTCCTCCTTGTGTGTATTACTAGATGTTCAGCTACAAAGCACAAAGGTAATCTAATGCATTAACACTGAAAAATGCCAATTAATTAGGCTTTTTACATAGTATGAATGATTTACTTTAAATTCTTAGTAAGGTTGAACAAAATATATATTTTTCATATCAACTGATTATCAAATAACCCAATATATAATGTGTTTGTATAAAATAATTTGATCTGTCTTCTGCCCTGGAGTAGCTAAAAATGGTTTTGCCTTTCACATATATTGCATTTTATAGAAAAAAAAAACACAGGATCGATCAAATTGATAACTGAAATTAAAGGCATTGGAACATGATTTCCTTAGTAGATATTATTCTTCATTAGGAAAAGTGCCTGATTCTAGAACTTTCTCATACAGGTGAAAATATGTTATTAGAGAGGAAAGGCTGAAGAGTGAAAAAAAAAAACTGGATAAATATTTTAAAATGGATCTCTGTATAGCAAAGAGATATTTTTAAACAATTGACATTTAAAGGACAAGAGGTAACATGGGCCATATTTTCCATTACCCTAACAATGTCAAAGAGACAGATCATTTTGCTATAAATTAGAGCAGAATATCATGGCAATAAAGTAATTTTATTTCTTTGACTACCATCAGAATACCAGGTAGAAAATGCAGGAGATAAAAATATTATTTAAATATAAAACAAATTTTGCTATTTCCAACACATTTTGTTTTAAGAATAATTTTGGAGATTGCATAGCTGGAGGAGCAGGTGAAGAAAATGCCATGGAGAAACCTTTCTACAATATCTCCACCTCTGTAGAGCTTTATATGAGGTCATTACTATTTGTTCCTGCTATAATCATTTCAAAGGACACTACTCATGAGAAAGAAGGCAGAGGGTCCACAGCGTGAATTGCTTTTGGTGATTTAATCGCAGTCATTAAAGAAAGCAGGATCATGAACACTGCCAGCCACCAGCTGCAAATACAATAACTGTGAAATTTATTTTTGCAAATTTACTGGCAATTCTATAATAGTGTGAATGAATACTAAGGAGAGCCTATTCAGTTGGTACATTTACTGAATTAGGTATTGAGTCCCATAGAGTGCAATTGTTGCTAGAGTTCCATTTCAAAGTCCTCTTGAAAAGATGCATAGAAATAAAATTATATTTTAAGTGCCCTAGAGAATCTTTACACATAGAGAAAGCATGCTCTGAGTCCTCTGGCAAAGTTAAAATTACTCTACTGAAGGATGAACAGAACTTTCCTTTATTTATTTTATTTTTTTTTCAAATTTCTCTAAATCTCTATTTCAATCAGATATGGTATTAAAAAGATTTTAACAATTTTCTCTTCAGTTTATAATACTGTCAAGTTGGATTTTTGTAAAAATTAAAAAAAGAATGCACTTGCTTCATCTATTACCTACTGGCATATAGTATGGTTACTAGTTTTTCATTCAGTCGTCAAATATTTATTGTGTGAGTACTAGGTGGCAGGCCCTGCACTAGGGCTGGGGCCAATGCAAAGCCCTGCTTGCCAAGAACTTACATTATCATGGAGACAGACAGACAATAAACTGCAAGAAATTGCCAGATGCTACTGCTATGAGGCAGGATGAGGAACAATGAAGCAGGTAAGGGAATAGATAATGGCATAATTAGGGGTGGGTTTGCTATTTTATGTAGGGTTATCAGGGGAGATTCTTTCTGAGAAGATGACTTGTGAGCAAAAGGAGAAAATTAAGTGGGAACCTAGGGGAAGGGTCTGATTACATATCTCAATATACTAATGATTTTGAATTAGGAATCACACCCTAGTTGGTTTGGCTCAGTGGATAGAACATCGGCGTATGGACTGTAGGGTTTCAGGTTCAATTCCAGTCAAGGGCACAGGCATGCGTTGCCTCGATCCCCAGTAGGGGGTATGTAGGAGGCAGCCAATCAATGATTCTCTCATCATTGATGTTTTTATCTCCCTCTCCCTCTCCCTTCCTCTCTGAAATAAATAAAAATATATTTTTTAAAAGGAATCAATTATTATGACATTATTTTTTAATATAAGAGAAATAGATTTTGCATAATCTTCAATTCATAGTTCACACATGAGCATATGGTTTAGAATTGCAACTATGGAGTATAGCAGATATTCAAATTCCTGCAATGTAATATTATAATACATAGATATATGATTTAATATCTTTTAGTCTTAGCTCCTCATTTGTAAAATAGAGACAACAATATCTTGTGATGTTATTTTAAGGACTAAATAAAATAATATATGTATAATGCTTAACATAAAATAAGTGCTCAGTGTAGTAGCAATTATTATTTAATAATAACAAAGAAATGTAATTTAGAACTCTACTCTCATTGTCTTGTATAGCATTGTTTCATTCAACATTTACTAATCCCTGTTTAGTTTAATCAACATTTACTAATCCATGATAGATGATAGAAATGCGAAAAATTTTTTATAATATTTTTTTTATTGATTTCAGAGAGGGAGAGAGAAATAGAAACATCAATGATGAGAGAAGAGAATCACTGATTGGGTGCCTCCTGTACTGGGGATCGAGCTCACAACCCAGGCATGTGCCCTTGACCAGAATTGAACCTAGGACCCTTCAGTCCACAGGCCAACGCTCTATCCACTGAGACAAACTGGCGAGGGCCAGACATGCCAAATTTTAAGGGACGCCAATGTATTTCTTAGGACATGAGAGATATAAACATGAAAAGTCATTTATACTATAATGCAATAATTTTCATAATAAAGAACACAACATAAATCTACACTATTTGAGGGCCTAAATGGAGGTCTCACAAAGGAGGGGAATGTAAAAGATTGAACCTTGCAGAATGAATAGGAGTTCACTAGGTAAATGAAATGAATGAAGCACAGCACACAGAGCGGAAAGCATGGAGTAATGTCCAAGGAGACAAGCACACACACACACACACACACACACACACACACACACACACACACACACACACCCCACCACCACCTGTAGAGAACTCTGACTACATCCCAAGGTATCTGTAAAGGAAAGAGTTGAAGTTGCAATTGGAGGCTGGACAGTCAATTGGAGGCTCCTATACTTGCAGGGGTATATACCACACCAAAGAATCTAGATTGTTCTGTGATATTATGAATCAGTGCATAATTGTGTTTCCATTTCCAAAACCTCATTTGGCAACAGTGTGAAGAATTATGTGGACGAGTTACTAATTCTGGGATCAGGAGATTCTAATTACATAGTGTTTCTCAACATTCTGGTTTGGGCTCTGGTGAGAAAAAGGCAAACGAAGAAATTCAGAGCTAGAAAAAGAAATGTAATCAATTTCCTATTCAATCCTTTATTCTAAAGAAGTTAGCGATCACTGAACTACTGTTCTAGATTCTGGCACAGTGACAAATATGGGATTTTAACTAATACGACTTGATGGCTGATTAAATTTGGAGAATGGAGAAAGAAGGAGGGGGTCCAGGCCTCTGAAATATCTGGGTTAAATGAAACTGAAAGGGGAAGTCTAGTAGAAGTGAGAGGAATAGATTTGGAGAGGAAAATGCTAAACACAGTTCTGTAGATAAGTGGACATGTGGGCCCAGTTTGCAGGAATGTTAAGTCCGAAAAAAGACATTAAGCCACTGTCACATTAGTGGAAGTCAAACAGGTAGGTGTTCAATGTGGTCTCTCCTACACAGCATGTAGAAAGGCAACCAGACCAACTGCCTGGACTATGAGAAGAGAAGCCACAAGGTTCGAATGTGGTGGGGGCAGAAACAGTCCTTGTATCTCTAGACACATTTTTTAAATGTTTCCTTCTATGTTTCATCCTTGGCCATATTTTCCTCATGTGGCCACTCTACTTTACCCACAGCTTCCCTGTTACATACTACATCTATGAGCACAAGTCCTATAGCTCTATCCCAATCCTGGATGAATTCCAGCATGTAGCCTTCACTTGCAAAATTTGTTCTTTACATAATCTCAGCATATTAGACATACATAGCATAATCAATTAGATGAAACAGGGGCAGGTATTTGAAAGAACAAAATGTACATTTTAACATGCCCAATACAATATTGTGCCCCTGGTAGGTATTCAGTAAATATTTGATGATCAAACACCAATCCATATCTAGCTTATGCCTTCATCATTTTGGCCTTAGATAAAACAGGGAACTGTAAACCAATATTTAACCCAAATATCACACATGATAGAAAGGTATCAACTTATTTTTTTTCAAAAAGTGCATGTAACTGTTAAAAACTAAGTTAAAACATTTCCATTTGAAAATATACTTGACTGTGTAAAAAAATAAATACTTAATACATTGTAGTTATTTTTTTCTTCAAAGTCATATAATCTTATTCAATAAGCACCAAATAACTGCTAATAAATTTAAGTATTAGATATGTATATTTCCATAATAATGTGTTATAAAATATGTTTTGCCTTTCATAAATAACATTGAAACAAAAAATTAAACATGAAGAGATGTTGAAAGGGCATATCTGCCTTCCATTATGATCACCCATTATTTCAATTAATTACAAAAGACAGTGAATTTGGGGGGCACATAACTAAAAAGCTGTTCCACAGGACATTTAAAAAATGCTTATCATTTTACGATGTAGCAGTTATCTTTCTTTTAAAAATTTTGGTTTACTGAATTGCTTAAATTAGATATGTTAAATAATTTACTTTGGAAACCACTTGCCAAAATCCTACACCAGGAGAGTCACATATAAACCTACATGAACCATTATTTCTCCATCTTCGCTATTTGTAAAGTCATGTTAATGATGAGAACAAGTCTACTCACTCTTGCTTTTATAATATAAAATGTGTGAGGAACTCACTCGATAAAGCCATATTAAGTCTTTAAGTGATCAGCAGACATTTGGTCTTGTCCAAAAAAAATGTCCATGGAGACATTGATCCATGCCACAAAGATTCTTAAAATTTATCGACATATTAACATGCCATACATCAGGAGATCTCGTCCTTGACCAGTTGTCCTCTGTGCATCCCTCTCATTGCAGGACTCTCCCTTGGTGTGCATTGCTAATATAAATCCAACTCTTCTGTAAGATTCAAACACTGACCCATCTATCCTGACCTACCTGCCATTATCAGTGAGTCTACCAAAACAAGAGGGATCATTATTGGCAATAGAGCCACAACACAATTGTTGGACCAATAAAATATAATAGCATTTTATGTACTAATCCTATAAATCAAAGCTATTTAAATATCAGATACATACATTAGAGGCTATTTGAACCAAGGGGCATTTCCTAACATGGGTGATTTTGATCAGCCCAAATATCAAGGGCCATTTGTCAAAGACCAAAGATGCTCATGAAATTTTTGATGGGACCAAATTTCAAGAAGTTTCAATATGGACCAAATGTCTCCATGGATGTTTTGGACAGGATCACACACCAAGGAGTTTTTGGCATTGACCAAATGTCTTAATGGACATTTTATACAGGATCAAATGTCCTGAAGGCTTTAAGCATGTAGAACAGTAAGCAAGTATATAAACTCATTAATACAGAACAATAAATCAGACTAGGAAAGACTTGTTTATCATTAGCTCCTGTTTTAAAAGGAATATGTTATACAGGATTTAATAGAAATCAAATTACCATATTATGATCTTGTGTATATACAATGTTTTGTCATAAGTATAGCACAATGTAATTATTTACCATAAGAAAAAGGCATAAAATAATTAATAGTATAACAATATTCCAACGAAGTTAAGAAAGGGTTAAATATCTCTGAAACTAGCAATTCAGGAATGCATATTAATATTAATTGGTGAGGGTTCATCTGAATTAGTTGAAAAAATTGACTTATAGAACATTTTAATTTACATGAGGTCTTAAAACATGATAATTCAAACTATGGAACTGTTACCAAAATTACTAAGCAGAGGTTTTACTGGGTTTAAGCTAAGCACAGGTGTGACTCATTTAAAACAAACATTAATTATATGCAAATGCATGCTTTCAAAATTCTAAAACATAATATGCATCTTAATGAATGAGTTAAATATTTCTCCTTGAAATTTTACTCATGCCATTCCATTAATTCACTCCCATTCTTTTATTGGCAGTAAAAAAATGGCTTCATAATTATGTGTGGAGATAGGCTTACATTAGTATGATTTTTATTTCCTGGTGAATAGGAATCATATTTAGAGTCATCGATTATGGTTCAGATACCCTTATAAAATATTCTGTTGCCTCCGACACTGGGCAAGTCCATTGCCCTGAATTTTCTTTAAACTCAGAATTCACTTAAAAAAATGTTATTAACCTTCAGAGAGAATCATAAAGATGAGTCCGTATGACCAATGGATTGCCATACCATTATTTTAATGACATGGAGACTGTGGAGTGTAGCATGAACTCTGTTATAAAAAAATTTAGGTATGAACTCACATAGAGACTGTATGGCTTTGGGCAAATTGTTTAAACTCTCTGTGTGCCAGCTATAAATAAGGAAAATAATAACACACAGGGGTTGTTAGGATTAAATGAGTTAACATATATCAATTACTTAGAATAATTTCTTTTGTGTGGTACATGTGTGTGTATATGTGTGTGAGAGAGAGCCGATGTGTGAGAACATGTGTGTGTGGTGTGAGTGAGAGAGAGCATGTGTGTGTGTGTGTGCGTACGCATGCATGTGTGTGTGTGTATGTGTGCGCGCACAAGCGCGTGCTTCCTTCTTCTCTCTCCCTCTCTGTCCCCCTGGGAAACATGTTAGCTGTCTGGTTTGTATCTTTCTCTCTTTTCTCCAAAGACTCACGTTCAATTACTAATAAATACTTATATCTATACTCAAATACAAGTGCAATTTTGAAATTAATTATAGTTTTAAAAACATGTGCTCTCAAATAAAAGTGTTTGTATACACACACCCATTTTTCCTCATCTTACTCTCTCATTTACCTCAATTCTTTGTGAGTGTTCTGCCTCATAAGGGCTTTGCTCCCTGAACTCAATCTCTGTGCCTCTGGAGATGCTGTAGTTTATCAACATCCCTTCTGCGGGCATCAGATCCTTGTGCCAACAGTGCGCTGTCTCTCTCAGTTCTTCCTTCCCCCACCTCTTCTTGTGGAGAAGCTGAGGGGGTCCTTGTTGGTGGACAGATGATATAATTAGGTGCACCATTAGCAACATCCCACAGATTTTTCTCAGAACACTCTCCCTTCCTGACTGGGGGTGTTTCCACACATTATCATTATTAGTTATACAATATAACTAAAAATTATACATAATATGATAAATAATGGTATCTATCTCATGTTCTATATACTATATAACAAGCTTTATTAGGTATCTACTACCCAACAATTAGGGCGCCATTTGAATTGACTCTGTTCTTGGTTTGGAAATCTACAAAGTGTTTCCATGACCTTTTTGTCTTTGCCACTGCTCCTCATAAAGGTAGATGTGTTCTTCTCTTCTTGCTGGAGAGACTTAGATTTACAGGCAAAGGCAGAATCCTGTTTTCATGGCTTTTCTTCCTTCAGAGCCCACCCAGGCAGCTTCCCCGCCCCCCCACCTGCTTGCCTCTTCCATGCCTCCTCATTGACCAGGTGCAGAGACCAAGCATAGCTCAACTGAACCTGCTTGATAAGCAAAGTTGTTTTTATTGACACCATGTTCCAGTCCTTCAGCGAAACATCTTCTCTTTAGGATGCTTGGGTGGCAGAAATGAAATCAGCCTAGCTTTCTGATTAGCATGCTTTGCGCTGTCGGAAATATTCTTAGTGTGGACCTTGACCCCAGGTAGTAACATCATCTCCAGTTTTAATGTAAGGAAATCTTAACCCCAAGGGCAAACTAGATATGATTAGCTGTACGTTCTATATAGCACACGTTAAATGACTTGTAACCACAAATACAGGTATAATAAAAGCTAATGGAAATATATTACTGTACACTATTAGAGTTTAATGGAAACTTGAAAAGTGAAGTTATGAAATTGTGCAGAGGGAGAGAGCATAATTTCTTGAATACAGAGAGTGAAAAATACATGTTTGTCATAATTATTGTAACATCTGTTATCTTTAGTTTCAACGTTAATTCAATAAAGTCTTAATGATCGATAGTTGAATATTTGTCTTTACAGCATAAAATTGGCAATTATATTTTCTTCTCTTATATTGATGAGGCAAAACCATATTTGTTGTTTTGAGAGTAAAATTGATTGGTTTAGTTAAAATTTTAATATGGAGAAATATTCTCATTCATTATCAGTTTGAATAACACCAGGGTGAAGAACGCTTGAAAGAATATGAAAAAATTAAAAGTTTTGTCTCTTAGAAAATGATTTCTTCCACTTTTTCAATGTTTACAGTATTTAATTTGGAGATAAAATATAAGGATAAAATAACTCGGGATAAGGGTGTTGTCAAAGAAAAACCTAAAGAAGACTCCTTAAAAAATTTTGTCTCATAAATGTATCCTTGCCCTAACTGGACAATCATACTGAGCATGGTTTTAGTCTTCTGGTCCATTAATATGTAAGTTTCTCTATGTTATGTTACCCATAAACTACCCTCTCTCAATCTTACTGCCCCTCTTTACAAATTTTTTGCTTCTTGTTTAAATTACTTAGTAACATTCATTATGGGCCTTTAGTTTTAGATTTTCCAAGTTATTATGGCCTTTTATTTAAAAATCCCCTGCCTTTAATTTTCCCTCCTTTTCTAAGCAATTCTTCTTGCCTTGAATACTTTGAATATAATTTTCTGAGAACAAGTCTTTTACCTCCTTCATTAAATTTATTCCTAGGTATTTTTTTTTTCATGCAACTGTATACATGATTATTTTCCTAGTTTCCCTTTCTGCTAGTTCATTATTGGTATGTAAAAATGAAACCAAATTCTGAATATTAATTTGTATCCTGCTACTTTACTAAATTCATTTATAAGTTCTAGTAGTTTTTTGATGGAGTCCTTAGAGTTCTTTATATGCAGTATCATGTCATCGGCAAATAATGATAGTTTTACTATTTCCTTTCCAATTTAAATGTTTTTTTATTTCTTCCTCTTGTCTACTTGCCCTGGCTAGGACTTCCAATACTGTGTTGAATAAGAGTAGTGAAAAAGGACATCCCTGTCTTTTTCCCAATCTTAAGGAAAATGCTTTTAGTTTTTGCCCATTGACTAAAATGTTAGCTGTGATTTCTTAGCCTATCATCACACAAAGGGAATCTATGATCAAAAGAAATCTTTTTAATAACTTGAGAAATATAGGTAGTCAGTGTAATCAATATTCATTTTGTTTGCAGGCCCTTTCTCTTTTCCCCAATGGATCTTATCCAGAAGGCCAAGGAATTATTTTCAAACAGTGAATTTCCTGACTTGTTTAAGTGAGAAGGAAGTTCATAGCATCGCATTCATGTTAGTTCATAGCGATTAGCTATAGCACACTGGTGGCTTATAGCATCTCTAAGTGTTGTGTGCTAAAATTTTAGAGAAATGCTGAAATTACAAATCTGTTAATTCAATCATGGAACAGAAATTTGTACATTAAACTTAATTTTGGAATATGTTGCACTTTACTTTCCTCGTGAATTTCCTTGGCATTCATATTTATTTTCATCTATTAATAACATATAACCCAGAATTTCCACATTTCAAAAAAGCAAACATAACAAATGATTTCTTCTGACATTAGTTAATAAACGTGCCTGGATTTTTATGTGCTATCTAAAAGTTTAGAGAAAAATTCTTTGAACATATTTATCAAAAGTTGATGGGGGTCTATTACCCTACTAGCAGGAAAAATCCATCAACTGGACCATGAGAAAGAAAATCTCTTTTATAATATTAATTATCTGATTGTTTGACATATGCATCAGAAGGTCCCTTCTAGTTTTATTCAGACACTAATTAATAAAAAAAACTTGTGGCCCTAACCAGTTTGGCTCAGTGGATAGAGTGCCGGCCTGCAGACTGAAGGGTCCCGGGTTCGATTCCGGTCAAGGGCATGTACCTTGGTTGCGGGCACATCCCCAGTAGGGGGTGTGCAGGAGGCAGCTGATCGATGTTTCTCTCTCATCGATGTTTCTAACTTTCTATCCCTCTCCCTTCTTCTCTGTAAAAAAATCAATAAAATATATTTAAAAAAAAAACAAACTTGTGGACTAGAAATACTATGTGAACTTGAAGGTTCATTCCTTTTAAAGTTAAATAGGACATCGGTTAATCAGTATTTATACACCCTTGTTTAGGTAACTGGAAAGGAGCAGCTGGGACTGCCTTCTCAGGTTGCAGCCATGCCTAAACATATTATATTTCCCCCAAAGGTGACATATTATCAAGTCAATAAAGCAGGATGCTTATGTAAAAACTCAATAAATATGTGCTGAATGATTAACCGAAAATCAGCTTTGATGTTTCAGTTTTGAAGATTACAGATCATATTTTACCAATTAAAATTTGTTTTTCAAAAAACATCTCTTCTGGCAAGAAATGTACATAAAAGAAAAGCATGGTCATTATTTATACTGATAGAAAAATTCAACAATGAAAGTGTGAACATGGAAATAACAATGTGATTTCTAAGCCCAATCAGAAATTCACTGCATGGGTTGACCTCATGTGTTTAGGTCACGATTACCAGATGGTCCCTCTGATCTACAATAAAACGAAAAGATTTTATCAAAGCATCTATAAATTAATAAATGTTAGCACTTTTCTTATTTTAAAAATAGCAATGTTAATAAGCTCTGCCACAGCTTATAAAATATTCCCAATGGAATATGAAAGAATGATTTTTAAAAACATTGAATTTAGTGGAATAAAAAAGTTAATGTTAAAATTTAAAGTGTGTGTTTAGTATAATGACAGTAGAAAATTGAGACTGAGGAGATTTTATCTTAAAATAAGAACAAAACTTTAGATGCAACTAAGAAGAATGCCATAGAAAATTTTAAAAGTCAGGAATAAGAAAAGTTAGATAATAAAAATGTCAACATTTAAAAATGGCTACAAAGTAGAAAATTTTTTAAAATTGACTTCATCAGGATGACTGGTTAATAAAATTATATAGGTTTCAGGTATATAATTATATAATACATCATCTATATATTGTATTGTGTGTCAAGTCGTCTCCTTCCATCACCATTTATTCCCCCTTTACCTTTTCCTACCTCCCTTGACCCCTCCTTCCTTCTGGCAATCACCATACTGTTGTCCGTGTCCATGAGACTTTTTTTTTCTTTCTTTGCTTAATCCCTTCATCCTTCTCAACCAGCCCCCAAACCTCTGCCCTCTGACAGCTGTCAGTCTGTTCTCCATGTCTGAGTCTCTCCACTTCGTTAGTTTTTTTCATTAGATTCCACATATAAGTGAAATCATATGGTACTTGTCTCTCTCTGACTGGCTTATTTCACTTAGCATAGTACTCTCCAGGACCATTCATACTGTCACAAAAGAAAACCTTGAATTTAAGATAGTCTGGTGATAAACACCATTACTTTAACATCACCAGTTTATTCTTACAATTTATTATCAAGAGACTATTAATTCCTGTTGCTGCGATAGCAAATGAGTACAAACATTGTGGCTTCAAACACCATATATTCTCATAGTTCTGGGGGTCAGGCATCTGAAATCAGTTTTTCCTGGTTAAAGTCAGGGTGTCTACAGGGCTGGTTCCTTCTGGAGACCTAGAGGGAAAATTCCCTTGCAGTGTCATTTCAGCTTCTAGTGGCTGCCTGTATCTTAGGCTTGTGGACCCTTTCTCCAACATTATAACACATCACTATTATCTGCACTTCCATCATCGAATAGGATTCTTTATCGAGTCCTCCTGCATCCCTCTTATAAGGCCATTGTGATTGCATCAGTCCCACTCAGATAATCTAAGATAAACTTCTCATCTCAAAATTCGCAACTTAATCAATCTACAAAGTCCATTTTTACTATATAAGGTAATGTATTCACAGGTTCCGGGGATTAACATGTGGGGGAATCTTTGAACAGTCATTATTCAGCCTACCGCAATGACTAAGACTGAGTGTAGGTACTCCAGCAGTTGCCTACAAACTCAGAGTAAAATCAGCTTGATATGTGAGACATATGTGTTTACCTAATACTTAAGGTTTTCATGTCAGAACAGTCTGAGTTCCTTGATATCAGTTTTAAGTCTTCTCACCAACAGAATGCCTGGTGTTGGAGAGTGTTCATTTTAATTGTTAGTTGAATACAATTAAGCCTTACTAATAAGTGTATCAAAGAAGATAATGTTTGTTATCCACAGGATTTCCATTTTCTTTCTTTTTTAAAAATATGTTTTTATTTATATTTTAGAGAGAGAAGGGTGAGAGAGAGAGAAATATCGATGTGAGAGAGAAACATTGATTGGCTGCCTCCTGCACAACCCCTACTGGGGATCAAGCCCGAAACCTGGGCACAAACCCTGACCAAGAATCAAACCAGCAACATTTTAGTGCATGGGACAATGCGAAACAATTAAGCCCACACCTGCCAGGGCAGATTTTCATTTTCTTGACCATAGTGTCAATTTCCAACAATGCAGGAAAGCAGAAGCAAACTAGTAAATTTGGCTAATGCAGTTCAATAAATATTTCCTGAGTATCTATAATCTTAGCACCACCGAAAAGGGTAAAGTTCTCAAAACAATGCCTTAAGGGCATTAGCATGCCTGAAATATATTGTAATAACTCTATTTTTCTTTGATGTTTCTTCGATGAAATAAAAAACACTAATCTCAGGGATTATAGTTCATTAGCATCTACAAAAATAATGTTAATGAGAAATTTAAAAAGCAAACAGCAAGTACCAGCCTGTCTTTCTCTTCAGGAAACACAAGAATAATCAAATTCAATGGGTTAAGCTTATCTCTTTTTTTAAAATGTCCCAAAAGAGCTAGAAATAACATTTAGAGACCTTCTGGAAACAATTATAAACATGGACTTACAGCACAGTACTTTGAAGCATAACAAGCATAAGAAAAATCCATTCATTACTTTTAATCATTACGTATAATTTGGTGTACAATCTGGATTTACTCATATGGTTGTTATTGGTTTCATACTAATGCTTAATTTTCTTTCATGATTCTCAAGGATTATGATTCAAAGATTACGCTTCCCTGGCAATCAGAGATGCTTATAGAATAGGCAATCTGATTCTTCTTTCCAATTTTCCTTATTTAAGTAATTAAGGTATGAATAGTGGGGTTGAAGGTTTTGCTTGAGCAGTTAGAATGGAAATATAGAAATTTTCAATGGATGCTTAGTATATCATTGCACAAAACGCCACAACACCACTGCAAACATGAATCTTCATTTTGATATTTATGAGAATAGAAAAATATTGTTGTCGGCGGGAGTAAAAGAAAAAAATGATCAGAAAATGTCTACGCTGTTAATTTTTGAAACAATGACTGATTATTGAGTATGTGTGTGAACCCTCTAAGGTAAAACCAAACACATAAAAAAATCTATCTCACAGATGTGTAGTTGGGATGTGTTGGTCAGACTAGGTTGGCCATCAACAAAGAGTGGCGCAAACAAACAAACAAAAATCCCACAAAAAAGAACACACAAAGAGTGGCAGCTTATAGGCAGCTACGAAAGTGGAGACCCAGACAGATCATAGGTCTTTGTTGATTCAAACATTGGATGTGATTATTTAAAAAGGGAGGTGGCTATGTTTAAGATATGCAGTAGTCATATCATTTACAATCCTCCTCTTGTTTCTGCCATTAGCAAACTCATCATTCTTTGTTCTCTTAAAATTAGGTGCAGCAAAACGATTGTTCTTATCATTAAGTGGCCGTAATATGTGTCACTTATTTACAAAAGTATTTAAGAGCCAGTGCCGATGATCCATGTTCTCTTTTCTAGCACGACAGGCAATATTCCAAATGGTAGGACTTCTCTGACTCTGAGTGAGGTCCACGTTGGAATAAGTGCCCTCCAGAGAAAAATGATGGACCTGTAGAGTGAGGGAGAAATTAAGCACTGACCCTTAAGCTACTGAGATTTGAGGGCTTCTGTCAATCTCAGAAGAACCAATCATATCTTACTGATGAAGAAAAGCTCACCAATTTGGATTCCCAGGTATATTAGTAGCTTAGAGCAAATGCTAAAATTTTAAAGGCTTATTGGTCCCCATATTATGAAAGGATATAAGTGTGAGCCTTGGGCATTTGTTCTTAATTTGGTGAGCAACCAAGGAGTCTTTCAAAGTTGATAGAAAAGACATGCTTTTGAGTAAAATGGGTATTTGTTGGGTATTTGTTACTCCCTGGGAAAGAATCCATTACCTCTGAAACTGTGTGATGGGGATCTCTCATTGGGATATTTGAGGGCTGTGGTTTTTGTAGTTATAATAAACTACATGTTTCTTGCATCTAACAGCAGCTCAAAAAAGCTCCTCAGGCTTCACTGCAGCTGCAAATAAACCAAAGTGACACAGTCACTGGTGGATGGGGAGTGACAAACACAGACACACCGTGTTGGCAGACAGCTCGTGGGGATGAGGATGTACAGTTAATCAAAACACTGTGTTGCCTGAAAGGCCAACAGGGAGAGCCATAGATGATAATCATATGCAGTCATCCCAAGCTTACAGGAGGAGCAGCTCTACATCACCATTGAGAAAAGGGGAAAACAAAGTCAGAATTGTTTCTACCCCCATGTCTGCACCGCCACAGCACATTTATACACGTTTCTGTGCATATATACCATTCTTAAACATGAAGGATTGCATCATAATCTTAATAACAACATATATCACTTTGCAGGCAACAGATGTATTAAACTACATTTACCTTTTTTCCCGATTTCTAGGTTCAGAATTTATGACAATTTGCATAGAATTTAGAAAGCCAGGAGTTATTTTAAAGGCTCTGGAAGGGCCCATGTGGAAACTAAACTGATGCCTTTGTGGATTAAAGATGTAATTGTCTACTTACTTATGTTTGCTTGTGAGACAAAAAGATTTTAAGAGACTAAAGAAAAGTTGCAGCATAAATCAGAGTTCAGAGATTCAGTGATTAGTTTTCTCATTTCGTTTGAGGCCGCATTTGCTCTCATACGGGAGAGGAGAGCTGACACCACAGTCTGAGGACACGGAAGCTCCTTTTTTGAGAGAGTGAATAAAAAAAGGAACCCAGCCTGGTCTGCGACTTGTGGATTAATGGCAACTGGAAGGAGATAAGGAGCAACTGCAACAACATATTGTAAAACCAGACTTCAGAATGAGTCAGAATAGCTCCCTAAGATAAGTCATGAACCCAACTGGCTAAATTAAAGTAACACTGGGGTTCTCGACATAACTGGGCTCAAGGCAAACGGTGGCACAACTGTGTAGCCACAGGCAGAGGAAGGGCCACAGGTTAGAAGGATCCCAGAAAACATCTAATGAGAGAGGCAGGTCCATCAGCAATCCGCACTGTGCCTCAGACGGCAGTCAGCCATGTTTCTTAGAGACCATTCCCAGGCTTTGTTCTGGAAGCAGATTAGAAAGCTGTTCCCTCCAGTTTTGAAGATGATTCTTCATGCTGACACAGAACTTTAGAGAGAGGAAGGGTCGGAGCTATTATTTAGCAGGGCAACACTTTCATTTTACGATGACACTGGTCTCCACTGATGTTAGGAGTCTTGCTCTGTTTCAGCTGTCAATACAGCAGTTAGTGAACATGTGAAATAATGGTTACGTGGTTTAGTTGGAACCCACCTCACTTCTCAGAGCGTTACTTCGATCCTGTCAAAATGCTGCTATAAAACCTTCAGTAGCTCCTGCCTCTCACAACCTAACCTAGTCTTTTGTAGTCAGAACCTCTCCCCCAACAAGATAATGTCTAACCTTGTAGACTACTATTTCCCAGGGAAAAACTCCTCAGTCTCACTGCTTAAAACAGTTTCCTGCCAAAACCGGTTTGGCTCAGTGGATAGAGCGTTAGACTACTATTTCCCAGGGAAAAACTCCTTAGTCTCACTGCTTAAAACAGTTTCCTGAGCGCCTGTTTCATTCTCTCTCTCTCTCATACACACGCTCACACACACCACCACGTGATTCTCTTTATTCATGCTCCTCCACTGTTAATAAACATGCTTATTCCTCTTTCATCCTATCTAATAAAAGAGTAATATGCAAATTAACTCTCTCTCATCCTATCTAATAAAGAGTAATATGCAAATTAACTGTCACTCCGCGACAAAGATGATGGAGCCCAGTCCCATCAGCCCTAACGCTGGAGTGTCCGGTCCTGTCAGTCCCACCGGGAGGCGGGTGGGGAGCGGCGACCAGGAGCAAGGACTTGGTGGCTCCACTGACTCCGGAGCTCCTGGCAAGTGTCTAAACAATAGGATGGACACAGCAGTCCCGTCTCCTTCGGTTGCGGGAAGGTGGATTGCTGTTGTGACTAGAGTTGTTCACTTGGGCTGCCTGGCGCTGAGCATAGCCGAACAAAAACCTGGCCAGCGCCTCCAGAGTGGCTGCTAGGTCCCGGATGCTCCCCTTTCTCTCGGCACTCCTGCCGCACCCCGAAAACTCCACAGCTCCAGCCTGCGCCCGGGAGCCATGATGCTCCCATCACTCACTGCTGCCTTTTTTATAAAATCACCGTCTGTTGCAACCTCTGTGGCCACCACCACCACCGCCACCACCTCCACCAGCCTGTAAGGTTTGTGCACTCCCCAAATAAATAACCCCAAGTCAGAAGTTAATCCAGCGCCACCGGCCTTATATACCCAGCCGAGCCCCCACCCTCAGCACTGCCCTGCACCACCGGCCCAAGCCCACACCTCACCCAGAGAGGTAGGGCCACAGCCAAGCGCTAGGCAGAGGCAGCTGGCTGGTGGCGCGTTCCCATGCACCAGGACTAGAGCCCTCGCTCCCACGTGCAGCAAAGTTTTCCAGAAGAACCAGGTTCACAGGCCCCCGCCCCCAGTTCCAGGTCCCCAGAGGTGACCCAGGCTCGGAGATGGTGGCTCCCAGTGGGGGAATGGGGAGAGGGCGGCTTGGAAAGTGGTGTAAACAGCGCTGCCAGTCGGGACTTCTGCTGCAGCTTTTGCCACACGATCCTAAGGGGGCTGCTCCGTGTTTGCAGTGCAGCAATACAGAGAAAGCATGATTTAAAAAAAATTGTTTTTAAATCCTACCGAAATAGATCTGCCTGCACTCACAGACACACACACATGTATTTTGGGGCAGCTTAAAAGTTCAGATTTTTTGCAAGTAGGAAAACAGTGTTTTTCAACCTTCTATCCAGCTTTCCCATGTCTGAAACACCCCCTTCCGTTTAACCCTTTCCTTATAATCACACACTTTACAATACCATGCTCAGTTGATGTCCTGAATATATAATATGCTCACAAAACTCTAAGGGCTTGAGTATGTGTATGATTTTAATTACGAGGGAAAAAATAAATTCCGAGCAAGCACTTTGTACCAGAAGGAAGTTATGGATATTTTCCCCCACTATGTCTTGGAAGAGGATTTCCTGGTTTCTTTTTGTCTCTCTAATGTGATGCATATCTGGCAACTGCTGCCACCCTCCAGCTTCCCACCACCACCCCC
>NW_005356259.1:4854100-4866743 GCF_000412655.1 Myotis brandtii
ATATGGTTGAAATATGTTTACTACCACACTAAATTCATTAATTACACAATTTTGACACCTTCTTAGCAACAAGATGATTTATGTTCAACTTTATCCACCACATAGAATCATTTCTCTATATTTTACTTGCAAAGAACCCCCACGCATCCTGTATTCCAATATCTTATATAATAAAAGGCTAATATGCAAATCAAATGAACTGTAGAATGACCGGTCACTATGACATGCACTGACCACCAGAGATGATGCGAACTGAACACCAGAGGGCAGAGGCTCAATGCAGGAGCTGCCCCCTGGTGGTCGGTGTGCTCCCACAGGGGGAGTATCGCTCAGCCAGAAGCCCTGAGCCAGGCTCAAGGCTGGCAAGTGCAGCCGCAGTGGCAGGAGCCTCTCCTGCCTCCACGGCAGCACTAAGGGAGTCTTACTGCTGGCTTAGCCCGCTCCCCACATCACTGAACACCAGAGGGCAGAGGCTCAATGCAGGAACTGCCCCCTGGTGGTCGGTGTGTTCCCACAGGGGGAGTATCGCTCAGCCAGAAGCCCTGAGCCAGGCTCAAGGCTGGCAAGTGCAGCCGCAGTGGCAGGAGCCTCTCCTGCCTCCACGGCAGCACTAAGGGAGTCTTACTGCTGGCTTAGCCCGCTCCCCACATCAGACATCCCTGGAGGGCTCCTGGACTGCGAGAGGGTGCAGGCCGGGCTGAGGGACTCCCTCCTCTCCGCCCCCAGTGAATGAATTTCATGTATCGGGCCTCTAGTTTTATTGTAAAGACAAATCTTTACCTTTCAATATTTAGATTAAGCCTCACCTTAACACAAAGATTTTCTCAATCACATAATCCCTCTCACATCTCCACCCCATCCCCCCAAACATACTTGCCTATTAAGCTTCCAAATGCATATTTTTAGCAAAGTAATATGAAAATTGTGCAAACTAAAATGGAATTTGAGTTCATGTTGGTGAAGATCAATATACCATATGTTATTTGAATGAAAAATTATTATATTTGTTTCAGTTCACACAGCCCAGTATATTAGCTAAAAGCTCCTCCAATGTAGCTTAGTCTCAGTAACAGAAGTTTCCAGATTCTGTGTGCCAGGGAGCAAGATGATATACTAAGTCTTGACTGGCTTATATTTTGTATTATTCTTTTTTATTAATTATTAGGTTTGATTCTCCCTCTTTTCCCCACTTTATTATTTTTAAACTTCAATAGGATGTCTATTCCCACTATTCCCTTTGTTGGTAAACTTAAAAACAATCCTATGAAAAAATCAGGAGAAAGACCTACAATCTATTATTAGGTTAAAAAAAAAAAAAGCAGAGTATGCCTTTTGGTCTAGTAGGTTTTGCATTCTTTACTATGATATTTGTGACCATTTAGATACAACTGGAATACTAGTATATTAATAGTCTCTTGGTCAAAAAATAGAGCTGCTCTCTTCAAACTTATATTTCCAAAAAAAATTTAGTCTTTCAGGAATATTGATTATTAACCAATAATTGATAATAGTGAAGAAAGTATGTTACAAGATATCTTTATCCTTCCAGGAATTTCAACAAGGGTAATTTCTTTAAAAAATGTTTTTTGTTGTTGATTTTAGAGAGGAAGCGAGAAGGGAGAGAGACAAACATCAATGATGAGAGAGAATCATTGATTGGCTGCCTCCGGCACGCCCCCTACTATGGATTAAGTTCACAACACCGGCATGTGCCCTTGACCGAATCGAACCCTGGACCCTTCAGTCCACAGGCGGACGCTTTATCCACTGAGCCGAACCATCTGCCGTGGTTGGCAAACTGCGCTCGCGAGCCACATGCGGCTCTTTGGCCCCTTGAGTATGGCTCTTCCTAAGCTTTAGGAGTACCCTAATTAAGTTAGTAACAATGTATCTACCTACATAGTTTAAGTTTAAAAAATTTGGCTCTCAAAAGAAATTTCAATCGTTGTACTGTTGATATTTGGCTCTGTTGACTAATGAGTTTGTCCACCACTGAGCTAGGGCAACAAGGGTAACTTCTTAAAATGAAAGTGATAATATGCAAGATAAGTTGTAACAAGCTACACATGGTTCTAGTCAAAACCTGTAACTTTTCCTTTTTCTTTCTTATAAAATGGCAGAAAATATAACTGAAATATTTAGAGAGTAGTCTGATAAATAGGAGATGACTTTTTTGTTAAATTATATTTGGTCTGATTCATCTTTGGCATATAAATGTGTACACTGACTGCAGACTCATGAAAGAAGGAACCATGTCTGTCTTGTCTCTCACATTATTGCAGGGGATAGAGAAGAGTCTAGGGCAGAGTGAATTCAAAATAAGTATTGGTTGCATCCTGAATAAATGAATACATGAAAACATGTGTCTTGTCATCAGTTATTATGCCTTTTCCTTAATAAGGTCACAGCTAGCTAAAATATGGGAAACTAGTCCTGGTTTGCCAATAGTTAAGTGAACATGGGCATGCTGCTTAACCTCTCTGAACTTTAGTTTACTAATTTGTAAAATGAGGGGGAGGTCTACTTTGCTTACTTCAAAGGGCAGTTTTCAGGGCTGAATGAAAATATTATGCAAAAGTACCTTGCTAGCTGTAAAGTACTAAAATCAGCAAGGCATTATTTTAATAGTATGCGATATTTGAAAAAATATTAAATTCATACCTGAGTTGTTAACTTGTTTTATTAAAAAATTAGCAAGTAGAAAAAATAGAACCTGTAACTGGATGCTTTTGCAAAAGCTTTACACCTGAGATTTTTACATGGAGTTATACTTTCCCAGCTGTTAAAGGGGAGCACGCAAAAACATAAAGATATAGAATATTTACGTAAGAAAACAAGGCCCAAGGATGTGGTGCTAATTCTGATTAATTTTATGCATTCAAAAATGGCTTGCCTAAATAGGAGGATCAGTGATGTGACCTCATTATATAGCTTCTTGTGCTTGCAGTTGTCTATTATTGTACTTTCTGGTAACTGATTTGCAAACTGTGCTTTTAATGTTTTTTCTAAAAATTCATTTTAGGAAGATTAGCAATGGAGAACATTTCTTGGAACAGCTACTGAAATGTTTAGTAGGGGAAAAAAACTATCCAATTTTCCTTTGCATACTATAAAAGAATGATTTATTGCTAGCAACATTTTGTTGCCTTCGTGGAGATAACCTCTTTTTACATTTCAAACTATATGAGAGATGCTTCTACTTTATTCTCCTGTTTAAAAAAAAAAGTCAAGTTGCAAAAAAATGATCAAGACTAGTTTATTCATTCAGCAAATATTTGCTTATTAATTTACTTTGTCTTTGACACTACACAAGACACTGGAAATGTTTTTTCCTAATATTTTTAACTAACACATATAACTTTATTCTATTATTATAACATTTATTTTACAATAGGTTTTTTGGATAAGGATTTGTTACTCAGCATCTTAGTGCCTGGTGTCTTAAAGATGTTAAAATTAAAATGTTTGTTGTGAGTTAAACCAAAAAAAGTTGAAAAATTAGAAAGTTATATAATTTGAGGACCATTACTTTAGAAAAAATTTCAATTGCTTTGGTGTTGTTTGGAAGAAAATCTTTTAATCTAGTTGCTAGTTAACATCTATAAAATACTATAAAATAGTAAGTTAGCTTTTGTATTTAGAATGCAGACTTGTCTTCAAATCACCATTTTAAGCAACTAAATAGACTTCTTGTTTCCTAAATAGTTAATATTATGATTATTACATGGAATAATTTTTGTTTTACATGTAAAATTAGATTTAGGACTTAAGCTTTTCATATCAGAAAGGCAAGGACTCATTGTTTTGTAAACACGGTGCCTTGCTTATGTAAACAAAATCTACTAAGTACAAGTAAGGGAAGAGTAGTAGCTGTGTAAAAGGCAAGGCATTTGGGGGAGGGGAGTTAGTGGGGAAACTTTTCCTTTGAAAGTTTTAGAAAAGGGATCTACAAATAAATACATGTGGATATAAAGTGAGTGAGAGTATAATGTCAATAGTGCTTTTTCTCAACATAAGGAACTTGCTATCCTTTGTTTCTCCAACCTTCCTGTTAGCTTTCACCTCTATTGTGCACTTTTTAATTCTATGAACTTGTTTTAAATTCAAGATGCACAATAATCTGAGTGTCCATTGGTGGGTGAATAAAAGTGTGATAATATTATTCAACCATAAAAAACAATGAAATTTTGCCATTTTCGACAATATGGATGAACCTCAAGGCCATTATGCTAAGTGAAATAAGACAAAGACAAATCTGTCTTATCTGTGGAATCAACAAAACAAAACAAAACAAAACAATTACACCTCTCTCCCCCCTACACAGATAAACTTATAGATATAAAGAACAAATTAGTAGGTAGACAGAAGAGAGTTTTCTGGGTCATATGGTAACTTGATTCTTAATTTTCTGGGGACGCTCCACACTGTTTTCCTTAGTGGTTATAGAGTTAAGCATCCTTTCATACATCTTGGTGATTTGTATGTCTTCTTGGGAGAGGCGTCTGTCAAGGTTCTCTGCTCATTTTTTAATTGGGTTGTTTGTTTATTTGGTGTTGAGTTGTATGAGTTATTTATTTGTATGCACTCCTTCCTATGTTATTGCAGCATTATTCACGGTGGTCAAGACATGAAAACAACCAAAATGTCTTTCAATAGATGATTGGATATAGAAATGTGCTACATATATACAATGGAATACTACTCAGCCATAAGAAAAGATGAAATACTGCCATTTGTGACAAAATGGATGGATCTTGAGATAATCATGCTAAGTGAAATAAGTCAGACAGAAAAAGTAAATAACTATACAATTTCACTCCTATGTGGGATATAAAACTGAAAGCAACAAATGAATGAACAAGAAAAGCAAACACACAAAAACTCATAGACACAGACAACGTATGGTGGTTAGCAGAAGGAAGGGGGTGGAAAGGTAGTAGAGGGTAAAGGGAGTCAAATATATGGTGACAGAAGATGATCTGACATTGGGTAGTGGGCACACAATGCAATATATAGATCATGTATCACATAAATGTACCTTTAAGACCTACATAATCTTATTAACCAATGTCACCCCAATACATTTAATAAAAAACAGATTAGTGATTGCCAATTGTAGGTGCTGTGTGTGGTAGAAATGGATGAAGAGGGTAAAAAAAAAAAGGACTGATAAAGCATATACTACTTATTAGTTGATTTATTAACAATAAGCCATGTCACAGTGAAATGCATTATTTGCATTATAATGTCTAAAAATATCCCACTGAGCAATGATATAGGAACTTAGTATATTTTGGAGGTTATATTGGTCTTTAGCATATATTGCCAGCTGAGATATATAATATAGAAAACTCATTCATTAGGAAAAAATGTACATAACAGACCTAATCTCATCACTTCACTCAACCAACAACTTTCCTTCTGATTTCTCTTTCTCTCTCTCTCTTCCTCTCTCTCTCTCTCTCTCTCTCTCTCTCTCTCTCTCTCTCTCTTTACGTTAATCAGGTGGACTCCAAACTTCATGTCACCTCTGACTTTTTCTATTTGTGATTTTTTATATCCAGGAAGTCACCAGTAAATCCCTATAAGGTACATAGTAGTCCATCACTCCCTGTCTGTTATTCCAGCCCCTACTCTGGTTTGGAACCTTAAAATCTCAAATTTTGCAAAGACCTTGCATGCATATATGATAATCCATAGACACAGACAATAGGGTGCTGAAGGCCTGGGGTGGGGAGTGGGGACAGGAGGGGGTCAATGGGGGAAAAAAGGGAACATATGTAATACTTTCAACAACAGAGATTTATTTAAAAAAATCAATGGAAAAATATCCTCGGGTGAGGATTTTTAAAAAAATCCATTGATGTAATATACCATTATAATAGATTAAAAGAAAAGGCATGTGATTATCTCAATATTGTCTAAAAATATCCCACTGAGCAAAGATATAGGAACTTAGTATATTTTGGAGGTTATATTGGTCTTTAGCATATATTTTTGTACATATATGTACAAAAAGCATTTAACAAAATCTAATACCTTTCATTATGAAAACAGTTAAAAAACTAGGATGAGAAGGGAAGAACAAAAAAATCTCATATTTTGGCACACTCATTCTTCTCTAGCAACCTAACATTTCACATTCCTGCAATGTTAACTGTCCGAAAGTATTTTTTATTGTGTCCTTTTCCTGCTAAAATTACTCACTGGCTCTCCAATCCTTACTGAATATAACCTAGACCTCTTAGCCTGGCATTTATATTTCCTGGCTCCAAAATACTCTTCCATATTTATCTTCTTCTTGAATATATTGTTTGCCTCTTTAGTTCTGACATGCAAAGTGCATAAAAATACACGTGGAACCGGTTAAAGGTTTAGACTTTTGGTCGTACATCTCCAGAGATTCTGGAACAGAAGTTTGAGGCAGGGGTCACTGACTCCGCATTTTGTGTATATTTCCCTAGTGACTTTGATATTGTTATTTACCATATCACACCTCAAAAAATACTGTTATATCTTTATAGTTTAAACTATAGTTTTCCCTGGAATGCACTGCTTTTCTTGCTGACACTTTAGATGTGCCTATATTGTCCTCACAACAAGAACAACTCCATTCATTTATTCATTCACTCATTCACACTAAGGCTACTTCTGATTATACTGTAAATAACTGCTTCATTCCATTTTTTTTAAAAAAATGTGTGCTTATTTTCTTTTCATAAACATTTGCCCAGGCAATTGAAACAAATATTTCACACCTGGTGTTATTTAGTTATGGTTTGTATGTAATCATGAAGAAAAGACGTAAGTAATTGCCTCTGGCAAATCCTTCAGCTATCTAGAAAATTCATCTGGTTCCCATATGCAGGCTATGAGGTGAGTCTGGAAGCTAATGTTGTTTTAATGCAAAGTTGCTTTACACAGTTTGTGATTTTCATATTTTAAAATTCTGCTTTACTGCCCTGGCTGGTGTGGCTCAGTTGGTTGGTGAGTCCTCCCATGTACTGAAAGGTTGCAGGTTCAGCTCTTTAATGTTGTTCACTCTCACATCGATGTCTCTCTCTCTCTCTCTCTTTTCCTCCATCCATCCACCCTTCCCTCCTTCTCTCCCTTCATCCTACCCTTACTCTCTCCCTCCCTTCCCCTCTCTCTAAAATCAATGAGCATATCTTCTGGTGAGGATTAAATAAATAAAATAAAATTTTACTTTACTTCGAAATGTGTATAGTAAAATATAGAAGAAATTAAACGGTGTACATTGGTGTGAATGGAAAGGTTTCTTAACTGTTCTGGAATAGCCCATTTTACGATATTTGGCAAAAAAGTTTTTGGAATGCTTATTGATTGGACATATTAAAGTAAAACATTTATTCAAAATGTTTAATCAGTGAGTACTGTAAGCAGAAGAAGCCATCTGTGAGCCTGCGGGCTCATTTCTGTCTTGGTAATTTCTTCAATTTGAAAAACATCTGGAAAAAGCTGACATTTACTATCTGAAACATTCTCCGTTTCAATATCAAAACCCCTGGCGTGCTTCCTGTACCTCTCTTTGAACCTAAAGCATCCGCACCTGCCCCAAATCTGAGCTGTCACAGAAAACCGTTTTCTTCCTGATATCTTCATTTGGCATCTGCTATTTTCTCAATGCACATGTGGTGAATGTGCACCAATGACCCAAGGGAGTAGTAAACATTTACCCACAAATGTTATGACCTTGTTTGACTTCCTCTCAATTTCAAGGTGTAAATCAAGTATCACTCCACAATGATGGAAATAAAGTTTATGTGTGTGCGTGAAACACAGCTGAATGGTTTGAGCGCCTATAAAAATAAAACAATAAAGAGGAAAATAACTTGCAATAACATTATGACATTTTCCCTTCAAGTTATTTACTTAGTAATATTTAAATTATGACCCCAGCAGTTTAAGTTGTGAATTTTTAGATCAATATGAAAGTACATAAAGAGGAGAAAAAATCAATCTTTGCAACAACACCGATTTTCTCCTGTGTCTTTGTTTAGTATCATTAGTGGTGTAAGAAGATATTGATTCTACTTTAAAAATAAAAGTTCCACAGACAGTTTCTTAGGGTTGAAATCACTGTTCATTTTAATTTTCTTTAAAGCTGATTTCACAATCAATGTTCACTACACAAAGATGATGTTCCAGGAACTAAATGAAATTGGGCTATTTCTAACCTGTCACATTAAAAAAATTCCTCCTTAAATGTAGTCATGGAAGTATTTAAATAAAAAAGAGGAATGGTGGCCTAAATGCTTGGGAATGACTTGTAGTTGAGGTACTGTGCTCCACCTAAAATTTTCATTAGAAAATATTAATAGGTTATTCCTTCCTATAGTTAACAAATCATTACACACTCTATGCATCTTTCATATGATGTGAGAGTTTTTACTTTAAATTTACATTATTGTTTAAGTGAGGTTCGCCTTTGTCATCTTAAAATGATCCTATTATAGACAGGTGATGCAGAATAAGATGGTGATGTGAGATGTTTTATTTAATAATGAAAAGAATCTCGTAATGGGGAAATGAGTCTCCAAAAAGAAATCCTGTTAGTGGAAAAGTACAATAGTCCGCGTTTTAAAGGAAAAAATGCTTTGAGCCCTATTTTGTCTCACTACCATACAACTCTGCAGATGGAGACCACTTAATAAGTGAGAATTTATAGTATTTCCATAATCTTGAAATAGTCCAAGATTATATTTGCTTCACTCTAAATTTTATTTGTAGTAAATAAATCTTATAATGGGGTACACATATATGTAATGTCACAACCCGTACTCGTTCAAACAAACTCCAAGTTTATGTTTGTAAGCTTTTACATGTTAAATGCCACATATTACAAAGAAGAGTAAGTGATGAGTGAAGGTCAGTTGCCTTAAGTAGAAAAAGAAACTTCCTTCTATTATGAAAAATATCTATATTTTATTGTTCAAAGTGTCTCAACCATGGGAGTGGTGTATACCTTAATACTTGTCCCAAGTTACCGTCCTCCCTTTTTTCTTTTTCTTAGGTAAACAATTATTTCTTGAGGTCCCACACTTAATATATTTTGCTAAATTAAATGATAATAGCGGCATATATACACTTTAGAATATTTGAAGACTACTTTCCTGTTACCCAGAGATTTTCCTATATTTTTTCAGTATTCATTGATTGCCTACCATCTGCAGGGCACTTCGCTAAATCCTGTGGACTAAAAGTCATGGCTCCTTCAGTAAGAAACCTATTGTTCTAGTGGTGAAGTTGGACAGTTGATGAGGAAAATAGAAATCTGTGGAGCAAGGGCCATACTAGGGGTAGGTACAGCAAGAGCACTGACCAGATCCTCCAACTCAAGAAAGAATTCCTGGACAAAGTAACACTACTCTGTGACATCTGCAACCATGCAGATTAATAACTTTTCTCCAAGTCTTTTCCCACAGGTATATATGTTAAAACAATGCTTTAAATATCTGTACAGTTGGTGCTCTGTATCTATGAATTCTGCAACTGGATTCAACCAACTGTGGATGAAAAATATTGCAAAAACTGTTACATTATTGCTGATGCATAATATGCAGTTAGTTCTAGGATGGTTGATAGTTATGTCTATACAGAACATACATAGACTTTTTTCTTGTCATTCTTCCCTAAAGAATACAGTATAACAACTATTTATATGGCATTTACATTGTATTAAGTATTATAAAAAATCTAGAGATATGTTAAAATATATTGGAGGATGTACATAGGCTATAGCAAATACTACGTCATTGTATGCAGGGAACTTGAGCATCTGAGGGTTTTGGTATCTGCAAGAAGTCCTAAATACCAAGGGATATACAGTCCTGAATACCAAGGGATAACTGTATTTTACCATAGTTGCATTATTTTTTTAATATATGTGTTTTGTATATAAAGAAATCCCTCGTTTTCCCTAGTCTCCTTCTGGCTTGTGTTTTCTACCAGTGCTCCTTGATTTCTTAAACAGCATTATATCTATGCATGTCATACTACTGACCCTAAAATGTCCATTTTGTGGGGAGTAATGGGGTTGCTTGGAGACCAGTTCTATTGGAAAAAATATCACAAAAATCCTTTGCATATTATCTTTACTTCTATTTTCTAAGTTTAGAAAAAAAACTGCCCATTTCTTCAATCCAATGACTGCTATTTATTACTGCTATTTATTAAGGCAGTAACTAACAAGGATTTGACGGCACACTTTTAAGAATGAAACAAAATGCTATCAATATCAAAGATACAGAAATTAATAAATAAATAGTACTGTCTTTGCCAGCTGTTTTTTTTTCTTCCTTTACTAATAACTCAACGAAGTTGTTTTGCTGACTGATAAGGTAAAGAATGTGGAAACCCTAACTTTAAAAAAGAAGCATATTTCACTCCACAATATTTTCTAAAATATTTTAGGTTTGAGTCAAGCTTCCTAACCTGTGATTGAATTTGCTTCAATTACAGATATATTTCTAATGTTAAAATCATAACTCAACCTGATAAATTTGGCTGAATTTAAGGACACATATATAGTATAATCTGATTCCCTTAAAATAATAAGAGCTTAGCTTTATAAAACAACAATAAACCAAGACTTGTTTGAAATGCTCTTCATAATCTCACGTAACTCGCATGTGAAATGTACAAAGTAACTTCAGTTATTATTCCCTTTTTACAGAAGAGAGAAGTAAAGCCTAGAGAATTTAACTTGCTCCAGATCCCACAGTTAATAAATGGCAAATGTATGATTCAAACTCTCAGCCTGGCTGCAGAGCCAGCACTCCCAACAAGTGTGTTGGTACCTCTCCACATGTGCATTCCTTGCTCTTTGTTTTCAAATATCATCCTCTTTATCTCTGTGTGTGACTCAGAAGTCGCACTATAACCAAAAGCCTTACCCTCTCTACATGAAAAAATTAGTACTCTAGCTGTAGGTTTTACTTGTGTGTCATTGATTAAGGCAATGCCTCTGAAACCTTTGTTCTTTTAGTGCCTTTTTCCAAATTAAATCCGTTTCCATGATTACCTAGCTGCTGTGTTTTTTGTTTTGTTTTGTTTTGCCAGCAGTTCACTGTGATGTCTCTTCTTTGAGGGCCTGATCTGCTGTGCATTTCCTTTGCTCTTCCTACTTGAAGTGCTTCATTCAAAAGCAGCATTTGAGGGTCCTGTCATCCGCCATTTGCCCCTCTATCATGTCAGAAGTAAAGTTTAGTAGCAGGCGGCCATGCCTCGTGATGGTGGAGGCATGCAAGGATGCTTGAATTTTGGGACTGAGTTAGGTGATACAGGCCTTCAGTCTGGCAGGGACCTTTGTGCAATATTGATGCTGTAGCTTCTGTCCAACTCCCCAGATGTGTGTTACCATTTTTGTTATGGTTCTCATCCTCAGGGACCACAAGATCTCATTGTCCAATTGCAGTGTGTCATGAGTAATTTCTTGCAAATCATAAGGCAATGAAAATTGTGAATAATTTGCTTTTTAGATATGATAGCAGGTTTCAATAGTATTAAGATCATTTTTTTAATTAGGATATTAAACAAATGGGGTATTTACAGCTAGCTTTCCAGGAATTGTGTGACCATGTGCATGTACCCATGGAAATATACTGCTCATGTGTGTCAGAAGGAACAAAGGGTGAAGGGCCTCTCCATTCACTGGCCCATGAATGGGGCGAGGCCCCTACTGTACCAAAACTGGTCTCCAAGCAATTGGATTGCTTAGGAGTCCAGCGCAAAGCACGTACTATAATCTATTCTAGTATAAATCTGCGCATGATATTAATGATCACTATAAACAAAAGCTAAAAATAGCACTGAAACTAGTATTTAAAAAATGTGTTCTTTTCAATATTTAGCAAACATGTTTACTTATCTTTTGTCCAGGAAAGTCCATTGTCACATGTTGAATGCCTCTAACAGACAATGAGGTACATCTGGGCTTCCTGCTAGTCAATAAACCTACCATGGATCTACAATTAGTATGCATTTTTTGGTTTGTTTGTCTGTTTCTTGTTTTGTTTTGTTTTTGTTTGTTTGTTTGTTTTTGTAAGACCTCTTCAATGTGCCCATGCAGAACTTCCTGGAATCATCTTTTGAATCTTCTAGTAATTTTCTAAATTGATAGAATTGCTTTTTTATCCTTTACACATCCATAATGCTGCCTACAGAAAATATTGGAAGATACAAAACCTCTCAGGAAACCCAACTTCATTCATCCCATTGGTCACAAAGACTAAGTCAACTCCAGTGCACAACACCTATGGTTATAGAATAGGCACTTCTGGATCATACTACTTTAAATAAAAAGCTTCTGCACAGCAAAAGAAACCATCAACAAAACAACAAGAAAGCCCACTGCATGGGAGAACATATTTGCCAATGTTATCTCCGATAAGGGTGTAATCTCCAAAATTTATAGGGAACTCAGACAACTTAACAAAAGGAAGATAAACAATCCAATCAAAAAGTAGGCAAAGGACCTAAATAGACACCTTTTGAAAGAGGACATAAAGAAGGCCGAGAGGCATATGAAAACATGCTCAAAGTCACTAATCATCCGAGAGATGCAAATCAAAACAACAATGAGGTACCATCTCACACCTGTCAGAACGGCTATCATCAACAA
>NW_005356259.1:4867106-4872930 GCF_000412655.1 Myotis brandtii
AACTCTTACCATTTGCAACAGCATGGATGGAACTGGAGAGCATTATGCTAAGCAAAATAAGCCAGTCAGAGAAAGATAAATATCACATGATCTCACTCATTTGTGGAATATGATGAACAACATAAACTGATGAACAAGAACAGAACCAGAGTCACTGAAGCATCAAATAGACTGTCCAACCTATGAGGAAAGGCGGGGGGTGAGAGGGTTAGAGATCATCCAAAGGACTTTTATGCATGCATATGAGCATAACCAATGGACACAGACAGGGGGAAGTGAGGGAATGTGCTGGGGGTTGGGAGCAGCTGGGGAAAGGTCAGTGGAGGAAAAGGAGACTTATGTAATACATCCTATATAACAAAAGGCTAATATGCAAATTGACTGAACAGTGGAACGACTGGTTGCTATGATGGAATGACCACAAGGGGGCAGATGCTCAATGCAGGAGCTGCCCCTGGTGGTCAATGTGCCCCCACAGGGGTAGTGCTGCTCAGCCAGAAGCCTGGCTCATGGCTGGCGAGCACAGCAGTGGTGGCGGGACCCTCTCCTGCCTCTGCAGCAGTGCTAAGGACCTCTCAAGGGATGTCCTTAGCTGGCAGTTTGACATCCCGCAAGTGGTCCCAGACTATGAGAGGGTGCAGGCCAGGCTGAGGGACACCCCCCCCATGCAGTGCACAAAAGTCGTGCACCAGGCCTCTAGTTAAATAATAAAGACCTTAAATTAAAAATAAAATATATTGACTGGCAAAGAAAGAGAAAGGAGTAGGGTGCATGGACTTGGAGCAGATGAGAGGAAATAGATATATTAGTAAGCCAATAGAGACCACAAAAAAAATAATGGTATTCTTCAGGCATTAGGGATTGCAATGTGCTGCTAAACATATACTATTATATTATCCTTTAGAAGACAAAGGAAATTTAAAAAGTATAATAATCCCTGCAGAAATATGAAATGCATCACTGCAGGTTTTCCCTCCTCTTAATGATAACAACTTCAATGGGCCATTACCATCTGAGGTAGAGCGAGTGAGACGCTGCCTGTCAGTGAGTGTTTAGAGATTAGGGACATTAAAACATGACACACATCATTAAGGCAACATATAATAACATCCCTTTCACAATGGCAACTGTCTGAGGTATAAATGTTTTCTTAGGAAATTACTGATGTATGTGTCATTACCACCGATATCATGTCACTGGGTGGTTGATGACATTTAATCTCTGAACTCACTTGGACTTTTCAGGCCTAGATGGTTGACCCTGTAAACTGTTATTGCTGTTTCTGAATTGTTCTAATATGCTGTATGAAATTGATTTTTGAGTTAATGACATATAATGGCTATCAGGAAATACAGATGTGAGCTATTCTAAGGTTTATGTAGTTAGGGTGAATTGCTATATAATTTCAATACCTACATGACATAAATATATATGTAATTGATTATTGTAACTTAATATGGCTGATGTCAATATGAAACAGACTATATAGAAAATTTGTATGATATTATATAAAGTAAATATTTATAGATGTGCTAAACAGAGGGAAGTACCTAAGAACAACAATAGTAAGTAAGTAGTAACACCACTTCCAACTCTGCACTATTTGAATCAGCATCCTAAAGCACCATGTTGCGAGAAATTCGGAAGGCAGGTGCTCACTCAAAGAAGACAGAAAAGTGATGGTCTGACACAGGTGCAGGAAAGATGGGGACAGGATAGCAGTACACACACATTTACTAACTTGCCTTGGAACCTATTTGTAAAAAAAAGTCACTTTTTTTAACTATTCGTGTTCATTAAATATATAAGATATAATTTGGAATAGCTAATTGTTTATTCATGAAAAACAAGAGACCATTTTACATCATTGTAGGCTAGGATGGGAATTGAAAAAAGCCGGCCAAACTGTATTTGCCTCTCTTTAAATCTGATTACAGTAATCATGAACATTTTCTGCTTGGTAGAGAATGAATACTATCAGATTCTTTCTCTAGTGGCTATGGGACATACAATTTACAGGAATCATGCCCAGGAAAATGTAAAAGAGAAATAAAACAATGTTAATATTGGCAATAAAGATTGAGTTTTGCTAGATCCTGCACCAATCACTTTACCTAAATCTTGTTATCATTTAATCCCACTAAAAGTCCTTCATGACAAGTACTATGAGAGGGTTAGCCTCATAGAGGTAAAGTAACTTTCAAGTTAGTAAGTGTGCTGTAGCCAGAATTTGAAAGGGCTACCTGTACTCTTTCCACTTTTCTCCTATTGAACAAGGAATCTAAGTAGCTTAGGCATATTTAATCCTCCTTTGTCTTCATTTAAACTAAAAATTTGATTTTGTTTTGAGGAGTGAAGACCTGGAATGATCCAGTGAGACCCGCATCTTTTTCAAAGCGCTCCAAAGTAAATGCAACTCTAGGACAGGGCTCCAGGACAGAATACAGTTCTCATTCCCTTTTGCCCCCTTTCTTGAATGTGGCAGCTCCTTGCAGGGATCATTGGCAATTAGTTCAGGCCTTGGCTCTGAGGATGTTTTTAATTAAAGCTTCAAAAAAGTACTTTAGTGCACTTATTTTTGTGTACATAGTAGCGATTGTTATGCTGCAAAGGTAGGGCTCAGCTTCAGGCACATTTGACCTAGCAGCTCAAAGGATATCACCAATGGCGTAGTTTCTCCCATTCTCTCTTTACATATTGGAAATGTCATCCTTAGTTGGTAGCCTCCTTATCCCTGCCATATTCGGCACCCCTAGGCTCTCCTATCACCGATCTGAGCCTCACACCCCATACCATCCAAGGAAAGGAAATGATTTCTTCTGGTAGAAGAGAGGGACGACTTTTTTCTATCTCAGAAAATCATTTCCTTATGTGTCATTGGCGCTGATTGGATTACATGCCCTAAAGTAGTTATTGTAACTACACAGTTGACAAGTAAACAGTGGTAGCTGGACTGCACAGTGACAGAGAGGCACAGTGTAATTTGCACACCTAAGCAATTTACTTGGACCTACGCACAGAGGGATTGCCATTCTATCTGGTCATAATGGCAGCTAACATTTTCAGTTTGCAAAAGCAACAAGAATAAGTGACTCCTGTGCCTTTTAAAACAAACAATATCTTCTAGTTTGGCGTTTAGAGTTAAGCTTTTCCCCAATTGATAGGCCCAATTGTCTTTTCTAAATACTCTCATTAAAACAAAAACAAACTCTTTCTCATCCCACTCCGAGTTTTCTCTCTGGAAACAAATCTTTGATGTAATCTAAACTCTTCACTAGCCACATGAATTTTTTAAAAAATCCTTACCTGAGGACATGCTTTTATTGATTTTTTAGAGAAACAAGAAAGGAGACAGAGAGAGAGTGAAACATATATTGGTTGCCTCCTGCCAGGACCAGGGATCAAACCCACCACGATGCTCCAACCAACCGAGCCACACTGGCCAGGGCTAGCGACATGAATTTTTAACAAATGATGAAGTGTCATTATAAAGCAATCAAATTTAAAATATAACATACTAGCAGCAAACTTGATATTCAGATGTCCAAAGATCTGTTATTCTTAATTGAAATCTTGCCTCTAATGGGAAAAGTGTGATATTTTTACCTTAAGCTATGTCATATGACTTACGTTGTTTTACTCAGATGTAGTTGGAAGGAGCAGAAAATGATAGAGAGATCTCATAACCATCTCTACCACCTGCTCACTTGTGAATAATTTAAACCAGACAAACTTTGCAAGGCCTATATTTTTTTTCAACCAAGATACATGCCATGCTGCAATGCGCCAGAAAATGTTACTTTCCAAAATAAATAAATTCAACTCAAAATGGTAAAATTATAAAACAATTTATGATGCAATGTTTCTCTCATCTACGAAATTTCTGGATAATTTATTGGCATTGATTAATAAAACCTGACCAGTGAAGCAATAGTCATTATTCAACTCATTTAACTAAATGGGCAAAGATATATGGCTGGAAAATTGCTACTTTGCAGATAAAAAAATGTAAGTGAAGAACCATAGATATAAGATTTTTATTCTAATTATCAAATTAAATGCTTTTGTATTTTTGTCATGATGAAACTCTCTTTTAAGTTACATATCTTGTCACAATCCTCAAACACTAAATGCAAAAGAGAAAAAAAATAATTTACTTGTGCAGAATCCATATGAAGGGGATGTGTTTTTAAGTCTTCAGTTCCCTAAAACATTTTAACATTTTATTATTATTTACTTAGAAACTGTAAATATATTTTGCTGTCTTCACCTGCTCACAGAATGTGTCTTCACCTGCTCATTCAAACTTTAGACGTTTACTATCATCTGACCTAGGGGTCAGTGATCTATGAGCTATGGGTTGGTTTGTCCACCTATTTTTTTAAAGTAAAGATTTTTAGAACACAGCAGTGCAATCAGTTTACATGATCTCTGGCTGCTTTCTTCCTACAGCGCCAGACGTGAGTGAATTAAGTAGAGGTGACACAGACCATATGGCCCGCAAGCTTAAAATATTTACCATTATGCTCATTTGCAAACGTTTGCAGACCCTTGATTTAATTCCCCTCTCACACCTTATACACATAAAGTGCTCCTTTGGAATTACTTTCATTATGAGCTTTTCTGACATTTCAATTTGAAAGAATGATATTATTGTCTCAGGGCAGTTTGCCTTTTATCGTAACATGCTAAAATAAATGCCCTCAAAAGATGAAAGAAAATAATACTTAGCATCATTTTTTTTTCTTTCAGATTGGTCTTTGTTTGTAAAAAGTTATCTGACCATCAGGAGATTCCATGTGCTAACAACGCTGACTGAGATTGCTGGAAGTGGCCCTGGCCTGGATGGAAAGTAAGCGAAGGAGAACCTGGCACTGGAAGTAACACACTACAAACTGATCCCTGTACTTGAGCCAACATTTCTTTACTGTTTTCAGGCAAACAATTTTAAATAAGCCTTGAACAGACTGCCTTGATGCAAGATGTTGCATGTTTCATTCATTCTCCCATGTTTTTATGAAAAGGTATACACTGGTTTATAAAGAAAGATAGATGTGTAGATGAAAGCACAATGGATTAGACCTTCGGAAACCTAATTTCTGGTCATGGATCTATCCATTACATTTAAATTATCAGGGTCTTATTTAAAAATAATAATAAAATGTGGTTTTCTAAGTCAAGTTTTTTGTTGTTGTCTTTTTGTTGTTGTTGTGGCCCTGTGTTCCATGGAGATCATTATTTGATAGATAACTCAGAGGTTATAAGTCTGTGGAGAAGTTGGGGAAGAGGTAGCCTAGCCTCCAAAGTCTTAATTTTGTTTGTTTTATAACTATTGGTGTCTCATATCATGTTTCATTTAGGGGAAAAGTCCATTTCTAATGAAAGTTTGAAAATCACTGGTTATGTGATTTCAAACTCTCTTATCATCCTACATTTTTATTTTGAATTAGTTCAAATGGTTCAAAGGAGTTAATAAAAGTATCTCTATTTAGCAAAATATTCATAAACCACTAAAATATATAAATTATTAGAGGAAATCATAGCCAATCTTGTAAGTCATTTGGTCTAGCTTTCCTAATTTGTTTCTAATCTATCTAAAATTGGGGCAATGAGGCTTTTTTCTTTCAATTATTTTTTTTCTGTACTATCTACACTAATAAAAGAGAAACATGGTAATTGGCGTACAACCGCTACCCTTCCCATTGGCTAATCAGCATATCCTTATGCAAATTAACTGTCAGCCAAGATGGTGGCCGGCAGCCAGGCAGCTGGAAGCGATCATGAGGCTCGCTTGCTCCAGTGACTGCAGACTCCAACGTTCCCC
>NW_005356259.1:4874068-4882466 GCF_000412655.1 Myotis brandtii
GGGGGCACAGGCCGGGCGGAGGGGCCCCCCCCCCCCTGAGTGCACAAATTTTTGTGCACCGGGCCTCTAGTAAGTATATAATGTATTACCTATTCCTATTTTGGTAAATAGGAAAAAGATTTAAATATATAGACTATTATCTTAAAGGTTTGAATTTGGGAGATTTTTCTTTACATTTTTTCATAAGCATTTAAAACATAATTTTAATTATACAGCACACATGCTTTTATGTCATACTTTTGAAATCTTAATTTATATGATTTTCACGTTCTATATTACTATATCATCCCATACCATAATTTTAATGGTTGTGGTTTATTTTGTCAATCCACTATTTCATGGTTGTTTTGCTGAATAAATTAAGTTACCTCCTCTTTTATAGTGTAATGAAAAATTTTACACAAATAGCCTTTTTCATAGTTAATATTATTTACATTGAGATAGTTTTTCAGAAATGGAAACACTGGGTCCAAGAGGATGAATATATGGCCAAATTGCTTTCCACTGATGATGAAACTATATGCCTAGGTGTGACAACTCATGAAGATGTCCCAACCGATTTTTAATATCTTCTTGGACACCTTTGGTGTAATAGGGCTCAAGACATACTAAGAAGATATACAAGTAGTAGTTACAGGTTTGGAAGCAGAAATAAAACCAGTTTATTAGAAGTCATAATGACTTTACTTTCGAGTTATAACAAAGGATTGTTTTTCACTTTTTTTGAATATCCCCTTTTTACACCAGAATTTCATTCACTCTCTAAAATCTTCAGCCTATCCCTTGATTCGGAGACAATAGTTTGTTTTGTTAATCAAGGAGAATAATTAAATAGATTGAGATACCCTTTATAATTAAAATAAGACAATAGAGTACTAGCAAAAGAAGTCAGTTAAGTTGCCACTTTTCTATAGCAATTCTTTAGGTCGCTTTGAAATTAATATACTAAATAATCCTATATAATAAAAGGGTAATATGCAAATTGACCTTAATGGTGGAACGACTGGGAATGACAGATTGCTATAATGTGCACTGACTGCCAGGGGGCAGATGCTCAATGCAGGAGCTGCCCCCTGGTAGTCAGTGCACTTCCACAGGGGGAGTGCTGCTCAGTCAGAAGCCAGCTCATGGCTGGCCAGCACAGTGGTGGTGGCGGGAGCCTCTCCCACCTCCTCAGCAGTGCTAAGGATATCCGACTGCAGCTTACAGGGAACACTAAGCCGTTAGTCAGACATCTCCTGAGGGGTCCTGGACTGCGAGAGGGCACAGGCCAGGCTGAGGGGACCCCTTCCCCCCGAAGTACACAAATTTTCATGCACCGTGCCTCTAGTGTATAATAATTTTGCATGCGCATGTTGTATTAATTATTTAAATATATTTGTATGAAAATAAGTACTTTTTATTAATGTAAATATAAGTAATTAATGTTATTAAAGCATATTTAGTATATACGGGATGTCAAAAAATATATATAGCTGAATTCATGTTTATTTCTTTTCATATTCAACCCATTAGAATGAATAATTTTTCAAAGTGTGTATACATTTTTGGGGACACTCTGTATAAGTAATATATTACTCATACATGATACAATACATAATATAATTAATTAAATACAATTAAACCACATGGGGTATGTTCATATGGCACTAGCATATTAGATACATTGATTTAAAAATTAAGTAAAAAAAGTAGATTTTTTTTCAAATTCCAGAAAAATTCAATAACTTCATGAAAATAGTTGGATCACATTTTTTAAGGCAGTTAATTATATACTCTGCTAATTTTAGGTGAAGCAGGAGAAGGAATAATAACAGACTGTAGGAGAGAAGATGGGCTATACTCAGGGTAAGATCAGTATAATTATCTGTCTGTTGATATATTATGTAGCCTAAAGGTGGTTTTTTTTATTTCTCATTTTTACTTAAGCTGTTCCTTGAGGAAATCAGATGACCTTATCTACAAACTCAGCATTTCACCTTTTTTCAATTCACCAGATTATCAGAAGTCATCTCCTTCAGAGCAGTTGAAAACATCTTTTTAACTCTGACTGATAGAGATCAACTGTCATGTATCGAGTGTGACTACACATGTAGGATATTCGTTTTTTGCTGTGATTCAACCTGACTGTTGCCATATAAGCAGCCTTGAGCTTTGAAAATAACTCTTTTCTCAATGATCTCTTGGGTGTACTTACCTTGAGATGATCTCCTTCAGGTCATGGCATTTTAATTCCATTGGGTCTTTGTGGAATCAATGAACAGCTTTTCAAGACAAACTCATTTTCACCACATTTTATGAACGAAGAAACTGAGGTCTAGAGAACGGAAATGCTTGTCCAATCTCCAATGTAAATTATACAGATTATAGGCCCCAAATTCCATCTACAGAGAACAATAAAGAAGGAAGTTTCCCCATATACCCCTGTAATTCCTTTACTGCCTTTCCTACTATCTGTGCAACAGAGTAACCTAGAATCCGAATCTGTCAATATCGCACTTAGCAAATAGAAATAACTATAATAATGGAAATGTAACACTTTTTTACATTTGTGTGATTTCACAAAGTAGCACTGTTCAGCTATTATTTGATACATACAGCTTCCTAGAAGCCTTACTACTATAAGAAACAATGTTAAATTCCAGAAGAAGGCATTTTATTAATCAACTATGAGATACTATATATAAAATCAGGAACTACAAAACCAATTTATTTTCCTTTTCTGTTTATTTCACAATATCTTTCTCATTAAGAATTTTTCTTGTCCCTCTCTTTTTTAATTATTATGATGTAATCCATTGAGATAGGTGGTATTTACAGTTTGTAATTTTAAGAAACCAGGAGACCAAAAGGGTCATAAGTGTATATTAATCATTTTTTAAAATTTAAGCTTTGATAATACTAGTATTTAGTCCCCATTTCTAGTTTAATGTGTATTTAGTTCTTTTCTCTATGCATTTTAAGGAATATATATATACATATATATTCTTTTGATTTCAGAGAGGAAGGGATTGAGAGAGAGAGAGAAAGAGAAACAATGATGAGAGAGAATCACTGATTGACTGCCTCCTGCATGCTCACCACTGGGGATCGGGCCCACAACCTGGGCATCAAACCTTGACATCCTGGTTCATTGATCCTCGCTCTACCACTGAGCCACACTAGCCGGGCTGTATGCATTTTAAAAGCAAAAAATCTTACCCTGAAAATTCACTTACTTAGGAATCCCTATCATTTTGCAGTACAGTTCCCTTTTAATATGTTAGATGACTTAGAAAAAAAATGATTGATTTGAAATTACTACCCATCTTCTGCAAAACAACAACAAAAACATCACTACATTTCAAAAATCACAGTAATCCTATATAATATATCCTATGTAACAAAAGCCTAATATGCAAATTGTCCCCTCGACTGGGAGTTCGACCACTCACTATGACATGTGCTGACCACCAGGGGACAGTGTGGAACATGGTGGGCGTCAGCGATCTGGTGCTGGCAGCAGGTAGCAGTGTGGAGGCACTGCCGGCCCTGATGGGCCCAGACCCAGAGCGGGACCACGGCAAGATGGTGGAGCAGGTGAGCAGGTGGCGCTGGGCCAAGGCAGGTGTGAGCGGGCCTGATTGCCCTGCTGATCTCCCCGCAGACGGCGACCAGCGTCCATTACAGAGAAAGGGCAAATAGCAATGTTAAAATATTTCTTCTAATTATTTTCCTTTCAATGTGCACGAATCTGTGCAATGGGCCACTAGTGATGATAATAATAGTCAATAATAATTAGTGTTTATTGGGTGCTGGACATTTTGCATATATAAATCTTCAAAGCAAACTCCTCTTATGGATCACATAAGCATCCTCACTTTACAAATAAGAAAACTGAGGCATGGAAGTGGAAGTACCAGGACTCAGAACCATGGAGGCTGGCATCATTCCTCAAAACAGTTCACATTCTACTGATTCCTTCACCAAGTTATTTGGTCATGATTTCATCCTCTTACAAATTCTTCAGTTGATGTTTGTCTTTTGTAACCTGGTATTGCATGTTTTAAAATAGCTTCATAGATGATTAACTCCTGGTAAGAATACTGACCTATAGAAATATTAGGTTTATGTATCACATAGAGTGTTTACAATGTGACCGATACTTTGCTAAGCAATTTAGCCATATTATTTCATTTTATCCTTACTACAACTCCCTGAAGCATAATCCCACCACATTTTATAAATATTTGTTGAGGTTTCAGCAACTTGCCTATGTCTTACTTTGCTTAATAAATATCTCATTTATTATGATTGTAACATGTCAGGATTATAGAGTCATTCATAATATTTCAAATTGAAGAGACTTGAGTCTACCTACTCTGAATCTTTTGTTTCATAAATAAGCCTTTGAAATTAATGTGTATATGATTATTGACCAGAATAGATAAAATATAGCTTAGTTATCATGGAAACTATATTTCCCCCCTATTTTCAGGCTATAAATTTTCCTTACATAGACAAAGGAAAAAAGATTAAAGAAGTAGTTTCATAAATTTGGCACTCGTATTTTATTTGCAACCTTAACTGGAAAAACATCTGTATTTTTATTTGCTAAACTTGGCAATCTTACTTTAGGGTTATAGAGTGGATATAGTAAAGCTCAATGAATAGAATGTAACTCTGAAGCCAAACTATCTGGAGTCAAGTACTGACTTTGCTATTAACTGTGTGGCTTTGAGCAAATGATTTACTCTTCCTGGGCCTCAGGCACTTCCCTGTAAAATGGGAGATTTTCTGAGGGTAAGTGAGAAAATGCATGGCAAGCACTTAGAACATACATTATTATGCTCTGAGTAAAGCTACTCAGGAGAAACTACTATGTGAAAAGTTAACTGGTTTGTGAGTACCTAACTTTTGTGTTTCTACTTATAGAAAATTTCTTCTTTAGTATGGCTGCTCAGATTTTCTATGTATGTGCTTAAGAAGTAGAAATATATTCATTGTACTTTTTAAAGAACCATATAAATATTAAGTACCATTTTATTGAGTTCTGCAAATGTTTGCCTTGCCTATATCACCTAAAAATTAAGAGATGAAACGGCCGCAAATCTCTCATAACCAAGTGTACCCCATGATCTGCTTATATTTAATTGAATATTTTAGCATTAAGATGATATTTTAAAATCCATATTTCTAAATAGCACATAATCTTCAGTCTGTGAGCAGGAATTTAAAAGAGCAATCAGAATTAAATGTATCTAATTGCTGATTAAAAATGCATGAATTCCTATTACCTGTTAAAATATACTTCCTAAATAAATAACAAACAAAAAACCCCATTCCCTTTCATGAAAGTTTTTCTTCTCTACCATAGAACAATAAAGTACATTCTTGACAATATTTTCTTAAATATGCATAGCGATCACATCATATTTAAAAGGGCTTTAGTTTCGCCCAACTGGCATGGCTCAGTGGTTGAGCATTGACCTATAAACCAGGAGGTCACAGTTTGATTCCCTGTCAGGGCATATGCCCAGGTTGTGGACTGGATCCTCAGTGCGGAGGGTTCAGGAGGCAGTGAATCAATGATTCTTTCTCATCATTGATATTTCTCTCTCTCTCCCTCTCACTTCATCTTTAGTTTGGTTGTTTCTTAAATATTAATATATTTTGAGAAAAATATGACACCTTCTTGTATATTCTAAATGTGAGAGTATAATAATAGATATAGCATACACATCATAAATAACTTCCTATAAGCTTGTTCTTCTTACCAATTAAAATAATGCTCTTAATTTCTGAGGGAGGACTTTAAAAAAATAGTGATTAAAGAATTAAGGTAGATTTCACAGTAATTACTCTCCCAATGATGAATAGATAAAATATAAATTATATAACATATAATCCAAGCAATATTCAGTAATTTGAAGTATACAGATAATTGTAATTGATTACATGTACAGATTTTTGTATACAAAAAAATTAAATATCTTATGTCTAGTGTTTTTCCAATAGACGTATATCTATAGCAATCAGCAAAGATATACAGTATTTGGTAATCTTTCCAATCAGTTAACTTAATAAAAATTCTCTCTCTGATGTTTTTCGGAGTCTAGACATGTGCTTACTTTGAAAGATACTTAATACTAAAATCAATTGAAGTACAGAACAGGTGACTCTGTGCTCTATCTAGTTGTGTGTGTGTGTGTGTGTGTGTGTGTGTGTGTGTGTGTGTGTGTATGTGTAAGGTTTTCCTTTTAAACAAGTCTAGACTATATAATGAACATTACCTCTAATGTTTCAGGCATAAAACCTGATATACTGAAATGGTCATTGCTCTCTTTATAATTCTAATTAGACAAGGGGCTGCCAGATGTTCTGATTATCATAAGGCTTCCCCAGGATACGATATTCTCTGAAGTGTTCTGCTTCTATAGCAGTGTTAACACCTATCCTGTGCAAAAGCACATTTCCCACTCCCTGTTCAAAGCATACCACTACCTTTCTTCATGATTCTAATTTCATTTTCAGAGAGGCAGTGCACAGTTCTCTTTGTCCTTCTAGGTGTAATCATTGTTCTACTGAATTTCTTTTCCCCCTTTTTGGGTGTTGCTCCTTCTGTATTTACAACTTGTGTGCCTATTTTTTTTTAAACAAATGATGAACAAATATCACAGAGAAGTCTGTTTACAATGTCATTAGGTAGACTGATGGAAAAGTGGATTGATGGTTAGCATTTCCAGTCTCAGTGCAAAGAGCCCAAGCTTACATCTTAAGTTGCAATCACATATTTTTCTAAGATGGATTCTAAAGACTTTGCTGTTAGATATATATTTTTATTAGCTGTTCCAGTGAACAAAAAACTATGATAGGAGTGAATTTTCTTAACAGGATAAGCTTTTACCCCTCTCTTTTTCTATCCCAATTGCTTTTCTTTTCTTTTTCCCTATAAATGAGGACTTCAGAGTAAAGCACCAAAAAAACCAAAAACAAAACAAAACAAAAACAAAAAACTGATGTAACAAGAAGAGATACCCTAGCTCCTGAGAATAGGACAGATATCTTTGATGTATACTTGTAGCTTGAAATCACAGATTATAAGGCACTTCCCAATTTCACCCCATTACAATAATCACATCATCTCTGGCCACTACTCACTTCTCTGAATCAGCTCTATTTCTTCCCTTCTTTTAGATTCCCAAACTGTACATTCAAAGTATGTTGCTGCATCTGGCATGCAGTGATCACAATGCCAATGTAGCAAAGTCATGCTATGCACATCAAGTCCTAAACAGAATCTTCCCTTTCAATTTGGGAAGTATCCTATCTTTTTCAAAGAATAAAATTATTTTTGAAATCCCCTTAATTCTTAATAGGTTCATTCAAAGGACAAATGAGAATGTACTTTAATATATGATCTAGAAAAAAAAAACACACCTATTGAATCTTTTGTTCTACTTTGAAGTAGGAGGGTTTAAATAAAGAAACTTTTTATTTGAGGGTAATTTAAAACTACACTGAGAAGGGATAGTTGGAATAATTTTTCTCTAGTGTAGGTGATTTTTAACTCGAATGTCTTACTTTTTGAATTTTATACATCAAAAGATCTACACTTATCCAATAGAACAATGTATAATATCATTCATAAGCCTGTACTGTCAAAACATATTCAATCCAAACCCAGTTAGTAAAGCAAAGAAATTTATTATTTTAGTTACATTTACTTTAAATATTGTGCAACAGTTAAAATTTTTATATTTCTTAAAATGATCACTTTTCTCCATTGAAGTAGTCATTTCTGAATTTGCTAATTTAAATATCAACTAATTTTTAGCACCTTAAAATATAGATTGTCTTTTGAGAACTTAGAAATTTATTGTAATCTCATTCCTCTCTTTAGTAATACGAGAAATATACTTTACTCATAGATATCTAATTCCTATTAATCAGTCATAAAGCTTTTATTATTGAGCATATCTGTGCCTAACAGTATCCTCGACACTGTGTCAGCTTAAATAAAAAAAAAAATAAATCAGAATATTGTCCATTACTTCAAAGCACTTGTAATCCTATATAATAAAAGAGAAATATGCAAAGTAACTGTCCCTCCACTACACTCAAGCCACGTCCACAGGCTAAACCCACCACCAATCAGGAGCAAGTATGCAAATTAACCCAACTAAGATGGCGGCAGCCATGGAGCTAGAGCGAGCAGGAGGCTTGGTTTGCCCCCGGCGATGGAGGAAGCCAAGCTTCCTGCCTGCCCTGACCAGCCCTGGGCTCTGCTCAAGGATACAAAGTTTCACTTATAGAAGATAAATAAATCCCAGAAAAAAAAAGAAAAGAAAAAAAAGAGAGGCTGGGAGTTTTGGTTGCCCGGGGGCGTGGCCAGCCTGAAAACGGCCATCAGCCCCTC
>NW_005356259.1:4883070-4905186 GCF_000412655.1 Myotis brandtii
TATATAATAAAAGGGTAATATGCAAATTGACCCTAACAGCAGAATGACTGGAAATGACTAGTCACTATGACACACTGATCACCAGGGGGCAGACGCTCAATGCAGGAGCTGCTCCCTGGTGGTCCGTGCACTCCCATACGGGGAGCTCTGCTCAGCCACAAGCCAGGCTGATGGCTGCCAGCACAGCAGTGGTGGCAGGAGCCTCTCCCGCTTCCTCAGCAGCGCTAAGTATGTCTGACTGCAGCTTAGGCCTTCTCCCCGCTGGCAAGTGGACATCCCCCAACGGCTCCCAGGCCTCCAGAGGGATGTCTGATAGGCCCAATCCCCCGAGATGCAGGCCTAAGCTAGCAGGTGAACATCCCCCGAAGGGTCCCAGACTGCAAGAGGGCACCGGCCAGGCTGAGGGACCCCCCCAAGTGCACAAATTTTTGTGCACCAGGCCTCTAGTCTAATAATAATAAGTAGTTAACATTTATTGAAGCTGGAGTAGCTATATTAATTTCAGACACAGCAGGCTTCAGAACAAGGAAAATTGTCATAAATAAATAGGGTATTCATTAATGATGTAAGGGTCAATTCTCAAAAAATCCCCACCCAAAATAATCCTAAACATATGTGTGCCTAATAAAAAAACATTAAAAAATAGAAGGCAAGTAATAGCAGAATTGAAAGGAGAAACAAACACCCACTCTTACAGGTGGAGACTACTAATCCCTCTACTAATAACTGAGAAATCAAGCAGGTAGAAAATCAGTAAAGATACACTGGACTTAAATAGCAACATCAATCAATTTGACCTAAATGACATTTATAGAATAGTATATTCAACAATAGTAGGATACAGCATTTTCTCAAGCTCACACGGATTATTCAGAAAGACAGGTCAAGTTACAGATTATAACTCCCCCTTTAACAAGTTCAAAATCATAGAAATCATACAAAGTGTGTTCTGAAACCACAGTGAAATTAAACTAGATATCAATAGCAAAATATGCTATAAAATCCCCAAATATTTGGACATTAAACATTAACATTGCTAAATAACACAAGTCAAAGAAGTCTCAAGATAAATTTAAAAATATTTTGAACTAAATGAAAATGACAAGTCAACTTATCAAATTTTGTAGGACACAGTGAAAGAAGTCTTTAGAGAAAAAATTATTGTAATAAATGTATATATCTGAAAACATGTCTGGCATTTTCAATATAAGCATGTTTGCCATTCACCTTATTGCTGCAAACATTTTTACCACACAACTAACTGGCCATAAGGCAATTTCACCATACAAGATAAAATAACAACAACAAAAAGGGACACTAAAAAGAGATATAATAAAACATGAAAATTAATAAAACTAAGATACTTTATTATATAAAAATACATTGTCTTTGAGTAATGACAACATCACTGGGATTGAGAAGACAAATTGGTTTCTCTCTTTAAAGTTATAACAAGAGGGACAACTATAATTCTAAGCAAAAAGGTAGCTCAGGAAGAAAATAAAAAGTCTCCAGAAACCAATCTCAAAGACATAAAAGACTGTGATTTAAATGACAAAGAATTCAAGATTGCAGTTTAGAAAAGGTATTTCTTCCTTTTTTATTATATTTACTGGGGTGACTTTGGTTAATAAGATTATCTAGGTTTCAAGTGTAGATTTCTATGATACATATTGTGTATATTGCATTGTGTGCCCACCACCCACAATCAAATCTTCTGTCACTATATATTTTGCTCCCTTTACTCTTTAACTCCATCCCCTTCTCCCTGGTAACCACCATATAGTTGTTTGTGTCTATGGGTTTCAGTTTTATATTCCCACATATAAGTGAAATAATATAGTTCTTAACTTTTTGCTTAGTATAATATTATCAAGGTCCACCCAAGTTGTTTGAAATGGCAGTATTTCATCATTTCTTATGGCTGAGTAGTATTCCATAGTATATATGTATATATGCACCACGTCTTCTTTATCCAATCTATCAAAGGACTGTTTCCATGTCTTGGTCACCATGATGAACTTTGGGGTGCATATATCATTGTGAATAGATGTTTTCAAGTTTTTCAGGGGATACCCAGAAGAAGGACTGCTGGGTCATATGGTGACTCAATTCTTAATTTTTTGAGGAACAGCCATACTGTTTTCCATAGTAGTTGTACCAGTTTACATTCCCACCAACAATGAATGAGAGTTCCTTTTTTCTCCATAACCCCTCCAATGATTGTTATAACTTATCTTGTTGATATAGCCATTCTAACAGGTGTGAGGTAGCATTTCATTATAGTTTTGATTTGCACTTCCCTAAACTGAAGTTGAACATCTTTTCATATATCTGTTGGATATTTGAATGTCTTCTTAGGAGAAGTGTCTGTTCAGGCCCTCTGCCCATTTTTTAAATGGACTGTTTGGTGTTGAGTTGTAGAGTCCTTTATATATTTTGGATGTTAAACCCTTGTCAGATCATCGTACATTTGGTTGGATGACTTTTTGTTGTGTTGGTGGTTTCTTTTGCTGTACAGAAGCCTTTTAGTTTGCTCTACTTCCCATCTATTTATTTTTGCCTTTACTTCTCTTGCCTTTGTGGTCAAAATCTTCTCTGAGACCAAGGCCCATGAGTTTAGTATCTATGCTTTCTTCCATGTAATTTATTGTTTTAGATCTTATAGTTAGGTCTTTGATTGATTTGAATTAATTTTTTAAAATTGGGACACACTGTAACCTAGTTTCATCTTTTGTATGTGGCTTTCTAATTTTCCAGCAACATTTAGTGAAGAGATTCTTTTTTCCTCCATTGTGTGTTTTGGCTCTTTTGTAAAAAAAATTTTGCCCATATACATGTGGTGCCATTTGTAGGCTTTCAATCCATCCCACTGGTCTGTGTGTTTGTTTTTATTTTATTTTTATTTTTTAAAACATATTTTATTGGTTTTTTGAGAGGAAGGGACAGGGATAGAGAGTTAGAAACATCGATGAGAGAGAAACATCGATCAGCTGCCTCCTGCACACCCGCCACTGGGGATGTGCCCACAACCAAGGTACATGCCCTTGACTGGAATCGAACCTGGGACCTTGCAGTCCGCAGGCTGACCCTCTATCCACTGAGCCAAACCGGTTAGGGCTGTGTGTCTATTTTTAAATACAATGCTGTTTTAATTATCATCGCTCTGTAGTATAAATTTTTACATTGAATTTAATGGGGTGACATTGGTTCACCAAACCATATAGATTTCACAGGCACAACCTAATAAAACAACATCTGCACACTGCATCATATGCTCATTACCCCAAGCAAAGTCTCTTTCTGTTCCCACCTCCCCGTCTTTGCTCTCCTCCACCTGCCCCCACCCCCTTTTCTCCTTGGCTGTCCCACACTGTTGTCTTTGTCTATGTGTTTTATATATATGTGGTTAATCCCTTCACCTTTTCCATTCAGCACCCCAAACTCCCTACCCTCTAACAGCTGTTAGTCTGTTCCATGTGTCCAAGCCTATGGGATTGAATAATTGTTGTGAATGGAAGAAGATAATCTACAGACAACCATGATGGGCCCCAGCACCTTTCAGCTAAGATAGTCACTTGGAAATCGAGAGCCAACAAGTCACGGACACTATGATTCCCCTGAGTGTATTCTCCTGGTTCTGCTTCTAATCTTGATGACTGGCTTTTGTGATGACTTTAATTTATACACTTTTATAGGCTGAATGCCTTATCTCTCTCCTTCCAAAGATATCCACATCCTAATCTCCAGAACCTGTGATTATCTCAGCTCATTTGCAAAAGGAATGTGCATATGCTATTGATTATATTAAGGCTCTTGAGATGGGGTATTATCCTAGATTATTTGGATGGGCTCAACTATAACCACATGAGTCTTATAAGAGAAATACACGAGTGACAGAACCAGAGATGATGACACTATGCTCTGGATTTGAAGATGAAGAAAGAGACCCTGAGCTAATGAATGAAAGTGGCCTCTAGAACCTGGCCTCAGAAAGAGAAGGAATGGTTTCTTCCTTATTTCATCTGGAGAGAGTGCAGCCCCACCCAAACCATGATTTCCACCCAATAAGAGCCATTTCAGACTTCTGACTGCCAGAAATACTACGATAATAAATTGATGTTGTTTAATCCATTAATTCTGTGGTAATTTGTTACAGGAGCAATAGAAAAATAATAACCTCACAAACCTTAGGTTGCTGTTTAGACTCATCCTTGCTCTCTCGGCTCATTTGTAGTCCTGCTTATTTCAAAAAAATCATTTAACTTACTCCCATTATTACAATTTGCTCCCATAATTTACCCCACTTTCTAAGACAATGTATTACTTTTATTTTCAATTTTATTTCATGTATTATTTTCCCCCTTTCGTTTGGCTAAAACTCCAACTCTACATTCTCTGCAAAGGTAAATTCTATGGAGGAAAACTTGATTCTCTAGTGAAAATCATGCCTTTAAATTTTTATATTTTTAAAAGCTAACTAGTGAACAAATGATATTAATTAGAAAGGAATAAACCTTTCTCAATGAGAATTTGATAGCTTCAGTCAGCATTTGAAGTTACTGAGTAATTACTAATTGAAAATTATTAAATTAAATATTTTCTCTCTCTATACTTCATATGTATTTTTATATTTATTTTTTCAAATATTTAATAATTAAATATAGGTATGTCAGAAATTAATATTTAAAGAGTATAATTTTTGCATTAGTTCATTGTTTGAAGCTCAAAACTACTTTTCCTTTAATGCTACATTTTATATAAGATTTATAAGTTTTACAAGGAGCAAATGAATATATTTGTGACATCATTTAGACTTTATAAACTCACATATATATATAAAATATATTTTATGCATATTAGAAGTACAAAATAGCTCCATCATTTAGGATTGACTCATAAAATGATTATTTGTCTGTAGTAAAATAATGTACCTTTCAAATTTCAGATAGCAAATAAACACTACTAGCATTTTGAAATTCTGAAATCCTTTCATATGGAGACATAGTTATTGCTTCCTTTATGCAATTTTCTAAATAATATATTTCTACACTTGCAAACAATCACTACTCTCAGAAATAAATTTGAAGGTAGCAATTACTTCAATCATTATTCCCAATTGCTTTGGAAATTATAATGCTGTGTTCTTAGTTTTATTATTACATCAGTATATTTCTCTATGTTTATTAATTTGTGTAGCTACTAGCAGTATCAAATGCTTTTAATTTAGTAGACTCAGATATATGGTTCAGAAGAATTCTCACTTTGAGGAAATTATTTTTGATCTACAGATAATCCTGAAAAGAAAATATTTATAATATTCAATTCCAGTGTTTGGGTTGTTTTATTGATGTCCTATTGATAACATCAAATAGATAAATCAGGCAATAAAGTATCAACCAACTGTGGGAGATGTAGGCTTTCACCATTTCAGGAAGGTTATCTCAGGCAGTAAAATTGTCCCTTTCCTTTTGGCAAGCATTATTTCATTAATATTATTATTATTACTTTACCATGGCTCACTAGTAAGTCACTTAACTTTGTTTAAACCAAGGATAAACTTTTTAATACTCATCTGATGCACACTGAAGTGGTTTTGCCTGTAGCAATAGGAGATCCTATATAATTCTATATTACTCACAGTGTCCCTAAATAGAATATTAATCTTTTAAATCATGGCAGAATAATTAGGAGAGGCTATGACAGCTTGTTGGATATGTATTTACTTTTAACTTAATTATGATTGTAGAACAGTTAATCATTGTATATAGCAAGGTCATCTTTGTTAATTCAATTGCATACATATGTGAAGATATCCTTGCAGAAGACTCCAGGTATGGTTTTCCATGCAATTCAATTAGTCCTCAGTGATGGCAGTAGCATTTTATCCAGATTGTATTTTGGCACAAGTCATCAGTTATTGCACCACGTTTATAAATTCTGTGATGCACATCAGAGAACATTTACAAAGAAAAATGAAGAATTACTCATTTTAAGAAACCAACACAGAAGCAACACTTTAGCACTTAAATGACATTTTTCATTTTCAAATTACTTTTGTATAAATACTAGTTAATCCTAACATTACCATGAAGAAGGTATATAAAATGATAATTTTTATCCTGCATATAAGAAAATTAGGTAGAAAGAGTATGTTGTTTTCATTTTTCTATCCCTTACTCTACCTATTTATCATATACCTATTTAAAAATCTGATTCTCTTTAAGTAAACACAGGAACAACTAAACAACAATACCCTCAGAACTCAGCTTTGGTGTATTTGAAGATCATCCATGGAAGATTGGTCCACTCCCTCTCCGTGAAACCCATCATACTGTTTGCTATACCTCTTGCCCATTCCAACCAATTATTCCTTTTCAGCCTAGTCCCTAGAGCTTAAGAATGTGAAAGTCCTATAATTTTCTTATTGTAGAGATGAACATACTAAGGCCATGAGAGTTAAAGTGATTTAGCAAAAAAGCCATGGAATCAGCACTAAATCCTATGTGCATTACAAATCTCCATACTCTCTGTCTTCTACCATAGAACTGGCTACCACATACCACAATGGGGTTTATACTGACTTTTATTTCCTCTAATTTTGTCGCTTGCTCACCTATTAGTTAATATATTCCTGTGCCTTTTTTTTTTTTACTTCTGTGATACAAAGATAATAAAAAACACACTCACCGGTGAGTAGCGAGGAGTCAGAGAGGAGAGAGAAAGTCTACAGCAGGTTCAGTCTTTCCAGGCTGAGGATTATGAACAAGCAGGTGAGAGAGTAAGAAATTAAGGAGCAGTCCTGAAGTCTGGAACATTTACTATTAAACTGAAACAACTCTTGAAGTGGAACCTTGGAGGGCACTGAATTTCATAAGGAAGGTCAACACAATTTGTGTGGGGAATGAAAAATGTGGCACTTTTTCTAACAAGGCAAGGAGTTGAAATTTTATTGTGTAACTTCACCTGGCTTCATGACTTCAGGCAATGGAGAGTGAGAATAATATTAATGAGTTGGAAAAAAGTATAGATATAGGTATGCTAATGAATACAATTTTAATTGCTAAAATCTTTCAGGCAATAACTGATTTCAGAGAATATAATCTACTTAAAATGACAATTATGTCAATTTAACAACATTAATGCAGCCAAAATATGACAACTTAATGCTGATTATGTTCCATACATGTTGATAACCACGCTTTCTCTGCATGGAGTCTAATTGAAAAATGATTATCTTATTTTCAAGGTTTATCTTTAACTACAGAATAAAGGACAATGTGGGACTTTTGTTCCATACACAATGAACCAACAGTCTGAGTCACAGATTTATCTAGTGATTAAAGTAATCAAGTTCAAGCTACAAACTAGATAAAAATTTTACAGAACTCTATAGAATCTTTATTCTCTCCTCTTCTTACCCATTAATCATGTCTGAAAGTCTCTTCTACTGTAGAAAATAGAATAGTAATATGAATTTTATTAAAGGCAGTTTCACTTCATTATTTTTAATAAAAGAAACAACCAGCATGCTAAGTTGAAGCATTGATGAACCTTGCAATGATATGCTTTATATAGACTCTTTTCTTTTACTTTGACATATACACACATGGCAAAGAAAAACTGTTTTCAAGAACTGGGCAAGGACTTAACATATTTTGTCCTGGGATTCACTTTCATAAGAAGGACCCTTTCGTTTCTCATTGTCAGAATGCTATTCTAAGCTGTGATATAACAAATGCTGAACTCCCAGATTTTAATGGAATGTTCAATATTACAATTTAAAAAAATATTTTATTGATTTTTTACAGAGAGGAAGGGAGAGAGATAGAGAGTTAGAAACATTGATGAGAGAGAAACATAGATCAGCTGCCTCCTGCACACCCCTACTGGGGATGTGCCCACAACCGAGGCACATGCCCTTGACCAGAATTGAACCTGGGACCCTTCAGTCTGTAGGTCAATGCTCTATCCACTGAGCCAAACCGGTTAGGGCCAATATTACAAGTTTTGATCTGGCTTATTTAGATCCAGTGCAGTCCAAGACAGTCTCTATTTTTTTGATGGGTATACCAACTGGAATATATGGCCATTAAATTTACTATAACAAGGGAAGAGAAATGGAGTAAGGGAAGCAGCTCATAGTTTTCTCAGTCACATTCATTATCCTTTTGGACAATGGTTCCAAACCAACAAAGAAGGCTACAATACATAGAGAAAAACCAAATATTCCTTGAACTCTACATAAGCTCTGCCACAATAGAAATTTGATTATTTCCAAGAAATTAAACCCCAACCAAACCAAAGGGTGATTTAATTAAGTCTGGATAGTTTTTATTTCAGATGGGCTTAATTTTAAACAACACAAAACCAGTAATATATCTGCTAATTTACAAAAGCCTAGAAAAAGCAACTATTGAAAAATGAAAAGTTTATTTTGTTTACTCTCTCTCTTACACTTTCAATTAAACCCATTAATTAAAGTCCTGTGTTGGTTTTTATTTCCCTAATGTTTCATTGATCTTCTATAAAGTTGTCCAGAATGGTAGAAAGAGGACAGTCGATAGACTTGGACAAAATTGTACAACTTGTTAATATTTCAGCGGTTGCTGAAAACATTCATTTGCTGTAGAATCTCTAGTACTCCATGGCTGTCTGAAATGACCACCATGAAATCACAGTTCGAGGAAGGTAAGCATATTTTCACTCAGGATGGCTATTTTGAGTCAGCCTCCAAGTACATAGTTAAAGCCAAGATGTAGAAAAGGATGAATTAAAGACAGAAGGAATTGTAACATAAAAGGTCTAGGTAGACAAATGATAACACAGAGTAATTGATCTGGATCAAAGTGAATTAACAATCTACTTTCAAGGTTTAAAATAAACAACAGAAAAAAATAGTTCTATAACCCTGTAGAAATCTATAGGCATTTAGGTGCTTTGTATATTTTTAGTTGCAACTATGTCCAGTGTAAGTATGCATAAACATCTGAATGGAAACTATCCTAGTGGAAAAAAGAGGCTGAACATTTTATTTCATTGACTAAATGTCCAGAATAATTGCATCACCACTAATTACACTGTTTAATAGTAGTGGTTTTGCTGTTCCTTTAAACTCTCCTGTAAATAAAACTACCTTTACTCCAAAGAATTGGCTGTTAGATGAATTTCATTATGCTAATGAAGGCCTAACTACTTGTCATATTTTTATTATAGAAATATTTTGGATGGTAATTATCTGTGATGTCTCATACACTAGTAGAAAAAGTACAAGGTTCTCAAGGGAAGTGTCTGATTTACTTGGCTGCTGCTGAATTAAGTTCACGAAACATTTTATTTAGCAGGGTTGATGGAAGACATAATAGTGCAATGGGGCTAGAAAGAAAAGAAAATTCTAGAGACATATCTTTCAAAATGTTACAGGTTATGAATTTGAGATTGATCTCAGTAGCCACGATTTTGAATAAAAATCTTAACATGTAATTGGTTCTGAATGTATCCGTTCACCCTTCCATGTAATCTCAAAAGCACGGGCTCCGACACCTGTGTCCTCAATTCCATTATCTCATTCTAGGAGATGTTTTGGCTATACTTCAAATCCTTTCCTTCTGCCTCAAATATACATAAGATAAGGTAGCATTGTAATATTGAGTAGTTGGTGAAGGCCTTGTCAAATATAACGATTTCCAGTCTACACACTCTAGTCTCACTCACCCCAGATTTCCACAGATCCAAATAGTAACCACAAAATATTTTACCTGGTCTTGCCTTTCTTGCTCCATTCTGTACCCTGCCCTATCTATCTATCTATCTATCTATCTATCTATCTATCTATCATCTATTTAATCTATAAACATTTTTACATGCTTTTGAAGTTGAGGTGTATCTGGAAATGCCACATATTTCTCCTCATTCTTTCATCCATTCATCTATCCATCCATCCATCCATCCATCCATCCAACCATCTGTCTGTCCGTCCGTCTGTCCATCCATTAAATTTTTATTGAACACTAAAGTTCACAATGGGCAAACTTGATTAAATCCCAGCAGTTTCACCAAGTTCTAAAAATCTAGTCCCTAATTTTGAAAGCCTGGAGAATGACTTTGGTCAGTATCAAGGGAGATCAAGCATTGACAACACACATAGTTCCAAAGTGTACATGGGAAACCCAATTATCAATTTGCAATGGAAAATTATTCTGACATGGTCTAGGATATCATGTCTCCCTAATAAATATATCAGTCTGTACAATCAGGTAGGCAATGCTCCATGAGAAAATGTATCTCACACAGACTGATTTGTGATAAAATATAGTCATAAGGAGAGAAGCTACACAAATTGATTTTAATGACATCATTTTCCCTGAGACACATTTTGCATTGGGGTTGGGGTAAAGCTTGTGAAACTGAGTGGCTGTCACTTAGTCTATTGTTATCACTCTCCCTGTTAGGACATCCCTGTCATTGTGACCAGGAAGATTCATGTTCAGTGGTTGTGATTTTTCTCTTCTCAGTACTTGGCAGGGGCACTTCCCACCCACCCTTAACTACTTGACCCTTCTCTGCTATGCATCTTTGACATATACTGATACACTCTTTACACTCTTTCAAAACAGTGATGGTTCTCAATTGGAATATTTTTGCCTTTCAAGGGATATTTAGCAATGTTTGGAGACATTTATGGTTTTGATAATTTGAAGTGCAACTAGCATCTTGTGGCTAAGAACCAGGGAAGTTGCTAACCATTCTACAATACACAATATAGTGCCCACAATGAGGAATTATCCACCCCAAATATCAATAGTGCCAGGATTGAGAAACCATGCACTAGAGATCTTATGATCAACTGTTTACAGTGTAGTTTTGTTTGCCTAGGAGTTATTCTGAATCTTAACAGTGACTCTACCAATCACATTTTCTCCCATTAAGTGTAGATCTCAAGTTTAAATAGCAACACAGTAATGTTTTTTTTTTCCCTTTCCAAGTACTTGACAACAACTCACTATATTCACAAGTACTGACAACTACTATTACATCCATCTTCCAAAAATACAAGTCCGTTCTTTAACTAGCCCTTATAGAGAGTTTTATAGTAATAGTAAAATTTATTGAACGTGTAATTTATGCAAGGCACTTTTCTGACCCTCTTAATTCATTTAATTTTCACAATATTTTTATGAGGCAAGTACTATTTTATCTCCATCTTACAAATGAGAAACTGAGTCATAGAGAAACTTGCTGTTTAAACACATATGTATTATTGACAATATAAGTATTATTGTCAAGAGAAAAAAAACTGTCTAATGTTCAACTCTAGGTCTGTTAATTATCTAAATACTAGAGGCCCGATGCACGAAATTCGTGCAAGAATAGGCCTTCCTTCCCCTAGCTGCCGGCACCGGCTTCCCTCTGGCACCCGGGACCCGGGCTTCCCTCACAGCCCCCGCTTCGTCTGGAAGGTCATCTGGAAGGATGTCTGGAGGGATATCTAGTCTAATTAGCATATTATGCTTTTATTATTATAGATATAAAAGCTTAAGGAACTATCTGACCGTTCGACCATCCAACCGGTAGCTATGATGCACAATGACCACCAGGGGGCAGGTGCTCCGACCAGTAGCTATGATGTGCATTGACCACCAGAGGGAAGATGTTCAATGGCTGCTGAGTGACAGCAACTTTTCAGAGTGACCTCTCGCACTCCAGGACCCCTCAGGGGATGTTGGACTGCCAGCTTCAGTCCGATTCCCTCAGGCCAGTTCAAGGGACCCCACCTGCCAGAGGTATCCTGCTCATTCCGCAGACGCCCTTCAAGCCCTGGCACCACTCCAGGTGCTGCCGGCCAGGGCCTGCGGGAAGTTGGCTCCAGGACATGTCTGGCCCATCCGCCCAGTCCTGCCCCACCGGGAACCGTCTAATTAATTTCCTTTCAATGTGCATGAATCCATGCACTGGGCCTCTAGTAAATTAATAATCCATAGCAGGAAAAGGGCCATTTTCTCTACTAAAATGTTATTCTGAAGTAAATAGTCCTGGTTACCTCCAGAAAAGAACAGGAAGAGTGCATGCCACTTTTGAATAATAGCAATCACCTATTGACCTTGGTCTTTTTGGAGCCCTTGAAAGAATAATACCAGAGGGACTCCTGCATAGCAGTTTTGGGATGAGTGTGTTAGTGATCTTATATAATTCCCTATCCATTTTCATGACTTCTATTAATGTATGGGAATATTAAATTAAAAAAAAATATATATATCCAAGCAATCTTCTATGTTCTGGGGCTTTCCAAAAATTGTTCGGAACTATTGGGACATCAGAGATATAATAACTAAAGAGACAACATAATATATCCAAAAAATTGGTCTTGGCAAAAAACACACCTAGATACTTGAGTTCCTTGTCATCCACTTAGTAACTGTGATCTGAGGAAGGATTCTTAACCTCTCTCAGCTAAAGTTTCTTGGTCTGAATATTAGGAACTATGACATATTTCTCAGAGAATTGCAAAATGCAATGACATAATTATAGCCCTTGCATGTAGCTATTTGGTAAATGTTAATTCATTCTCTTTTCCTAACTTTACCTCTGTCACTCTCACACTGATTTGAAAAAGTAATATTTTTATAAAATATCAAGGTGAGGAATTGAGAATTTCTACAAATACCTGTTTACAGAGCTTTACGTTTTTTAGAATTTTAGATTTAGATTATGATTCAGAAAATGAAATACAGTTAGAAGGTCTACTAGAGCTGAGATGAAATAAATTTTCATAAGCAAGTTTAGAAATGAAAGAAAGCTTTTATATAGTACAGTTCTCTTCCTATAACAAGGTAAAAGTTTTAATTACTGGAATAATATGTTTATCAATTAAATTTTTATTTTCTCCCCCTTATGTATTTTATATTCCAGTATTTCTGGCAATGACATGTTAAAGCAAAGACAATTTGTTACTTGATTGATTAATGACTAATCAAGAAGATCCTGTAAAAAAGAAAATAACTGATTTAAAGCTAACCAATAAATAGACAGTCCCTTGAAAACTTTCCTAATAATTATCCACACTTTTTCTTTTTAATTGTGGGAAACTGTCCACATCGGCTTGGTAAAAAAAAAAAAAAAAAAAAAAAAAAAAACCATTGATGGTACTCCATTCATGCTCATCAGAGAGCCTATCAGCCTGTATAATTCCATTCATGCTCACTAGGTAGTCTGTCAGCCTGCAGAGTTATTTGCTTTTCCTCTTTTTCTACCCTAGGAGTATCTTTGAACCTCGTGGGAAGCCTTTATGGTGTTCTTGACTCCCTAGAGCAATGATGGCGAACCTTTTGAGCTCGGCGTGTCAGCATTTTGAAAAACCCTAACTTAACTCTGGTGCCGTGTCACATATAGAAATTTTTTGATATTTGCAACCATAGTAAAACAAAGACTTATATTTTTGATATTTATTTTATATATTTAAATGCCATTTAACAAAGAAAAATCAACCAAAAAAATGAGTTCGCGTGTCAGAGGTTCGCCATCACTGCACTAGAGCTCCCACTAGAGAGTTCCTCTCATGTAGAGTGTGGACTGGAAGCGAGATCCACCTGGGCTGGAATCCCTGTTACTCCACTGACTCACTGCATGGTGTCCAGTTCATCATTTAACCTCAGAGCTCAGTTTCTCCATATGTCTTCAACGGTGGAAATGAAACATACCTTACAGGGATGCTATGAGGGGAGTCAATGAGATAATGTATGAAAAAGATTTCTTTCACAGAGTAATATTTTTTTCTGGAAAGGAGGCGGTAGGCCAAATAAGTTTGGGAACCACTGATTTAACCTCAGAGCTCAGTTTCTCCATGTGTCTTCAATGGTGGAAATGAAACATACCTTATAGGGATGCTATGAGGAGTCAATGAGATAATGTATGAAAAAGATTTCTTTCACAGAGAAAGTATTTAGTGAATACATTTGCTGCCATTTAAAAATTGTTCTGGTTGATGTTCATGGAGTTGTGTGCCTAAAACTGGCCCTGGCTTGGAACTCATAACCCTTCCTTCACTGGCAATGCTAAGATGAACTGGATCCAGCACATGATGGAATTCAGCACATGAAGTCTCAAATTTCCCACCAACATTCACATGCATTACTGATCTTTACAATTTTTCATCAGTGTCAAACAATTTTAAAAAAGGCGAAAAGGAACTGAATTCCTGCCAAAAAATGTGAGAGAAGATTATATATATATATATCTTGGCATTAGCTACCCAATTTGGTCTTCTTTTTGGGGGTGGGGCAAGTTAAGGAGTTATCATTTATGCACACAAGGGGTTTTGTTGATCAGCAGGTTAGAGTGGAGTTCTCAGTTGAACTCTCATTTCTACTCCAACAGAGCTTGTGCAGATATTTGCTGATTTTGTGTTCATAAAAAGCAACATTTCTGTAAGCTAGCCTGTAAGTAGGAAAGGTAACAGGTCTTGGAATAGAAACTGGGAAGCTACTTGGGAATTGATCCAATTCTAAATTTCTGACTTGCCTAAGAAAGCAGAATCTACGTGTGTTTTTTAATTGAATTGACTGTCAATCTTACATTAGTCTTGCCTTTTAATTGTCCTGCATTAGAAACTATACTGACTCTCCTAATCTGCCTCCTGACTATCCTGATTGAGCACTGATTTCACCTTCTGTTAGCTAGATTCATTTGGGCATCTACCCTGGGTCATTCACCTGCATAAATGATATTTATTAAAGTTCAGCATTAGAAGACACTATATTTTGTGTTAAATGTCTTATCACAAAGATTACAATCACATTTTCATAACAATAAACCTCATGCTTGAGAAGTCTTTATGTCATATCTCAACTCATTACACATTCAAAAGGAGGAAAACAATTTTAAAAGCTTTATATTTCTCATTATGTTTATTTTCCCATCCACTTACTAAGACTGGACCATATTTCAGAATTTCATGAATAGTGAAGGCAGATTTCAAGGAACATCAGAATTATGATGGCATCCTTAACCTGACATTCATAAAAAAATATGGAAGTACATGCTTGGCTGGTTATACCCAGAACTGCACTTAATTTAAACCCAGCTCTTTATTTTTCCCTGAAGTGTCTGCTGTATTTGATATATCTTCAGGTTCCATAGTTGTTTACACCTGCTCAATATCAAGGACATTCCATACTCAGAATAATTTAAGCCAGTTTGATGAACTGATTTGAATAACGACAACATAAAGAAAACAAGCCAGCAGAATCAGAAAACTACATCACTTTAGAGCAGAACAAACCTGTTACAGTTCATTTTATTCCTCCCCCTCCTTCCCCTTAGTCCCAACGGCAAGGCCTATAGTTAGTGACATAACCTAATCCAAAACAAATGGCTCTCAGTTCTGAGATGAGTGCTCTTTCCATAGCACCATGTTGTCAAATAGGTAAACCCAAGGGTCATTGCTGCTCACCATGCTACAGCAATTCTAAATTGCAATGTGTAAATAACTCTGAATAGTGCACTAAACAACAGACTATCAGTAACCACAATTATTATTCCTTTTTTATTGCTTTATTGACTAGGGGCATTTGAATCAGAAATTGAGTGCTCTACTACAAATCTGCAGCCCTAGAGTTCCTTAAAGTTCTATTACCGTCTGCCTACAGGTTTCCTTCAGTTATATAATAATCCAACAGCTTACATACTAGTCAAAAGAGTTTGGAAACTAGGGTAGGTCTGAACCCTACAGAGTCCTAATTCTTTCTATTCAAAAAGTGCGGCGAGCCCTAACTGGTTTGGCTCAGTGGAAAGAGCGTCAGCCTGCAGACTGAAAGGTCCCAGGCTTGATTCCAGTCAAGGGAATGTACCTTGGTTGCGGGCACATCCCCAGTAGAAGGTGTGCAGGAGGCGGCTGATCGATGTTTCTCTCCCATCGATGTTTCTAATTCTCTATCCCTCTCCCTTCCTCTCTGTAAAAAATCAATAAAATATATTTTTAAAAAAAGTGCGGCGATGTACTATGTGATCTGTTGGCCTTCTTATGTCCCACTGGACTACAATTTTGAAGTCTTCAGGGAGCAGATTCTGGAACCTCTGGAAGGTGAGCTACGTTCCATTGAATCTGATTACTGGCTTTTCTGTTGAAAAAAAAAATGGCTTCAGGCACTTATCTCAAATTTTTCCCTGGGACAGCTGCTAAAACCATTGAAACCCAAGAGTGTATATACCATCTGCCTACTCCATCTGTAGTCCACAGACCCAGTTTTCCTATGGAAAGCCTTTCTGTATGAAGAGGAAAGAGAAGAAAAAGAAAACCAAAGGGGAAGAAAAAAAACAAAACAAGAGGAAAGATTGGGGTCACAGCCACACAACAAGCTGCTGAGTCAGGGCAGAGGGCATTCTATGTGGCTTTAAACATCAGTAAGTTGTTCACTGTTGGTGGTTTTTGCTTTTCTTTTGTACCACGTATACTCCTTTATTCCAGTACCAGTGCCCTGTGGTGTCAAATGGTTAAATCAATGCAATCGCTTCTAATGTACATTGCCTTTCCATCTTAAGTAACATTGGAAGCCATTTTTTCTCTGTCCAACAAACCAATGGATGCTACTGACCAAGAAAGATGCATTCATTTTGTTCAATGAAAAAAGACAAAAAAGTCTATTGCACTTTCACATTTATAACATGAAACTAAATCTTATTATTCTCAGTAATAAGAGAGGGAGGGTAAAACTAATACAGCTTTCTATTAAGTAACATCACATTTTAAATAAATATACCAAGCAGGCATATTAATGAGTAAACAAGTAGAATCCTTTAAAGTATTTGCTACTGCTCAGAAGCTTTTGGAATTTTTCTTTTGGTCTAGCTTTCCATAGGAGTTTATATATCTCTGAAGAAATTTATTTTCATTTGTTCATAGATGTCCTTCTTGTTTGGCCCACAATGCTAATAACATACCTATTCTCTAAAATCCTTATAGTTAACACTTAGCACCTCATATAATCAGGCTATTTTAGAAAAAATTAAATTCATTATCAAAGAACAAAAACGTGTTATTTTGCTTCTGAAATAATTGTGAAGCACTCTAATGCAACTTAAAAAAAACCTTCTTAATTGATGATTCTTACTTGAAGCAAAACTATAAAGTTAAGGTTAACACAGATGTCAATATACAGTTGTAATATGTTAGTTTAAAACTCAGTTGGATTTGTGTTTTTTGTTTGTTTATTTTTGTTTTGTTTTTAAAACTCAGTTGGATTTCATATATCTAGTCCTGCGCCTGCATGTCTACCTGTGTTCAACATACCATCCCAGCACATAGGATAATATTGCTTGAAGATACTCTGAATATTTAATCATGTTATTGATCACCTTTAACTCAGAAAATTTCATTCATTAAAGAAAGATAATTTTTTTATATATTTAATTTTTAAAATATATTTTATTGATTTTTTACAGAGAGGAAGGGAGAGGGATAGAGCTAGAAACATCGATGAGAGAGAAGCATCAATCAGCTGCCTCCTGCACACTCGCCACTGGGGATGTGCCCGCAACCAAGGTACATGCCCCTGACCGGAATCGAACCTGGGACCCTTCAGTCCACAGGCCGACGCTCTATCCAGTGAGCCAAACCAGCCAGGGCAAGAAAGATAATTTTTGAGTAGTATAATCCACAGGCTTATGTCACTCTACCTACTTATCACATGCTTATAAATGTACATTTGTGATGAAAATTACCAGTAATTGGAAAGACTCATTCATGTCTATAAAAACATGTTGCCTTATTTAATATTACATGTTTAATAATAGTTAAATATACTGATTTTCTGCTTAAAAATTAAATTTATTTTTCCTCATGCAATATACCAGGAAGTTCTACTTTAATTTTAATTTAATACTTTTTAATAGATATGTGGTCACCAGATTCTCTTCAATAGTCCTCTCTCACCATAGTCCTATGGAGGATTATATAATTAGGGAAAAGGAATGTTGACCCTTTACATAACTGTACCTTTTGAAGTGTTGGTAACTACTCATCTTAAAAGGAGACGGTTCCTAAAACTTTATTGCTTCTATTTGCTTCTTCATGAAAAATAATTTAGTAGAATAGAGAAATTTAAAAAATATATTGGAAAACTTACAATCTCATTCTTGAGAATGCTTCTTTATAACATAGCAGAGTTATACTAACTTAAAGTTATTAAATATGTAGAAACATCATTGTGAGTTACACCTCAATTGGCTCTTTCATAAAAGTAATTTCTTTCATATCTTAAATCTATGGTTCTCATTTTATTCACACTTTATGCAGCTTCAGGGCTCTCGTTTTATTGATTTTTGTCTTTTACTTGGTATACACTGGTATTTCTTTTGTCTTCAAATAAATTTTAAGTATTTCCCAATTAAACCATCTCAACAAATGACAAAGTATGGTCTTGGGAGAAAAGTTTAATTTTAAGTACCTTCCATTTCATTTTGAAACTTTAAAAATTGGTCATTGAAAGCCTTCCTCATGTCATCTGGCATGATGGCAGAAAAATATTTAAAATATGTGGCTGTGCTCATTCTGCCTCAAAAATTAATTTGTATTTCTAATAAATGTTAAGGATAGAAAGGCCCATAACTTCATAAATAAATTAAAGTGATTATTTTTCTCATATTTAAAAACCATATTCAATTGAATCAATGTTGATTAGACTTAAGAGTTAACTATATGCAATCATTATACTCAGTAAAATATTAAAACCAAAATAAAGTCAATTTTTACTCTTATCCATTTGAAAATTAATACAATAGTCTTCTGTATTAATTCCACAAATTTCCCTCATAAACTTTTGAAATTATATTATGCAAAAGACAACAGATACATGCTGCCTTAACTTTGTATACCTCACATCCTATATAATAAAGAGGTAATATGCAAATTAACCCCCACTCCATCACAAGATGGCTGCCTACGACCAGGCCGGCAGGGGGGTTAGTGAGGGACGATCAAACAACTGAACAAGCAGGCTGCGTGGGGTGACCAGGCCTGTCGGGGGGTTAGGGAGGGATGACTAAACGACTGAACAGCAGGCTGCATTGGGTGACTAGGCTGGCAGGGGAGCCATGAGGGGTGACCAAGCCAGCAGGGAGGGCAGTTGGGGCTGACCAGGCCCGGCAGGAGGGGCAGTAAGAGGGGACCAGGCCGGAAGGGGGCAGTTGGGGGCAACCAGGCTGGAAGGGTGGACAATTGGGGGTGACTAGGTTGAAAGGGGGAGGCAGTTAGGGACAACTTGGCTAGCAGAGGGGGGCAGTTAGGCTCAACCAGGCCAGCAGGAGGGGCAGTAAGAGGGGACCAGGAAGGCAGGTGGGCAGTTGGGGGCAACCAGGCTGGCAGGGGGGACAATTGGGGGTGACTAGGCCGGCAGGGGGAGGCAGTTAGGGGCAACTTGGTCGGCAGAGGGGGGCAGTTAGGGGCGACCAGGCCAGCAGGGGGGCAGTTAGGAGCATCCAGGCAGGCAGGCAGGTGAGCAATTAGGAGCTAGCGGTACAGGATTGTGAGAGGGATGTCTGATGCCAGTTTAGGCTCAATCCCTGGGATCGGGCCTAAACTGGCAGTTGGACATCCCCCGAGGAGTCTTGATTGGAAAGGGTGCAGGCTGGGCTGAGGGGACACCCCCCCCCATGCATGAATTTTATGCACGGGGCCTCTAGTATTATAAAACAATCCCATGCAAACTCTAAATAAATGCTAACTTAGTGCTTCTGAATTTGTCTTTTGTGTACTTTCAAGGTAATTGAAATCCCATTTGATGGATATTCTGAAGTATGTTGAGTCTTTTATACATATATGTATATCTTTCCCGGTTAATCTTTATCATATTCCAGATTACAGCAGTTTTGTCTCATCATTATTTACTCATTTTCCTTAAAGTTCCATTACATAAAAATTCTATATAGCCTGAAATCTAATAGTAAAAAAATTATTTACTGTATTTATTTAAAAATTAACATTCACTTTAAAACATCAGGATCTTAAGACCATTTATAACCCTATAAATTATACAGTTAGCAGCTAAAAGGCACATGTTTATGTACAAATTTAGGTCTTAATGAATATAAATCATGCAACTGGCTAATCTACAGAAAATATCAAGATCCAAAGACTCCGTTCCTAAGGATCTTTTTCCTATGATTCAATTTAAAAGAATGACAAACTGATATCATGAGAGCTGCTATGTGTGCAAATGTGTGCATGTGTGTGCACACATCTTCATCATATGCCCAACAATTCTACCTCTGTGACCAAGTCCCATCTTCTCTTCCTAGAGATACAGCTTTAAAAACAGTGATTTTGAAGAATAAGGTTTGAAATAATGTTCTAGGGAAACAAGTGAAATGGCCAAATATAGCCAATCCTTATTTATGGGCTGGAAAAGATGAATGAAATTTAATATTATCTACAGTGAAGGCCTAGTAGAAACCTGGACTGTCCACCTCCCTCCCATGTGTAGAACAGAAATCAGCCAGCAGCCAGGTCCAGACTTCCTTCAGAAGCGGGTAGAGGAGTCGATTTGTCCACAACTAAAATGGGTTGAGTGTACATGCTGTGCATGAGGGGAGCAAGTCTCTGGAGCCCTCATCCCAGAACTCTTTCTTACTAGAGACCAAAAAAAATCAAGCCCTAAGACGTTGCTCCTTTCTTCCTAGTTGTAGGTGGTGGTGGAAGTGAGCAGAATTACTCAGTTGGGTCTTCCTTTTAAGAAATTTAAACCACCCTCACATAGTTACAAGTTGACTAGTTTTGTTTCCATCGAGTTATCCGGGACTTATTCCTGGTGCCATCAGTAGATTATACAGAGGTATACATATTAATTAATGCCTGTATAAGAGCAGTGACAAGCTCTTCAGTAACATTTTCCTTTTATGTTGCTGGGTACACATGAAAACCAATCAGACTTTTTTGACAAAAGAGACTACGTAAGAAATGTCACGACATAACCAAGGCCAATAGATATACTGAATGCACTTTTAAGTTTCTAAATTATGACAGGATTTTTCACACTCCTGACACATTTTTGCTGCACAGTCTCTGGAAGTGTCTGAACATTTCATTAAAAGATATACTGAGTAAAGATAGTGGATTGCTTAGGTCCAATCAGTAAAAAAGTGATTATAGATAAAATAAATCAGAATCGTCTCTAGCTAAGATTTTTTAAACTTTTATATCAAGTTAAGAGCATTGCTAGTACATGCTGTTATTGGAATTGTCTATTAAAAGTGGCAGTTACAAATTAAAAAAATAATTGCATGAATATAATATTCAGATTCATTGAGTTTCTAATCATCTCCTTTATAGGAGCTATTCACCAATTTCTAATTGAATTTATGACCTTGTACTAAAATCACATCTTGAAACTCTATGTTTACTCATATAAGCCTAGTTATTTTACCCTTATATTTATTTTTCCTTCAGAGTATTTCTTTGGTATCTAAAGAGAAATGACTTATTTATGAAGCTAATTAACTAATGTGAAATTTACTTCTATTATCTTCATATTTAATTAAGACCTATTTATTTCATTGCCTTAGCAATGACTACAAGTATTCCTGAATGTCAGCCTCTTATCTATTTCTCTCAGCTTTTAAACATAATAAAGTGCCCAGATTCTTTATTTGGTATTTCATATCTCCTTTCTCTCATGTCACAAAAGATAAATTTACACGGCTGCACCGACAACATCACAGCTTTGAAAATGAGTCCACCGTTACCTTAAAAATAGTTCAGTCACTTACTTTAATCCATCTTCCTCTGCCATCACTCTAAGGCCAAACTTACAAATTTAAGAATGCACTTTTCTCAACTTCTAGTTTTAAAGTAAGAGTCCAAAGGTCTATTCACTTAACTAACACACACTGACAAAATATCAATCAGCAAGCATTCTCAATTAGGAATATTTGATAGTGCTGCCCTGGCATATCTATTTTAATGAACAGTCAGTGCCAACAATGGCAAGAGTCCATCTTCCCAAAATGTGTGTAGGTGAAAAGGGTTGGGTGCTGAATTATTCATTTCACTCTCTGTTTGTTATCAGCATTTCAGTATAATCATCCATGACATATACATTTTACATGATCTGGTACTTCTATACAAGG
>NW_005356259.1:4905198-4939665 GCF_000412655.1 Myotis brandtii
ACGCTTTATTTATTTTAGCCAAGTTTTTATTTTTTAAATATATACCTTTCAGAGCCCATAGCTTTGAGTTTGTTAAGTTTAGAGCAGAACTGAAACAAAGTGAATACACACAACACCCACCAATCTGAATTTCTGGAGATACTGAAAAGTCTCTGGAGATCCTGGACTCTACCTTGAGGACGTAGATTTTGATATCTATCTAAGATCCAGGACCTACCTTGAAAAATCCTTGAATTGTCACACAGTTATAGAAAATTCTCAAATGAGCTGTAACAGGTACTAAGAAGTTGATTCGTAAGTTTCATCATTTTACCAACTCCTCTCTTTTGAAGTGCACCTGTTCATAATCAGGGATTATTGTGGATTTCTATAGGTTTCATATAAGAGATTTGTATCCAACACTCAACAACATCACTTTCTAAGAGTTACAGGACATTTAGCTTCACTTTCCAATGAACAATTTCCTGTTCATTTATGAGATTCCCCTGTTACAAACCAGAGATGCGGCTGGGAGTTACTGTGACTTCAGCTAATAAATTCAATTTACATTTCCTGGTGGGAGTTCTACCCCAATCATGAGTCATTCTGAATCGCCAACATCCTGGACTAGAATTCATATTTCTCAATATTAACTGAAGAAGTAAGTTAGGTTTTATAGCTTAAAAATCAAAAGTCTCTTCTGGCTACAACTTCATCATGAACCACACAATTGCAATTATAAGCTTTTGCATTTAAAACTTCCACATCTCAAAAAGTTTTCTGTCCCAAATGCCCACCATAAAAATCAGTGTGATTTAACTTTTCTTTGAAACACTGGGTATATTGCTGAACATGTATCTGTTAACATAGAAAATAAAATCGCCTGTTATACTCACATGGCACGGTGCGGAGGTAGAGGTTGTCACGAATGATTTGCTGAAGTTCGTGGTCCACAGAACCCTTCTGAAATCGTAAGTTGAGGTAGTGACGAAGATCCTTATCAACAATTCCTCCTAGAATAATAGAGTTTCTTAATAAAGAATGTTGAAAAAATATTTTAAATTGTAATCTGATTCTGTTATAAATATACACATGAGCCTATTTAAAAGATGCATCATTTCACATTGCTCTTTTGACCTTCTAAGACATTTACTGCCATAATAATAATTTACTGAGATAATAATTGTCTACCAGGTGTGTGCTTGGTGTTTTACATGCATTCTTTAATTTATTTTTCATTTAGAATGAAGGCAGAATGTATGTAATACTCCTGAGCTAATACTGAAATGCCATAGTATAGCTTATTGAATAACCAACAAGATTTTTTTTTCTATTTCACATTTTCCCTTTTCTCTAGCCTCTGGCAAGCACTACACTATTTTTCTGTCTCTATGAATTTGACTGAAGGTATCTCATGTGAGTAGAATCATATATTTCCCTTTTGTGACTGGCTTATTTCACTTAAAAGTTTGACAAGATTTTTATTTAAAGTTACTATGGATTAAGATAAGTATGGTAATATAAAAAGTTAAAAGCTACACAAATATTAATGTTTTATTTCCTTTATAAAATCAAATTGATTTATCTGTCCTATAAAATGTGCAGCTGTTCATAACTAGAAATCAAGATTTTATTATAAGTATTATGTTATTATTACAGAAATAATTTTGAGTCTATTTGCTATTATAATCTAACATTTGCCATTATAATCTAATGAAAAATAAGTTGACTATAGGTAAGCAAGCTAATACTGTGGGTTTACCCAAGATTAATTTTTTTAATCCTCAACCAAGGATATGTTTATTGATTTTAAGAGAGAAGAAGGGAGAGAGAAACATTGATGTGAGAGGGAAACATCAATCAGTTGCCTCCCGTATATGAACCATCTGGGGATGGAACCCATCATCTAGGTACATGCACTGACCAGGAATTGATCCCACAACCTTTTGGGTGTAAGGGACAACTCTCCAACCAACTAAGCCATCTGCGTGAGGCCAAGATTAATTTAAAGATAAATATTTAAAGATAATTGTATGAAATTATGAAGATTCATCTAAGGCTCTTTTTATTCTTATACTTGAAAGTGAATTATAAATCAAAATATCTATAAAAATATAAGTAAGAATTATTAAAACCTTTAATTTTCAAATATATTTGGGTAGTTGAGTCAAGACAAAGAATTAATGATAGAAGAAACAGAAAATCCATAATAGTCACAAAATCATATTCTCTTCAAATCCTTTTGAATATTGAAATTACAGTTCATCAATCTATTTACACCACTATGACCACATAAAGGTAACATTAGGTGGATGTGCATATATGGATACAAATATTTTTTACTCAAATAGTAGTTAATATATTTGCAAAGTGCAACATTTCTGGAGTTTCCAAATCCATTGTTTTAGTTGCCTCTTAATCTGTTGGTACAGCCTCAGTAAGATGCCATAAGAAATACAATTTTTAACTAAATTCACTATCAAAATCCTTACTCTCCAAATAGTATTTCTCATATATTTCAGCAAATAGTCTTAATCTATTTTTTCCACAAAATATAACATAGTAGTGAAAAACAAGTTACACCAAAGGAAAACATATTGCTTATTGGGTGCATATAGATATTATATCCAGAATGCTTGCACCTAGAATTTTCCAAATTCAGTCAAGCAGCAGAGCAGTCAGAAATGGACGTCACTTAAAACTACCAGCACTCATATCAACAATTACCTAGTATTTACATCTTCAAATGCCCAGAAATAGTTGATAATTAGAAATCCTGAAATTCTGTTTTTCTCCTTTGATCTTTTCTGGCCAGCCGAACATGCTTATCCTTCCTAGTTCATTATAGCTACGGAGCATGATCATGCCTGACTGTTCTCTGCCAAGTTCTAAGTCTACAGGTCCTTCAGCAACTGCACTCTATCTTTCTTGCTGTCTAATATGTGGGACGTGCCAAGTGAAGAGATGCTTTCTGGTAGCCAAAGAATATGCTAATGATAGAACAACAGATGTAGTCTGTCCACCAAGGTAAAGAATCATTCACCTAATGAATGTAACATGGATAAGCTCACATGTGTAGTTCAGAATTATTGTTCCTGAAAATATGGATATTATCAGTTTAAAACCATTTCTGCTACTACAAATATACCACATTAGCTCTCTCAAGACTTATCATGTAAAAAACAAACGAACAAAAAACCCAAACAACCGAAAAGGCTGTCTATTCACTCAGCGACTTTAATATATTTTTGATTTTTTAATCTATTGATATGACTATGTCAATACCTTTATTCCCCTATGAAAGAACCATCTGCAGCTTATGAAACTGATATAGATTTTTTCATTAATTAAAATGAATTGTCACAAATTACTGAATTTGTTTTGGAAGGACTTATCCTGCCTCATAGTTCATAAATACTTTATCGTCCATCACAATTTATCACAGCATCTTACAAGTAAGTCCATTTTATTTACCCACTATCTTTATTATTGCAAATTCTGCTAGTTGCCTACCCAATATTCTTTCCTCTATTCTTTCTTATTGAGTACCATGATTTAATTTCATACTTAGCCCCAGGACATGGATCCCAGTGGTCGGAAACAGTTATACAATCTAGCTCCTCACTTTCCTAGCTGTCCTTACAGCTTCTGATAGCTATGTTCTGGCCATTGAGACCTAACCCAGAAAGAGGGGATTTTTTTATTCATTGAACTAGATTTGGTATCTGAGATATATTAGCCATATTCTGACCATGAAGTGACTTGCACAAGGAAAAATCCAACATAGGATATTGGAGGTAAAGTTAGAAACAGCCTGGGGTCCTTAATGGTTTCAATGAGCAGCTAAAATAATATCATCAAATATTTACCTTAATAAATCTTTTTATATGAGGTAAAAGTGTGTACTCATTTTTCTAAAACTATTATGAGTTTCTGTCATTTGCAACTATACATGATCCCAATAGATATATGTGTATATAAAAATGTTTTACATATGTATATACAATATGTATATACACATTTAAAAGAATGTTTTTTCTTATTGTAAACTTTATTTAGAGAAAAATTAAGCAACAGATAGTGGACAATGAGTGAGCTAAAAACAGAGTCTGAGTCTCAAGAATACCTGATTTCAGGTATATAAGTTAATATTTTAAAATAAGCTAAAAATAGAAGATTCTACATAGTATTCAATAAATGCTATCTATTATTAAATTAAATAAATTGCTACCTTATTTTCCATAGCTGTAATTTTTTATTTTCTTGTTATTGTTTGTCGGTAAAGTTTCTGTTTTTGTCATTTGTTATTGCTGCCTAAATCTCATAGGATGTCCACATGAATCCTTCCATCAAGCATAGCACTGTCCAGTCCAGTGTCCCTTAGCTGTGTACTCATCTCTTCAATAAAATTCAGTGGTTTTTACTTACTATTATTTTTAATAGTTATTGAATTATTTCACTTAATTGTGAAAAACTTAATTTTCTTTATTTTACAAAGTAAAACAATAGATTAAAAGATATAACACCTTCTGAAATCACTCATTTGTCGATAAGAGATCTGGGAAGGATTTGAACCCTATGATTCTGCTTCTGAAGAACATCACCCATTTGAGACGAAACTTCAGAGCCTAAAGCAGTCTTCTTTCTCAGCATGACCACAAACAAGCTTTCAACCTGACATCAAAGTATAACTTGAGAACCCTTAGGAGAGAAGTTAATTCAAATTCTTCATATTACAAATGAGGAAACTGAAACTCGCTCAAATTATTTGGCACTGGGTTCAAAGCAAAGATGGGGGGATTGTGAAAAGCATCAGGGAATCAACTCCGATGAATTATTTTGGGGAAAAAATCTACATATTACCACTTGAAAATGGTGTGCATCTCTGCACTTACAAGTTTTCTTAAATATCTGCAGTAGAACTGCTTTGTCCCCTCCACTACCTGAATGCTTAGATTGAGGAAGCAGAGACAAATGCTTCTTGGATCATATGAACAGAATCTCCTTGGTATATTCCTTAAGAAAAATTGCTAGTCTTAACCTTGTAGCTAAAGTGAGACAATCTTCCTAAGGTTGAGGGAGAAATATATCAGGCTCTATAATGTTTGTGCCAACGGTCTGATTGCTAGTAGCTGGCCGGAGAAATCCCATACCTCATTCATGGGCATGAACATTGGCTCAACTTTCCCCTCCAACAGCTTCTGGAATGACATGCATCTTATAAACTTAATGTCAACTGTGGAGAATAGTTCACTGATTGGGATGGTGGAGGGTGTGTAGAAAGGGAAAGGTGGAGATGATCAGCAAGCCAAAGTCTGGCTCATTCTGTCATTTATTCAGCCAAATTAGGCTACTCTAACATTCTATTGGCCTTATTTATTTTTTCTTGTCTTTACCTCATTTTTTTCTCTATTCATACACAACAAGCTGCTGAAGCAAGCATTTGATTTTTTGTTTGTTTGTGCTTTATCTTTTGTACCCATTTCTCTGCTTTATCTGTACTATCTTCTTTTGGTAACATCACTTTGATTTCCTTTTTCTAGTGTCTATATCTCGCTCATTCTGTATAAATATGGTCAGATATTTAGCCTATCTTCCCTGCCCTCACTTAGCCAATTAAAATAAAAATATTAAACTAGGTGGCTTAAAAAAACAAATATTAATTTCTGGTTTGCAGATAGCTATCTTCTCCTGTGTCCTCACATGTTTGGAAGAGAACTCATCTCGCTAGTGTTTCTGCATATAAGGGTACATATCCCATTCATGAGAGCTCCACTCTCATGAGCTAACTATTTCCCAAAGCCCACACCTCCTAGGATTTAAGCATATAGCTTTTGAAGGGGAAATAAGCAGTCCGTAAGAGTAGGTACAGATATAATAAGGCCTCCATTAGATATAAATTCCTTGTTTCCATATAAAGTACTTACCAAGTATATCTAATAGTTTGGGGATTTTTTTTTTTTTGTAATCAGACAACCAAATTATTTTATTAGTTAACTAGAGGCCCGGTACATGGATTCATGCACTGGTGGGGTCCCTTGGCCTGGCCTGAGCCCTATCACAATCTGGGACCCCTCGGGTAATGTCAGAAAGCGGGTTTTGGCCTGATCCCCGCAGGTCAGGTTGAGGGAACACCTGGTGCACAAATCCGTGCACTGGGCTGGTTTCAGCCTGATCCCTGCAGGCCAGGCCAAGGGACCCCACCGGTGCACGAATCCCTGCACTGGTCCTCTAGTATGCATATAAGATCTTTGGTTAATCTCTTCCCACACTCCCCCCAGCAGCAACCTAACCCACGGCTGATTCCATGAGAAATGAGGCCCCTCCTCTCCCTCCCTCCAGGGTGTGGATGAAGCATTTTCAGGGCCAACAATGCCCCAGCAGCAACCTAACCCATGGCCAATTCCATGGGGAATTGGAGTCTCTCCTTTACTCATCGGAGCATCTGCCTCCTGGTGGTCAGTGCATGTCATAGCTACCAGGCAAACGATTGAACAGTTGGACGGTCGCTTAGGCTTTTATATATATAGAAGAGTACAATCATAGACCACAACTTAGTTATAGCTCACAAGAAATAAAGCCATGGATAATCTCCCTTTGATTTATTTTTATTTTCTGAATTATCCAGGGAGCTAAGATTATCAACAGAAAATTGACTTCATACATTGTCTTTGCCAAATAAGTAGTACAATTACCAAGAAAAATGGTCTGTAAGAAATTGGAAGAAGAAAAAGATCTATCCATATGCCTTTAAGATATTCCCATAAGTAACTGCACATTTATTTTATGTTGGTTTATTGGATGGTGGGGAAGTGGGGGAATAGACAGTAGAAAAGTACGATGAGGCTATGTTGCTATATTCCTTCTTCAAAAATACTTTCTGCTTGGCTCACCTCAAAAATGGAGAAATAAATCACAGAAAAGTTGATTGATTCTGTTATAATCCACAGTCACAAAATAGGTGACAGACATATCTAATCCAGTCTGCCGGAACTATCTCCATCCCCCTTTTAGGTGGAAAATTGTGTCTTTGGTTTCTGATGATCTATAGGCCCATCTCATTTTCAGGAAGCTAGAATACTGCACCAAATCACCGGATGCATTTGATTTATAATAGTTGTTTTATAAATTATAAGTCAGTAAAACCGTGCTTCTTTCAATAATTTCAGTAATAATAATTTTAAATAGGAGCACACATATAAGAGCCATGGTAACTCATTGCAGATGCCTTGCTTGGTTAATTGCTTTTCCATAGCTGGAAATATTTAGGTATATGAAATTTCTACTCATAATATTAGCAAGTATAGTCAATCCTTTTATCATGTCTTGATATCTTTGGATTTTGTTTTTCTTCAAGAATTAAGTAGTATTACATATTTTATATAAGAAATGCAATAATACAAGAGACAACAAATTATTGTAGATCATTAGGAGATTTAAAACTAGAGAGAATAATCGTTATTTCAGAGAAAATGACAGAGGTAAATGTAAGTGGTTTATAATATTCTCTAGTTCATATTGAAAATGACTTTTATCATTTTCTTCCCTCTACTGTTACACATATATTATTATTGAGTTTAATTGTTAGCTTTGGTCTCAAAGTAAAAGTTAAAGTTATTCTTATAGTTATGATTATAGGCTCTCATGAGAAAGGAAAATAGGTACTTGCTATATGTCTGGTATTGTGCTAGGTGTCATACAGAATTCCCCAAAATTTTAAAATCAAGACACGAACTGATGGGACATAGTTGAAAACAAACTGAACTATATTTTCTATGTTTCGAGATGGCTAATTTATTTTTGGAATAGGGTATTTTCTGTTAATTTCTTTGACTCACCTAACTTCTAAACATTAGGTGATCTTTATAAAAAGCAATATGTCACAACAAATTCAGCAACACAAAAGAAAAAGATATATGGCCAAAAAGGAATCAGACCCAAATTCAATCCTTTTTTTTAAAAAAACCTGATATTTTTACCATTATAAATTCTAAAAGGAAAAAAATGCACCCAAATAAGTTATTAGGTAGTTATGAATGATTTAAAATCATTGAAGGCTAATAAATCTTAAAGCTCTAAGGTTTCTGCATAAAATTACTGAGGTCAAAGGAAGAAACCATTATCCAAAACATCTACATAATTCAGCAGGCAAAAATTTTCACTGTGGGAATTGGCTCACTGCCTTTCAAAATGTATTCCAAAGTCTAAGCCTAATTTTTAAATATTGCAGGGATAAAAATATCACGTTATTTTTGCAATCAAATTTAGGAATTTACCTGCATTAATTTAAAAAAGAATATAAAATAAACTGCTCATACTATGTATGCCTGAAACACATTCATTTATAAAACTAAAAGTGAGCATATAAATGATATTTAAACAATGAATATTCCAGCTTATTTTCACTTTATCAACAAGCTACTATGCCCAAGTAATCAAAAACTATATTTTTAAAGAGGTGATGCTTATTATGAGTAAAATTGATGGGGATTAATTAGCAGGGTTAGATTTGTGAACGGCTGCATTATTTTATGTTTTGAGAACTGTAAGACAAGGCCCGACCACTCATTTTAGGTTTTGCTAACCTGCTTAGACTTAAAACTACCTAATGACCTGGTACAATAGATGGTCCACTTCAATTTGCTTCATTTTGAAAAGTATCATGACATAGAACATGTTGTCCAAATCGACTCTACCTTCCTCCCCACCCCCACCCCCCAAAAAAACCCACCATAGCTTTATTTATGAGCCCATTTTCAGTGACAATACAAAAAACATCCTTTAAATTTTGGGTTCAAAAAAAGAGACTAATATATCTTCTATAGGCTGTATCATGATTTATCAGTAGCAATGAAGTCATGACAATGCTTGGACTGCTGCTACAGGCTGATTTCAAATAATAAGGAATGTATTCTGAAAAGGATGTCAATAAGTATTAACTGAATTACATTCCTACTCAATGGATGATTTAAATAATTCACCCAATAATGATAAATATTTAAATGCATGAATACAATAATATCTAGTAAATGAATTTTGTAAAAGTGCAGAAAGGTTTCCTGTCACAAAAGAGGGGTCTGCCATTACTACATATTTCTTTTTTTGGACAGATACTATTTGCTAGGACATACAAATGGCTTTTAAATGGTTAATCGATGGTACAAAAACCACATTTAGATGAACTTTTAATTTCTTTTTTTTAAACATATTTCTATTGATTTCAGAGAGAAAAGGAAAGGGAGAGAGAGATAGAAACATCAATGATGAGAGGAAATCATTGATCAGCTGTCTCCTGCACGCCCCCTACTGGGGACTGAGCCCACAATCCGGGCATGTGACCTGACCACCGGGAATGGAACCGTGACCTCCTGGTTCCTAGGTGGACACTCAACCACTGAGCCATACTGACAGGGAAGAATCTACTGTTTTGATGGTGTGGTTTTATCATGGCATATCCCTATCAAACAATTGATTTTATGTTCCACTTAAAATCAGGCAATAGTTAAGGAAATTGAAACAAAAATCCCAAAATTCTCCTTGTGAATAGAATTCCTAAAAATTTACTATTTTAGGAGACTGCTTTTCAATTTCTATGGCTTGGGTTATTTATATATAATACTGAAGGACAATGTGCATGTAAATATTGCTGTCACAAGTCTATAATAAAATTGGAAAAGCCTGGAATACTGATATGGAACTTATCATTGTTTACCTTCACAAGTACTTCTCAGCAACATAATCTGAATAAATCACTACTGTTTTTCTAAGTAGCTATCACCCTATCAGCATGCTAATAGTTAGAGATAGCAATCATGTTCTTCATAAGCACAATACAAATCATCAACAAGCTGCAACTTTTCTATCCCTCACTCTTAAATATCATGCTTAAAATTACCTTCCTTTTGCTATTTCACTTGGTTTATATCTCTACTCAAAAATTGCTCCACACCCTGTCTAAACTTGCTCATCTCCCACAACCCCATCCCCATCATTCACTATTCTCCTACCCCACTTGTTTACATAGCAGTTACCCTTACCTAAAATTGTATCACACATTTACTTGTTTAATTGCTTATTGCCTAAGTCGTTCCTTAGAATATAAGTTCCATGAGAGAGCAGAGCCTGACATTTAATAGTCATGCAACTGGTATTTGCTCATTGAAAAATGAAATGGATACAAATATAAAGCATTTTTGGAGAAACTATAAACAAGTAATAGCGCCACACAATAATATCCCATTATTTCTCAAAATGCCTACTTTTTTTACATTAATTGTCTAACAGGCTCCATGACTTATTTATATTAAAAGTTAGATGAAGATTCATGACCATGAAGGGCAATTAGCAAATTTTATAAATTATGCCAACTCTTTATATGTCAATCACAATGGACTAACTTGTTTACTAAATTTGGCTTCCTAATGTAAAATGCATATTTACTTTATTCTATTAATAAAATCAAAGCACATTTTATAAGAAAAAGTTTATTTGAAATTAAAGTATCTGATGATTTATGAGTACCAAGTTCTATTTCCTGCTGTGAGTGTTATATAAAACTTGATTTAGTTCTGTCATCCAAAATTTCATCTTTAGCAATCACCATATAGAAAAGAATCATTGAATATAATATAAAAAATAATTATTTGTTTCTTCAATATATTCACACAAGATATGAAGCTGTATAGAACATTAACTATAAGGCCAGCATGCCATCACTATATTTTAGGGACAGTTAGCATTAAAACATGTTAGTACCATCATTCTGGCCTTCAGCTGAAATTTATATTAAGTAAAAAGGAAAGCTTTTGACCTAGTGAGTCATCATGAAGAAAAGTGGATGCCAAATACAATTATTTTTAGTATGTAATTTTTCATGCTTTGGAACAGTATTTACAAAACAAATATTTTCTATCATTCTCTTGGTTTCAATCAACATAAGAGTACAGGGCACATTGACCATTCTGAAAGTGGAACATCAAGTTTAGGTTCAAATTTATTTCTTAACCATTAATTTAGAAACTATCAAGTGTTAAAGTTTTAAAATATATAAAAATACTGAAGTAAAAACAGTCCATCTGTAGCTTTTAGAGGGTCTATTATTAAAATGAAGCCTGTGGCAAAGGACATTAGTCAAAAGAAATAGTTTCTAAACAGAATATTTAAACTCAAAGTAGTAAGCATATGGTCAAGAATGTGAGAATTTCATCGGTCATTTATTATTGGATGTAGTCAGTTAAAAAAGCAACTTTTTAACTTTCTAAAATCTGGAATCACTATAACATTTGCACACTTCTAAAGAACTTTTGGTTGTATAGATTATAGCTAGGTTGACTTACTTGTTTACTATTTTCTAGTGATGATAAGGAATAACTGTAATGGAAGACAGACATTCATTAAGTACACTATTCTTTAAAATATAGTTTTATCAAGTATACTCAAAACCAGAATATTTATAAACCACAAGACCAGATTTAAAAAATATGGTTGAAGGATATTCTTAGATCTGTTCTACCTACACTTTTTTTGCTTCTTCTCTAGTCTTTGCTTTTGTATTGGAAAAAAATTTATGGGACACAGAAGTTTTTCATGTATTATCTACACTGAAAATATTCAGAAGGTGATGGGTTATAGGCAAACATGCTTCAAAATGTAATTTTTTAAAAAATCCAAGGAAGGTATATAGTCTTAGGTTTCCTAAATATTTTATGCTATTAGATCACCTAAGTGAAGAAAGTATTTCTTTAAACTCAAATAATCATTTTGGTTTTGACTTGACTTTTTCTTTGTTGTGTTTTATAATATGTATTGTGATTTTCATTAAAGGTATCTAATCTAATAATAGACAAACATGGTCATTGACCGTACCTTCACTATGCCTCCCATTGGCTAATCAGTGCGATATGCAAATTAACCGCCAACAAAGATGGCTAATTTGCATACTGCAGGCAGGGCGGGCCAGCTCCAGCCGCCATCCAGCCCCTGTTTGCCGCCTAAGCCCCTCCCCCAGCTGGGACCCCCGTGTGCGGCCCTGGGCAGAGGGGCTTGGCAGAGTGAACGCGCAGCCTAAGCCCCGCCCCAAGCCGGGACCCCCATCTGCGGCCCTGGGCGGAGGGGCTTGGCAGCGTGATCGGCCCGAGGAAGCCCTATTCCTGAAGGAATCCTCCTGCAACAGGCTTCTAGTGCTTCTTATAAATACCACTAAAACTTTAGAGAATTAAGTTTGTAGGAATGTATGAAATATCCAACTCTTGTTCCTTTGTTTTCTGCATAGGATAGATGCAAGCAACAATGTTTATGATTTAAGATGCTGTGATTTCTCTAGAATTTAACAAATTTTAGCAAATAGTACAAGTCAATATCAAAACATATCACTTTCTGTGAGAATAAAATGTTACAAATTCCCCAGAATGATGTGTTTGACAAAATTGTCTTGCATATTTTTTAAAGTGTAACTTCCTTGAAGTCTTACTTGTATATAATTAAGCCCTGCCCCCAGCCGGGACCCCGTGTGCAGCCCTGGATGGGCAGTACCCCCGTCTGCGGCCCTGGGCGGAGGGGCTTGGAGGCGCGATCGGCTGGAGGAAGCCCTATTCATGCAGGAATCCTCCTGCAACAGGCTTCTAGTCCTATATAATAAAAGCCTAATATGCTAAGTGTCAGGGCGACCGGTTGGCCATTCAACCAATCAAAGTGTAATATGCTAATGATATGCTAAGGCCACTCAACTGCTCACTATGATGTGCACTGACCACTAGGGGACAGACAGTAGACCGGTCGACCAGTCACTATGACATGTACTGATCACCAGGGGAAGACAGTCAATCAGTTGACCAGTCACTATGACATGCTCTGACCACCAGGGGGCAGACCCACCGACCTGTAGGTTAGCTTGCTGCTGGGGTCCGGCAGATTGGGACTGAGCGAGATGGGCTGGACATGCCCTACAGCCCTCTCATGGTCCCTCCCCAGCTGGCCAACCTCCTGCATCCCTCCCCAGCCCCGATCCTGCGCCGGTGGGGTCCCTCGGCCTGGCCTGTGCCCTCTTGCAATCCAGGACCCCTTGCAGGAAGTTGGAGAGCCAGTTTCAGCCCGATCCCGCAGGCCAGGCTGAGGGACCCCACTGGTGCACAAATTTGTGCACTGGACCTCTGGTTTGGGAATAAATGTGGTGTGTGTGTGTGTGTGTGTGTGTGTGTGAGAGAGAGAGAGAGAGAGAGAGAGAGAGAGAGAGAGAGAGAGATGTAAGTAAATTTTAATCTATACCTATATTTTAGGGACAGTTAGCATTAAAGTACCTTAATGAAGACTCAACACTCCAGAGGAGTTACATAGGTATTTCAAATATTGCTTTAAAATCTACACTGGAGTGTTGTTAATTAGCAAAAGAAATGTATAATGAATTTTCATTGGAAAAATAAAGATTGTTTAAGATAATAGTTGGTTAAAAACATTGTAGTGGCCTCATTCTTATTACATGAACAGAACATGATAATTTGGCCCAATAGCCTAAATACACTTAGACCTTCTAGAGCAGTTCAACGTGTTTAACCCAGTGATGGTGGATGAACTTCTTGACAATGTTCAGAAATTGAGAGTAAAAAAGATTTATAATAATTATTCAGAATTTTTTTGAGTTTTAAATCTAATAACAAATCAAATACACCAACAAAAAGCACCAAGGACTTGTATTTTTAAAAAATTTCTAGTAATTCATTTTTTAAAATATTTTACAAAAGAGATATTGGTCTGTGAGAGATTAGTTAAATGATACTCTGAGACACAATACACTAGTTCCTTTCTAGTCTTATGTCCAAGTGCCCACCTCGAATAGAGACTTGAATAGAGATTGTTGGTCTTGCATCACAATACTATCAGATCCTAAGGTGTGAATCTTTTATGCATGAGGCTGTCACAGTGCTTGAAGACTGAGAAATTTGTGCAACTGTTCTGTTTCTTTATTTTTTTAAAGTAATTTTTAAAATTGATTTCGGAGAAGAAGGGAAAGGGAGAGAGAAACAGATACATTAATGATGAGAATTGTTGATTGGCTGCCTCCTGCACACCACCTACTGGGGATGGTGCCCACAACCTGGGCAGGCACCCTGACTGGGAATTGAACCATGACCTCCTGGCTGGGCCTGTTTCTTTTATCCTTCCTGCTTGATACTAAACGTTGGTATGTTTGCTTAAATTTGACCTTTCAAATGTAACCCAATACTTTTCAAGTTACATTTTCATGTAATAACCCACCTGGTATCCGGTTGTGGTTGAGCAGACAAGCAGTGTGCATTGTCCTCCATACGAACTCCAATATTTACCAAAGAATGTCCAAATTGCTAAAATGCCTAATTGGCTAAGGTCATTTTGCCACTTCTTTTCTTAGTTCACTCAGCTTTTCCTCCAGATTTTCTATTTTGAAACCTATGCAATTTGTATTTCCTTTTTTTTCAAATACTCAGAGGTATAGATTAATTATTACGAAAGTCAATATAATAATGCACAACATTTGTGGAGGAGCAGAATTATAACTGAAGTTATAAAACATGCACAGAGAACTTTCTCCAGGGTGTTATAACTCTATCTTTACTCCCAGCTGCTTCACTTGTTAAGGAGTCCGAGCATGACCAAAATGGAAGCACGCAAATGTGAACAATTGAATACTGACCATAAGCACATTACAAAAAACCGCTCACCCTTGTTTTGGTCATGGCTCTACCATAAACTTTGTAGTACTTTCAAATACAAAGGCTAAGAATATGGCGACAACAACTGGCAGCTTTCCCAGATTTAACTATCTAACCTTGTATTAACTTCAAGAAAGATGGATTTCCCAATAAAAAATTAGGGCTCTCAGTAGCTGTGTAGGAGAGACTGGGAATATGACTGATATCCTAAATGTAAACTTTAATGATTACCACTTAGATATTTAAAGTTCTGCAATTGCTCCTATTTGGCTTATTACAAGGGAAATAATCACCTCTACAGATGTTTCTCAATGCATAATAAATTAAAAAGCATGCAATTCTTTTTATCAAGTATTTGTTTTGAAATATTTACTCTCCAAAAATATGGTATTTTTGAATCACTATATTCCTCAGGGGAAGGAAGGAAGGAAGGAAGGAAGGAAGGAAGGAAGGAAGGAAGGAAGGAAGGAAGGAAGGAAGGAAGGAATTTTGAGTTTAGGGAGCTACTTGAGCAGAGGAGTAGCTGTAAGGCTGGGCATGAAATACAGAGGAATATACAGAAAAGAACACATTATCAGTTGAATATCTGCCACATGGAAATGGTAAAGATTAGGAGAAGGAGAAGGAGAAGGAGAGGGGAGAGGGGAGAGGGGAGAGAGGAGAGAGGAGAGAGGAGAGAGGAGAGAAAAGGTGAGGCTGCTCTGGTATTTAGGGTGAATTATTGTTTGTTGCTCTACTATAAACTGAGTTCTGTTTTATAAAGTGTTTATAATGACAAGCAATAAACAAATCTAATGTGTTAATATGATTCATACTATATAGTGTGGAGCTGGCCCTTAAGCTATTTGAAAAAAAAGTAGAGTTTTATCTACTGACATTGGTAACATAACTGCCTTATGTCACATAAACATCTAACATGACAACACGATAATGCTAGTAAATTAAAATATAATAAATCTCATGAATTCCCTTGTATGAAGTCTCATATAATTCTGTAAATTATATGAGAATAATACTTTTCTTTAATTTTGGTTTTAATAAAACATTTGAAATTAAATCTTAGTCAAATATTCTTTGGTGGAATAATTTCAAATTATTTCAATAGAAATATATATGGTAAGAGTCCATGACATTTTGTAACATATAGATATGTACAAAGCACTCACAGGAAAAATTGTGAGCCAGAACATGAATAGCCAGCTCACAAATGATTCATACGTTCTCAACCGTTAAAAGCCGCATTGTACAGTTTGAAAGACTAATAAGTTAGGATGAAAATTAAACTCCACATGTAAAACCTTATCAGTTTACAAAGAACTTTAATATGTACTATCGCATTTCTATGTACTATTATCTCAAAAACGTTCAGGAGTAAGCAAAGCAAAGCAAAGCATGGATCTTTATCCCCATTTGAGGAAGCCAATGCTCAAGTAGGGTGAATGACTTGAGTTTCACACAGTTGGTATCAAGTGATGCTTGATTCATTGGTTCTCTTGCACAATTCCTCCCTATATCCCTGGGTATCAGGCAGTGGCCATGTTTCCTATGTGGCTGTGAATTAATGATCCTAGTTTACCACACACTGCTAAATTAATCTATTTATATAATTGAAGATGCCAGGATACTAGTCAAGGCCACTGTGGATATTGAGGGTAATTTTAGCTGTCTCCTCTTTGTTTACAGCACATTAAGCATCGTTTAGGCAGTTACAGCTAGTTTAGGGACCTCAAGCTCCCAACCCTATAACACCATAAACTTTGTGGTAGATTTGTAACACATGTCTATATTTTCAGGGATTTTCCCCCGGGGAATTCTCAATGCACAAAACAAAATCTAATCCCAGGAAATGAAGGGAATGATAGAGTAATGGATGGATAAAGTAGATGAACTGACAGTGAAAGAATGACATACAAATCAGAGGAAGAATGAAGTGATTGCCAGTGGAAACATTGATAAGCCCCTAGCAAAACCCCAATCTAAAGGTTCAGTTTTAACAGATTGAGCAGTTTCAGAAAGTCAAAGGTAAAAATTACAAGTTAATATTACGTCTTGCTCACTTTTTAGACAAAATGCCTACCATTCATGCATGCAGGCTGTCACTGTCAAGATTAAACTGTCCATAATCCAAGATGAATTTTTACATTTTGACATTTAAGTTTTTTTCTTGACATCTGGCCAGAGCTGGAAATCCAGCGAACCATGACTTCTTGACAGAATGACAGGGACAAGGGAAGCATCTTCTTCTCCCCCTCTTTATATTGGAAGAGGTATAATATCTAAACCTGCTTTCCAAAAGTTAGTTCCACAAGATATTAATAACAAAAAAGAAAAAAAAACTTCCAGGGTCAAATCATTTGGGGAATCATTGAGTAATGTCAAATTTTAAAGGTTTCTATATTTCAGAAGTTATTGTGGCCTTAATTACACCATTGGTTACCAAATCTCTGTTTTTTCTGTAGAGTAACTTATAGGGATGTGTTCCAGGTAAACATAATGGGAAATGCTACCCTAAGGAAAGGGTATAGTTATTCCTGCCACACCCACAATCGCAGTCCTGGAACTTGGCCAACGCTGACATTGTCTTGGTAGCCAAGGTTCTCTGTAGGTTCTGGGCTTCACGTGTCACTGTTTTTAGAGACCATTTCCCCCTAAATGGGGATAGAATTTTATAGTTACTGACAGATCAAGGCTGATCCCCAGTTGCACTGAGAGTGGTTGGTATATAAAACAACAACAACCACAATACCAATATTACAGTGAAACAAATGTGCTAATATCAAATATCTATGTCATGGTCAAATTTTCCAAATTAATTCAAACATTTTTTAAAGTTGGTTTCTTGACTGACCAAATAAGCTGCATACAAAATGAATATACCTCTTAAAACTAATTTCAATCTATAGTTATGCCCTCCTTTTTTTTCCTTTTTAATATTTGTTATTTTTTAAAATACTGAAAAACTTGTCACATAGATTTTTCCATTTCTAGATTTTAAGAATTGCATCTTGTATCATCACTTAATATGTTCCTTGTCCTTTTATATACATTTTATATAAATTTGTGAATAGGCTTAACTTTGTTCAGGTTTGATTTCTGGGACAAGACTACTTCATAGGTGGAGTTTTGTTCTTCCATCAAGAGTCATGTAATGTCCAGATGTCTCTCTTTTTTTGTGATGTTAACAATAGCAACTGATGATCACTGTCCAAATGTGCTATTTCATTAAGGGTTGGCAGAGTATAGTGATTTTTCTAATTTTGTCATTCCTTCATCATTAACTAGAGTATATCTACAAAGGAAAATGCACTCTTATCTACTATTTGGTTACAGTTTTTATGAATATCAGGTGAAATGCTGGCTTCCCCTCTTCCCCCACATTTATTTACTACATTTCAGAATACAAAGTTAGTTCCAAAGAAGCCAGGAATTGAATTTATTTTTTTTTACTTTTAAAATTATTTTATTCTTTGTTATGACAAATTCATGGATTATAAAATGTTTGATATTTAACCCTTTATTATTTTTATTGATGCTCAAATTATACCACTTTATGGGCAACAGATAATATGTGACCTTTTAAGATTACTTTTTCCACTCAGTGTAATACTTTAAAATCTATCCAAGTTGTTGTAGAGACAGGAAACAGATTAGTGGTTGACAGGAGTTACAAGTGGTTAAGGGGTAAGGATGGATCGTATGATTATAAATGGGTAGAATAAGGAAGATCTGTGTGATGATAACCTAGTTCTGTATGTTGATTGTGATGTTTATGTGAATCAAAACATGTGATACAATTACATAACATAGCTGACATGCTTTGCACAATATACATTTCTGCTTTTGATATCCTATATAATAAAAGCCTAATATGCAAATTGATTGAAAGGCTGAACGACCGGTGGAACGATTGCTCGCTATGATGTGCACTGACCACCAGGGGGCAGACACTCAATGCAGGAGCTGTCCCCAGCCCACAGGCCCCAGGCCAGCCAAGGCGGGTGCGGGTGCCAGCGGGGGTCCCCCAATTGCCCTGCCGGTTGCCCCACACATTGGCCCTGATTGCCAGCCAGGCCTAGGGACCCTACCCATGCACGAATTTTGTGCATTGGGCTTCTAGTTGTACTATAAATATGTAAGATGTAACTATTTGGGGAACTTGAATGAAAGATACACACATTTACAAAATTTCTCAGCACTATCTTTGCAACTTCCTTTGAATCTAAAATAAATTCAAAAATATTTCAAAAAATAGTTAACATGTTTGATTTGATATGAGGTGGTGTTATGGACGGAATTGTGACCCTTCCAAATTTATATGTTAAAGTCCTAATTAATTGCCAGTACCTCAGGGATATGAATGTATCTGGAGATGGGAACTTTAAAGAATTTTAGATATTTACATAAGGTCTTTGGTGTGGGCATTAATATAATATGGCTGGTGTCTTTCATTATAGAAAAGATTAGAAAAAAGACACACAGAGTGAAGAGCATGGGAGACTCTGGAAGAAGATGGCAATCTATAGGCCAAGGAGAGAGGTCTTAGAAGATACCAACAGTGCTTACATATTAATCTTGTATGTCTACCTTAACAACTGTGAGAAAAAATATGTGTGTTGTTTAAGCAACTTAGTGTGTGGTACTGTTTTATGGCAGCTCTAATCCTATCTAATAAAAGGGTAATATGCAAAGTGAACATCACTCCAGCACACAAGATGGCTGCCCCCATGTGGAAGGTACCAACAGTGCTTACATATTAATCTTGGATGTATAGCCTAAACAACTGTGAGAAAATACATGTGTGTTGTTTAAGCCACTTAGTGTGTGGTACTGTGTTATGGCAGCTCTAATCCTATCAAATAAAAGGATAATATGCAAATTGACCATCACTCCAATGGGCCGCAAGGGAGGGAAGTTAGGAGTGACCAGGCCTGTAGGGGAGGGCAGTTGGGGGCGACTGGGCCAGCAGGGGAGGGCAGTTAGGGGTGACCAGGCCAGCAGGGGAGGGCAGTTAGGGGCAATCAGGCTGGAGGGGAGCAGTTAGGTGTTGATTAGGCTGGCAGGGGAGTGGTTAGGGGGGGGGAGGGCAGTTAGGGGCAATCGGGCTGGTAGGGGAGCAGTTAGGTGTCGATCAGGCTGGCAGGGGGTCGGTTAGGGGGTAATTAGGCAGGCCGGCAGGCGAGCGGCTGGGAGCCAGCAGACCTTGATTGTGAGAGGGATGTCTGACTGCCAACCGGGATTGGGCCTAAACTGGCAGTTGGACATTCCTCAAGGGGTCCCAGATTGGAGAGGGTGCAGGCTGGGCTAAGGGACACACCCCCGCCCCCCCACGCACGAATTTTGTGCACTGGGCCTCTAGTAAACTAATAAGTGGTATTTACAAAAGTAAGAATATTAACTCCAGAAACTCTGAAAACAGTCTAAGAATAAGTACTAATGATTCCTATTTTATACTTGAGGGAACTAAACCTTGGACCACTTACAAACTTATTCTAAGTAAAATTTAGAATTGAGAACAGAACTCTGCTCTGTTCAACTTGCAATTTCCACTGCATGATGTTGGCATCGGTCTTGTGAATCAAGATTTATTTTAAAGCCTTGTAGAAGAAAAATAAAGGCATTATATAATTCTAATCACATCTAAACTTAAACCAAATATTTTCTAAAAGTTAATACTTTGAGGAAAAAAATGTAGTGCCTCAGTAAAAAGGTATTTAGTAAATTTAGCATTTTTCATAATATCCCACTGTATTTCACCATATGGCAGCTGAGGTCTTGTCTTCTATTTAGATTCCAGGAGAAGAAAGTCATATGTATTTTTTTTCAATACTAAAACACCACCAACAATGGTACAGTTTACCCAAGTACCCATTTTTAATGAATATATATAAAAAATGAGGATATGGCTTATCTTCTCCCATTTGGAAACAGGAATAAAAAGATAAAATACTACCTACTTTATTAATGAGTTTATAACAGGATGTCAAGCCTATGTTATGACAGGTACTGTACTAGCCAGCAAAACATGTTATTAGTTTCTATTCAACAGTTTAACATATTTTAGGATTATATCAGTCAAACCACTGAAACTTGAATAATATGCACTCATTTTACCATAAAATAGTGTAAATTAAGATACAATATGGAATAATAGTGTAAATTACTCTTCATTAAATTAAGAAAAATCCAGGAAGAAATGTAAAATGATAAATACTATATACCTAGCTTTACAACAAATAGAAAAATATAAAACAATAATATAGCATAGTTCTTTATGCACTGAACTAACATTACTGAAATGAAAAGGCGATAAGCCATATTAGACTTCAACAAAATGTGAAAATGACTATGTACAAAAAATGTGTGTATGAGTGTATACTACACATATTATCATGTATACATGTGTTTCATAAAATAATAAAATTAGGGACAGTCCTACACTTTGTTAATAAACTTATGGATAAAAGAATATAGTTCATATATGAAATAACTATATAAGCATATAAAAGATTTACATATACCATTTTAAAAAGACTAGAGTTATATATTTTATTATATTATTATCTAGCACCACTATAAATTATTTAATTTCCCCCATAATTCCTGTATTATAAGGATCTCTAATGAATTTAATTACTTAAATAATATCAACACCATTTCCACATTTTAGGGGATATTGTTTATTCTCATATAGTGAATAGGGATGGTGATATTGTGTATTATGGAAGCAGTGGAAGCAGGTTTTTAGCATTGAACTGCTCTCTACTGTAGTCTGAACTATGGAAGTGTAAGTCTCTCACTATGATGGCCTATTACGAGAGTTATTGAAGCATGAAGGTTAAATACTGTTAAAGCATGAGCTTGTTTGCTTGGAATGTCCTTTATTCTAAATGGTGAAATATGTGTGTCACTGTAGTGCATCTTAATAAAGTCTGCATTCCTATCAATTCCTTAGTGATTTCATAAATCTCTTGGGGTTTAATTTATAAAAATCAACTATCCAAAGCTTAGTCTAATAATTCTACGAGTAGCATTGGTCAGAATGACAAAAGATCAAAGCAACAGACATACAAAATAAGTAAAGCCTAAGAGTACATATTAAATTATTTTTCACTAGCTAGCCACTAAAACAATTGATACAGAAATAACAATGAAAAAATTTGCTTTAAAAAATATTAGAACATTCTTCCACTGAATGTTGTGTCTGGGTGTTTGACTCTTTATTTCTGAATTTTTTAAGTAAAAAAAAAAATTACTTTTCTTACTGAAAGTATTGCAAGATGAAAGGCATTTTTGAGTGTTTTAGCTTTGAATTTACCACACTAAATATTTAGACATAAATATTGAGTGAATGTATAAATAATCAGATAAATTGGTACTCTATAAAAGTCCTAAGTTTTAAAATCAAACTGTAATATTAGTATAAGTTTGGATTATTTTATGCTAACAGAAGTCATTAAATGTAAGATCTGTCTCAGATATTTTTATATCTTTATATTTTTTATGCTTGCCAGGAAATTAATAATCCTAGAAAATACAGATTAACAAAATAAAATAAACACTTTGCAAAACACAAGCAGTTATATAAAACAATTTAACAAAGAATAAAGTGTTCTGGTCCTCTACTTTCCAGGTAGGCAATGTTGCTAACTTCAAGAAGATCATACTTTTAAAATCCAAAAAAGCACCCTAGCCGGTTTGGCTCAGTGGATAAAGTGTAGGCCTGTAGGCTAAAGAGTCTGGGTTCAATTCCAGTCGAGGGCACATGCCTAGGTTGCGGGCTTGATTCCCAGTAGGGGGCATGCAGGAGGCAGCCAATCCATGATCTCTCTCATCATTGATGTTTCTATCTCTCTCTCCCTCTTCCTTCCTCTCTGAAATCAATAAAAAAAATATTTTAAAAAATCCAAAAAAAATTTGTGCTCAACCTCTAGGGAAGTTATTGTTCTAATAATTTTTCACACTACTCATCCAAATGGGGAAAAAGATTGAAGGACAGAGAGAACTGATAACATGATTAAAAATGCAAATAAATTGAAAATTGGAGAATTTAATGTATTTGAACAAACATTATGTTTAATACAAATTGTATATTGCACCAAATATTAATAAGAAATGAAAGATTAATTTGTAAGATGTTTTTCCTGCCATCAGACTTCAGGGTTCAGCAAAAAAGACATGTAATCATATTTATAAAATAACGACCAATAGGATATGTAAGTATGTAGGTGAAAGCAGTGAGAAAATGTTCAAGAAGTCCAAGAATTCTCTATGTCTAGAGAAGATAAAAAAAGGCTAAAAATGATACAGAATTTAGAATATGAAGAATCCACTATGCTATGCACCCTGTTGGCTAATAGTGGACATGAGTCATAAATTCCTTGATTAATCCAACTTTATTTTTTGCTTACATAGTTTTGTAACTATTTAATAACTGATTTAAACATATTAATCTATATGGTTAAACATTTTATCTTAATAATTATACTTTTTAATTGCTAAAATGTTTTTAATCTGTTTTATATTTATTGTTTTAGTGTTTACTCATGTTTTAATTTCTTCATATATCTCTACAGATCCTAAATACACATATTTTTATATGTAAGATAACATCCATATCTGGAATTTATAAGACACTCTGTAGTCAGCTAATGGTGGCTCTTATTCATGCAAAAGCATCTGGAGATAATCTACATTTTTCATACGATTGAGATTATGACAATTGTAAAGGTAAAGTAATAGAGTGTACTTGTTATGGAATACAAGTCCCCTAGCTCTTCTAACCAGATCAGCCACTCCTATATTACACCACCAAATATACTGTGACTTCCCAATAATATTGTAATATACATCTCCTGTATCCTAGAAAAATAACCCTTTCCATTCTTCCTCTTGACTTACTCATTACTCTTAATGACATTATAATTCTTTCTGCTACCTGAGATCAAAAGCATTACTTTCTTTTCCATTGATTGATCCAGTCTGTAACTGATTCCCATCAATTCCACTGTGAACTTCCCTCCCACCTAAGCCTTCCTTTCCAGCCACTCTGTCCCACAATAAGTTAGGCCTTGATGCCTCACACCCAGGCCTCTGCAATAGTCTTCTAACCAGGGGTCTCTACTCCTATGTTTCCCCACTCTATTTCCTCGTGTTTCTATCTACCTCTATTAACGTTCATCTTCTTCAAGAAGATTATATTATTTGATGTCTCAAAAGCTAAAATTAGCTCCTTATATTTTGGTTACAGTTAGTTCTGATTCTGTTTGGCATTCTGTCTTTGGACCTCTTCAATTTTAATCCCAAAATGTACTTTCTATCCTTCACTTGCATTGATTCCTTGTCCTACCATTATGCTTGAATACATAAATGTATTTTCCTGTCTCCAACTTATTGTTTCCTACATCTAGAATATTATCTATCTGGGGAATATAGAGTCATAAGATGGGAAACTGGGTTAGTTGACGTTCTAGGTTCACTAAAACAATCTTTTCAAGGGCATAGTGTTGTTTTATATTTTTTATTCTGTTTATTGATGAAGCATGAGTGCAAAAATTATGCTTGGCACATATAATAAATATTTATTGAGTGAATATAAGATTCCTTAAGTTTTTATTTAATATTCTACAGTTCTGACCAATGGCACCCAAGCATTTCAGACCTCAACAAACATGCTATATTAAGTATTCACATTTGCAAGACATTGTATTAAGCATGTTAAATGATACAGATATTAATAATAGATGCAGGAATGTAACAGAGGCAGCAAACTGGTCAGTAGAGTACACTTTTCTTATAAATAACTTCATAATAATTATTTCTTTATCATCTATAATATTCCAGCCATATTTATTACATACACAGTATTCCAGCCAGATGGATATGTATAAATATGTATAGCCAAAATAAAAATAAGAATTCAGGAAGATTTCTAGAATATTCTATGAAACCATGAACTTTTTGTTTTCCTGAATTTTGGGTTCTCTAACATTTCATGCCAGCTATATACTATTCTGTCTTCTTATGTTTATAAAACTACTTATCTCTGGACACTTTACCTCCTTGGTCCTGGTATCCAGGGGTTGTGGTCACTTAATGAGACTTACACAATAATGATCCTTCAAACTACCCACCTACATTGAATCAGCTCTAGAAAGACCAACAAGTGAGAGAAATGATGGCTGACTGTGACTTCTAACCAAGAAAAACAGGTAAAACTTAGAGAAAAAGGAGCCTCAGTATGTTTATCTCATGCATTAAGTCTTAAAGAATTAAACTCAAAATCTTTTGATTAAATGACAATCTTTGCACATGGGTTTCTTAAGAATTTTATGTGTTGTAGTGAATTAGTTTACAGACCAAAATAATCTTTGGGTATCATGTATTATTATGATTCCTGCCTGTTAGAATGCTTTCAAATATTCAGTTCAATACTTGCACAGAGTATCAGAGAGATAAAAAGTTCCTCAAAAGCACTCTTACCAGTGTTAAACAATTCTCTCCTTTTAATTGGGTAGATGAGAAAAGTGTTTAACATTTTCAGCTCAATTATATATGACCTTGGCAATGGCAGCTAAGTTAATGACTAAATATTACAAAGGAGTCATGGTACATGTAATTATTATGAAGAATAACATGACATGCTATTTATAAGTGTTTATTAAAATACTCATAGAAAAATTATGCATCCATTAAAGTATAGAATGAACTCCTTTCAAATCTTTGTTTGCCCTAGGACTAAATTTCATAAACAAATTATTTTCCACATTTAAATTCTGCCTTCTGCTTATATGTTTACCATTGCCTTTTCTCTCTGTTTCCTCCCTAACAAGTGGAACTACAAACAATACACAAAAGTGGTACCATCATTTCAGAAATATGAAGAGGTTCTGCGGGGGTCATGCCAGTGTTGTTTTTGTTGATGTTGCTGTTGTTTTAAAATCTTACTTAGTGATGCACTCAAATCATTATTTTTCAAAGTCTCAGATATATTTTGAATTCTTGCTGCTTGACATAGTGCTCAGTATAAGAACACAGATTATCTGTATTTTATATAATCAGAATCATAGAATTTCAATAGAATTTCAAGGCTTAAAGGGCCCTTAGAAATGACATGGTCCAACCCCGACCTTTTATAGACAAGGAAACAGAGATTTGGAAATGTAACTTGAGTTAGATATTTAGTGGGAAACAGGGTTTTTAAAACCTGACCAAGGTTTCCAAAATATTCTGGAATATATCAAAAAATACTTTGCGATTTTTATTGTGGAAACCTAAATGTAATATATACCACTTTATTCTATTTTAAAGATAAAAGAGTAGAATCTGGTACAGATTATATAAATAACTGCAAATTTCAGAAACTGCCTTGAGTTTGAGTATCTCTATTTTTTTTAGATATGTAAGCCTATGATAGTCTAAAAGGGAAAAATAATCTATCTTATCTAATAAAAGAGAAACATGCAAATTGACCGTACCTCTACTACCCTCACAAGCCATGCCCACAAGCCATGCCCAGAAGCCAATCAGAGCGACTATATGCAAATTAACCCAACCAAGATGGCGGCCAGCAGCCACAGAGCTGGAGCAAGCAGGAGGCTTGGTTGCCCCAGCGATGGAAGAAGCCAAGCTTCCCGCCTGCCTTACCTGGCCGTGGTCTCCGCTCAAAGGCAACAAAGTTTCAATTATAGAAGATAAAAAAATCCCAGATACCTGCTTCCAGCCAGCCTCCACTAGTGAGCAGGTGGCTTGGGTTGTCCCTGGCGATGGAGGAAGCCAAGCTTCCCACCTTCCCTGGCTGGCCCTCGGCTCCACTCAAGGCTACAAAGTTTCCATTATAGAAGATAAATAAATAACAGAAAAAAAAGAAAAAGAAAAAAAGGAGAGGCTGGGAGCTTGGGTCACTGGGGGCATGGCCAGCCTGCAAACAGCCCTCAGCCCCTCACCCAGGCTGGCCACACCCCTATGGGGTGAGGGTCCCCACTGGGGGTCTTCACCAGCCTGCAAACAGTCATCCGCCCCTCACCCAGGCTGGCCAGGCACCCCAGCAGGACCCCTATCCTGATCCAGGACATCCTTTAGGGCAAACCAGCTGGTCCCCACCCATGCACCAGGCCTCTATCCTATATAATAAAAGGGTAATATGCAAATTGACCCTAACAGCAGAATGACTGGGAATGACTGGTCACTATGACACACACTGACCACCAGGGGGCAGACGCTCAATGCAGGAGCTGTCCCCTGGTGGTCAGTGTGCTCCCACAGGGGGAGCTCTTCTCAGCCACAAGCCAGGCTGATGGCTGCCAGCACAGCGGTGGTGGTGGGAGCCTCTCCCACCTCAACAGCAGTGCTAAGGATGTCCGACTGCAGATTAGGCCTGCTCCCCACTGGCAAGTGGATATCCCCCAAGGGATCCCGGGCTGCCAGAGGGATGTCTGACTGCCAGCTTAGGCCCAATTCTCCAGGGAGTGGGCCTAAGCCAGCAGGTGGACATCCTCCGAGAGGTCTCAGACTGTGAGAAGGCACAGGCCGGGCTGAGGGACCCCCCTGAGTGCACAGATTTTTGTGCACCAGGCCTCTAGTATATATATATATAAAAGGCTAAGTGACGGACCATACATCCATCTGACCATCCGACCGACTGGCCAGTACATATGACATGCAATGGCAATCTATATATATAAACAGGGAATATGCTAATTAGCCAAGCATCATGACTGCTCAGGAGGAGCTGCATCATGACCCCTCAGGAGGAACTGCGTGCGCAGATGGGCAGGAGGGGACTGCGTGCCGCCTCCACCCCAGCGGCCATGGGGAGGTTGGGGCTGGGGGTGGGACAGAGTGGAGACACCACACACAGAGAGGCTGGGGCTGGGTGCGGGGCCGAGCGGAGACACCACACACAGGAGCACCTGCCCCCACCCCAGCAGAGTCAACGCAGTGGCCAGGGGAATGCTCTGAGCAGCCGCTGTGCAGCTCGGAGCACGCCCCCACCCCAGCTGTGGTGCCGGCGCTACGGGAGTCAGGCACGGGTCCTAGCCCCCTATGGGGTGCCTCCTCCCACAGCAGGAGGCGGGGCGCCTCCTCGGGTGCTGGGCCTCTAGTTTAAAAATAAATGTTGACTCACGCATGCACGATACATATAAAGCTCTCGCTGGCACCAATCGCACACATGTGTTTCGATCTGTCATTGTCAATCATGAATTTGGTTGACACTTCTATTATAGAGAAAGGGCAAATAGCGATATTAAAATATTTCTTCTAATTAATTTCCTTTCAATGTGCATGAATCCATGCACCTGGCCACTAGTTTAAAATAATTCTTTAGCAATCTGATACTATCTTTTAGGCTGTCTCAGTCTAGAATTGGATCTACATATGTCGTATTAACTTCTCTCAGCTCTCCCTTCTAATATTGTCTCTTCTAACTTTAACGTACTGCCTTCTCAGTCTTAGTATATTTCAGTGACTATGCAGATGTAGCATAAGTTTGTATTAATGCTGCAGCACATCCTCAGCTCTCTGTGTTCCTGAGAATCGATTGACATTTTTCCTACCTGGTCTCCTGTGTATTTATGTACAAGTTTGAAAAAACCCTTTTAACAATTTTGCACTGAAATTTGAAGACAATGTTAAAGTATGATAGGGAGACACTGTCACAGGGCTGGCAGGGAAAGAGGATGCGAGGTAGACGCACCACTGCCCTGTGTTTGCTAATCCACAAGTGCGCAGGTGACTGCAACTATACAAATTGTCCCTGCTCAGAGAGTGACTCTATTACATTTTTTTTTATTATTTAGACCTTAATCAGATATAAACAATAGTGGAAAAATATTTTTCAAAATGTTAGAATATCTTGCATATAATGTACACATTTCAGAAAAACAGAAATTATAAAAGCGGGGGAAGTAAGAGGAGCGAGGAAGGAGAATGAGAAAGAAACAGAGAACATAGGGCAAGGGGTCCAGGGAAAATGGAGTGGTATACAATTTCAACTTGGAGATTTATGTTATAGATTATACAGGCACAGCCATTATTTTTGTATGTCATATAGGGAAAAAATTGATACCTTATTAATGATGCCTGCAGTAGAGTTACTTTAAACATGAATCACTAATCCCAGGATAACAAATACACTTAATGGAAAACTCTAAAGATATGAAGGACATAGTAATTTTTTTAATGTGAAAAATTTAGGTTCGGAGAAAGTAGAAAGCATTATATAGAAGGGCAAATAAGAATTATGCATGTACTTACCTAACAGTTAACAAAGAATCAAAGATGGAGCACCACAGGCAGATCTTTGGGTTACACTTTCACCCTCTAGCCTACATATATTTTGTCATTTCTAATTTTCTTCACATTACACATTATACCAAATAAAAATGATAGGTTAGCAATCACAAGAGATAGCACTAGAAAGTAGAATTGGGGTTAGCCAACTTTTTCTGTAAGAACAGATAATAAATGAATGGGAGAAGTTGGTACTTGAAAAACAAAAAGGAAGAGAAATATAAAAGTCATGAATATTACTACTAGAAAAATGAACCTGACACACTAATTCCTCACTAGCATTGTGGTGGGTGACAGGGTCTTGAAATTAGACAAATCTGAGTTCAAATCCAAGCTCCCACATTGTGTCCTTGAGTAAATTACTTCCCCACTCTAATTCTCGGTGTCTTTATGAAGGTATAAGAAGTAATTATAGTATTATTTTGTTTTTAAGCCTATTGAGAGGATTGAATTAAGTAACTCACATAAAGCTTACCATGGTACCCAATAAATATGAGAAACGATGTGGAAGAATGGGTGGTGGCTTAGTTTTGGTTAGTTTTCATAGTTAATAATCCCATAGAAATCTGTCATTTTTTTAGCACAGTTTTTTAAATTGGGATATAATTGACATATAACATTGTGTAACTTTAAGTTATACAGGGTATTTACCTGATACAATTATATTTTACAGTATGATTACCACTGTAGTTAACACCTCCATCATGTCACATAGTAATCATTTCTTTTTGTGGTGACAGCATTTATGATCTAGTCTCCTAGCAACATTCAAGTACATCATTTCTGTAAGCATTATTATCTATAATCACAATGCTGTGCATTAGATCACCAGGACTAATTCATTTCCTAACTGAAAGTTTTTACCTTTTGATTCACATTTTCCATTTCTCCAAATCCCCATCCCTTGGTAACCACCATTCTAGTCTCTATTTCTATGAGTTTGGCTTTTATAGAGTTTACATATGAGTGACATCATACAGTATTTGTCTTTCTCCACAATTTTTATTTTTCATTATTTTAAAATACGTTTTCCCTACTGAGCTATAACCTCATGATGAATGGACCTTGTCTGTCCACAAATGTACTCCCACTGTCCAGCACCATCGCTGACATGGCGTATGTGCTCATTCACCAGTTAAGTCCAAAATGGAAACCATCACCATATGCCACAATATTTTGAATTTAATTAAAAAATCAATTGGCAATCAATTTTATAAAAATAAAGATATTGCTCACAATTAGGGTGTTCTTGAATATTTTCAGCTGAAAATTCTCATGAAAAATGATTTTAAAGTTGGTCAAGGCTGCCACTTAGGGAAAACATTAAAAAATTTTTTCTTTATTGATTAAGGTATTACATATGTGTCCTTATCCCCTCATGACCCTCCTCCCCCACTCATGCCCTCACCCTCCCTGGTGTCTGTGTCCATTGGTTAGGTTTATATGGGGCATACAAGTCCTTTGGTTGATCTCATTTTTTTTTTATAGATGCGTGTGGTGTGAGGGGAAGGTCCGCTTACATCTAGAGAAGATTATGGCATACAATGCGTTAAATATTTTTGAGAGAATTAATGGACCCAGAATGGGAAAACATAGGCTAAAATGAGAGAAAAAAAAACTCATTTATAGCTGTATGCAAATAACTTCTCAGTCTCAGCGTCTTTATTTATAACATGGGGACAACAGTAACACTCAATATTATTGCTGCAAGGAGTCAGGGAGCAAGACAGCCTGATAAGTACAGTGGTCCCCCTTATCCATGGAGGGTACACCCCCGTGGATGCCTGAAATATTGGGCAGTATCTGACCCTGGTATATATTTCTAAAAATATACTGTAATAAAAGTTATATGAATGTGGTTTCTCTCAAAATATCTTATTGTATTACTAGAGGCCCAGTGCACAACATTTGTGCACTGGGGGGGACATGGGGGTCCCTCAGCCTGGTCTGCACCCTCTCGCAATCCAGGACCCAGGTCTAAGCCAGCAGTCGGACATCCCCCGAGGGGTCCTTAGGGCTGCCGCAATGGCGCTGCACTCGCCAGCCAAGAGCACCGCTTCTGGCTGAGCGGCGCTCCCTCTGTGAGAGCGCACTGACCACCAGGGGGCAGCTCCTGCATTGAGCATCTGCCCCCTGGTGGTCAGTGTGTGTCATAGCGACCAGTCATTCCGCTGTTCTGTCGATTTGCATATTAGCCTTTTATTATATAGGATTATTATATAGGATACTCACTCTTCTTGTGATACTGTGAGATTGTAAAATGTCTTTAGTAAGTCAAAAAGTCACTTTTTTCACTTAAATGAAGCACTTTCTGGCTTTTCTTTGGCATATCTGAATTGCCAGCATTGCTACCCTTATGCTTCATAGCCGTTATTAAGTAAAACAATAGTAATGTGAACACAAGCACGGCAATACTGTAAGTGGTCCATGTGATAACCAAGATGGCTACGAAGGTCTGACACAGCATGGAGACACTGAACAAAGGGATAACTCATCTGATAACCAAGATGGCTACGAAGGTCTCCTGTGTAAGGGCCAGGGAGCAGCAGACACAGCATGGAGACACTGAACAAAGGGATAACTCATGCCTGGGAGGGAGAGAGCTGGATTTGGGAGAGTTCATCATGCTACTCAGAACAGTTTGCAATGTGAAACTTGTGAATTGTTTATTTCCAGAATTTTCCATTTAATATTTTTAGACTATGTGTGACTGAGGGTAGCTGGAACTGTAAAACGAGAAACCTTAGATAAGAGGGGATTTATGCACAACAGCATTGAACACAGTGTTTGAGAAATAATCAGTGCTTACTAAATGCTACCTTGCTTAAATTAGTTGTTTTTATTTAAACCCAGGCTGACTATAAATTTAACCTAATTAAATCTGTGTTTTCTAAGCATTTAGGTTATTAGACTATTTAATGTCTGTGATCCATAACATAATAAACATAAATATAACTTATATTTAAATCCCTGAGATATTTTTACCTTTCACCAAAACTCCATAAATAAAATGTAAGGGGAGACATGGTTTTCATAATTGTATGTTCTTAAAAGAAAAGCCACTGACCTTAGTATAAGGAACCTAATTGATGAGTTCTGCCAAAGCAGCATGTTGCTCATTCTGAAGTTTCTGATTTTAAATTAAAAATTAATATGTCACCTGTGCTCACTAGTAATTTATTGGAACTCATCAATATTTCATGCGTGCCGTAGGTCAATCCTATGTTGTGCATCTAAAGCAGTAACGTGTGAGGTGTTGCTGGGACCCGCCCAGTGCCTGGAGAAGCTTCCTGCTCAGCGGAATATGGCATATCAGGGAACCAAGGAATCAATGACCTTTCTCTGTCCTGCTGTAGAATTAATGGCTCTCCGTGAAACTATAAAACCAATATACCTCTTACTAAGTATAAGAAAGGAAAGCACAGAATATCTCAAGATAATACAGTATAGATTTTCAAAACATAGCCATTAAAGACACATTTTTAGTTATACTTAATGTCATTGGAAAATACAAATGATATAAGTTTAAATGTGAAATGAGAATTGAAAACTAAAACTATATGTAAATAGGCCTAATGTTATACAATTATATTTTGTATGCACTTATGTTTTAAAAAATAGACTGGAAGAAATTGTGTACATATGATCATGGCATATGTAAATATTTGTGCTTTTTAAAAAAGCATACAGCTGCTTTTTAATTTCATGTAAGGTCAATTAAATTCTCACTCTAAGGATATAAAAATACCTGGAGGGTTAACATCAGTGCAAGTTGAGGCTGAAAGAAAAAATATAATCCAGATGATTCCTGGAGAGACTGTAATAGACTAAGTATAAACCCAAATTATGAGAAAGTAGAAATTAAGAGGAAGCAGAAGTCAGGAGTTAGTTGAAAGTAAGTAGAGGTTGATGTAGCTAATCTACCTACAAAGAGGAGGCCAAGAAAGTAACTGATTCCAGTAACTGGCTCTAGTGAAGCAAAGGAATGAGTGTCCTGGGCCTGACTTAGCCCATAGGTACTCGCCTTTCCTGGGGTATTAAGATTTTACTGTATTTCTGCCTGACTGAGGCTGAATGATTTAGCAACTTCCAGGCTTCTGGGTGAGTTCAATCAATCCCATTACAGAAGCTAACATAAGAGGATCTCTTCCTTACAGCAAGAGCTTAAATAAAATAACAACTACTGTTTAAAGAAGGAACATAATATATTCTATGGATTCTAAAACCAGTGGTGGCTCCAGATTTTCTATTGGAGATGGATTTTAAAGGATGCCATATGGTTGAGCCTAGCCAGTGATTATCTTGATGCCGCAGCCCTACAGTAAACTCACTACGAATTGTGTATTTTAGGAACCTTTAAGTGGTTTCTTCATAGCAAATGTTGTTACTTAACGTGTCTTTGCATCTGAAGTGGATGAGAGATTATGCATGGACTAAACTGCATTCTTAAATCCATGCAATAAGAGGTCCTGTGCTATTCTAAGTCCTCAGGAAGATATTGCTGGGCCTATACCAGCCCCCCCAGCACAGTATGGAACAGAACTGGGAGCAAGCTCAAAATTGTATGTCATTGATGCTTACCTCTCAAGTGTGCTTTCAGGGCTGCTTAAGAGCTTTTAGAAAAGTTTTTTTTTTTTTCTGAGGAACGGAGATGATGGCTTAGGTAAATGCCCATACTCGTACCCCCCAAAACCACATCAAATTTACAACTAAAATACAGAACAACCACTGAGGAACGGGGATGGTGGCTTAGGTAAATGCCCATACTCATAGCCCCCTACAACCACATCAAATTTACAACTAAAATACAGAACAACCATCACCCAGAACCGCTGGAAAGCTGGCTGAATAGAAGACCTACAACTAGAGAAGTAAAGAAGAAAGCACACTGAGACTACTAGAAGGTGCAGAGACGCTGATAGGGCTGGTCGGGCACCCAAATGTGCCACTTTCTAATCCAGAAGGAGATCGTCTCTGCGGAGGCTGCCCAGAGGAGCAAGGGGTCCCAGCTCTACACCAGACCCCCATCCCAGGGCCCCAGAGCTGGGAAAAGAAGTCCCTATGGGCAGTAAGAACTACCGGGCTGTAAAAATCAGTGCAGATCGGGGCTGAGTAACACACAGGTTGCTGGAGAGCCAGCTGCTCCTCTTAAAAGGCTGGCACCATCAACTGAACTTACCAGGTCCCACTTCCTCTGAGCTCCAGCACCAGGATGAGGCTTTGGGGGACACAGGCACATATGAGGAGGAACTGGATTGTCTGGCATTGGGGCAGAAACTCGGAGGCGGCTTTCTCCCAAACAGAGATGCTCACAGGTATCATTGTTCCTATGCTGAGACCTCCACGGTTGCAGGGCTGACTGGCAGCCATTTCTGTTTGCTCCACCCTGATGATTCCCTAAGACCCTGCCTCATCCAATTTATAACCCCACCCCAGCTGTGTGCAGCAGCTTTTGCATATGAATGGCCTGTCCTTTCTCAGGCTAAAATCTCTCAAACAAGCTGCAGCTGGGTCA
>NW_005356259.1:4939923-4967139 GCF_000412655.1 Myotis brandtii
ACCTCCCTGGAGACCCAAGAGCCAGTGTACCCAGTGGTCAGTGTCAGATTATACCAGATTATAATTCTGCACATCCATAAGTGACACACTCAAGGAGCAGACTCAGTGAGCACCAAAACCCCACTGAAGCAGTCCTGCTCCATAGGGGTGTCTCCTGAACAGCAGCTCTCCTATGTAGTTGCAGCTAGTTCTCATAGCCAATTGGCCTGGAGGTCAATTCCTCCCAGGAATACCAACAGTAATCAAGTCTCAATTATAACAAGACTGTGCTCACAGCCCACAAAGGGGTACACCTAGAGCTCCCAGCTCAGGTGATGGGAGGCTGCGTCACTGGGTCCTATAGAACACCTACTACACAAGGCCATTCTACCAACTTGAGGAGACATAGCAGCTCTACACAATACATAGAAACAAACATAGGAAAGCAGCCAAATTGCAGAGACAAAGAAACATGTCACAAATGAAAAATATGGAAGAAAGCAAACTACTGGATATAGAGTTAAAAGCCATGGTTATAAGATTACTTAAGAATCTTCTAGAAACCTCCAAGGGACTTAGTGAGACTTTCAAGGATCTTAGCGAAAATCCCTGAAAAATGGAAAAGGACCAGTCAGAAATTAAGCATACACAGATTGAAATAAAGAATAATATACAGGGATTCAACAATAAAGTAGAGGATTCTGAGAATCAAATCAACAATTTGAAATATGAGGAAGCAAAAAACACCCAACCAGAAGAGCAAACAGAAATAAGAATCCAAAATGTGAAGATAGTGTAAGGAGCCTCTGGGATAACTTCAAGAGTACCAACATTCACATTATGGGGTGCCAGAAGAAGAGAGAGCAAGATACTGAAAGAAATAAACTTACCAGTCCAGGAAGAACAGAAAGTCTCAAACAAGAGGCCCACACCAAGACACATCATAATTAAAATGCCAAGGGCCAAAGGTAAAGAGAGAATCTTTTTTCTTTTTTTTAAGAGATAATCTTAAAAGCAGCAAGAGAAAAGCAGTTAGTTACCTACAAAGGAATACACATACGACTGTCAGCTGATTTCTCAACAGAAACTATTCAGGCCAGAAGGGAGTGGCAAGAAATATTCAAAGTGATGAATAACAAGGACCTACAACCAAGATTACTCTTCCCAGCAAAGCTATCATTTAGAATTGAAGGACAGATAAAGAGCTTCACTGACAAGAAAAAGTTAAAGGAGTTCATCATCTTCATCATCACTAAACCAGTATTGTATGAAATGTTGAAGGGTATTCTTTAAGAAGAGGAAGAAGAAAAAGATAAAAAATATGAATATCAAAATGGCAACAAACACATACCTACCAACAATTGAATCAAAAAATCAAAATAAATGAATAAGATATCTAATGAACAGAATAAACTGGTGAATAAAATAGAATAAGAGGCATGTAAATGGAACAGACTGACGATTTTCAGAGGGAAGGGGGGTGGGGGAAGAGATTAAACAAAATCTTATATGCATACTAGAGGCCCAGTGCACAAATTTGTGCACGGGTGGGGTCCCTTGGCCTAGCAGGTGGTTGGGGCCGATCAGGGCCCCTCTTGACCAGTGCGGATCGGGCCGACTGGAGACTGGCTGTGGGAGTGCACTGACCACCAGGGGGCAGCTCTTGCATTGAGCATCTGCCCCCTGGTGGTCATTGCGTGTCCCAGCGACAGGCCAACCGGTCATTCGTTTGTAACTGTCACTTAGGCATAGATAGATAGATAGATAGATAGATAGATAGATATAGATATGCATTTCCTATGGACACGATAAGAGTGTGGTGAAGACCTGCGGTGGGACAGGAACTAGGTGGAGTGGGCAATGGGGGGGAAAAAGAGAGACATCTGTGGGCAATGGGGGGAAAAAGAGACATCTGTAATAATCTCAACAATAAATATTAAAAAATTAAAATTAAAAAAAGAGTTTTTTCCTCTCTGGCTTTCCATTGTATAATACTCCCCCCCCAACCCCCCTCCACACACAAACACACTCAAACTAAAAAAAAAAAATCATGAAGAAAAGGAAGAATTAATTATTTGTCTCAGAAGTTAAGGAAGAATGTTGGTGGTGATGTATGGATGGACATTATAGTTACAAGTGTTCGAGTATTTAGGATAGCACAGGCCTCCAAAGTATCACAGAGTCATAGCCCACATAAGTATCTCATCAAACTAGCACTGATGCTTGTTGGAGGTAACAGTGAAGAAGAAAAAAAAAGATTTGATAAAGGCAAGGGATTATTAAAGAAATGTAATTTTTGCACTGGGACTAAGATTATGGATGACAAATGGTTTTACATTATATGCCAATCATAGTTGATTGATAATAGCTACCTAGAGTACAGTGAAGAGAAAAAAATTGAGAGCCAAGTAGGGAATGGAAATACGTTCTAGGATCAATTTAGAAAATCTGCCACTGGCCTAGAATACCATATCATTGCCATTTCTAGACAAGAGAAGTCATGTGTAGAAGGAATGATGGTGTGAAAAGAATACAGGCTTTGCAGTTCAAATACCTGTTCTACATCTTATATATGTGGGGTTTGGAGGACATTAGTTAACCTTTTCCCTTAACCTACATTTTTTTCATCACAGGAATTATAACACCTATTTTATAATATTTTTTGTGATCTATAATAATAAAAGGGTAATATGCTAATTAGACTGGACGTACTTCTGGACGTCCTTCTTTCCAGACAAAGCCGCAGAGGGTGGGGGCTGCAGCAGAGGACCCTGGCCACAGTAGTGGGCGGGGGCCGGGGCCAAGGCCCTTGCACAATTTTCGTGCATCGGACCTCTAGTAATTAAATAAAATAATAGGTAAACTCCACAAAACATTTGAAGCATACACTAGGTGTCCAATAAAATGTTAAATCCCTTCTTTCATAATCTTTAATTACAACTAATACTATTTTCTTACAGTTAATTTTAAATACACAACCTACACATTAGGCTCATGCTTTATTATAATAACTATACTTTTTCATATCTTTGGCCCATGATTAGTTACAAGCATACAGCACAAATGATAGGTCCACTCCTGACTATATTTGCACAGCCTATATTGTAGGCTCACGGTTGATAACAACTGTATTACCTTATACCAGTGGTTCTCAATCTTGGCTGCACATCAGAATCACCGGGGAATCTTTTTAAAATCCTGATTTCTGGGCCTCATCCTCCGGAAATTCTGTTTCTTTGTTACTAATGTTGTGGCCCCACCCCATAACAAAGAAACAGAATTTCCAGAGGATGGGGCCCAGAAATCAGGATTTTAAAAAGATTCCCAGGTGACTCTAATGTGCAGCCAAGGTTGAGAACCACTGCCTTATACTCTAGGTCCAACCATTGTCATTTCTGCTACCGGAGCATAAGAAGAAAAGAATACAAACATCACAGTTAGATGATAGACAGATAACTTAGAAAAAAATGTGGTTCTTGTGGCAAGTACCCAAAAAACTATGCATAAGGTAGTCTGTTTTCATCGAATAGAAATGCTGACATTAACTCTTCTTTTGAAAAATGAAAAAGATAAAAACTCTCCGTACTTTTTGCTCAACTTTTCTGAAATCTAAAATGGCTCTAAAATCATCTATTAATTTAATATATATATATATTCATAAGTCTATGATAAATTTTAAAAAATCCAGGTGCATCCACGCACCACTGTGCCAGTCATGAAATTCCTGGCTCCTTTCCCTGTCATCCCTGCTTCCTGTTCTTTCTATTACTCCTCATCTACTTTATGACAAGGTTGGATGAACAATGTGTGCAATGAAAAGACAGCTATTCTGACTTTTTGGTGAGGCTAATACCTATCTTAATATATTGTTCAACTCTACTCACAAACCCCTAAAAGAAAAAACATCTTGGCGAATTAGGTTCCAACTATTTTTTTTGCTTGTGTTATAAATCTTAACGCTTAAATATGCTTTCCTTATACTGCTTGATTAATTCCAAGTGAAAGTCAAAAGCTGGATCATTCTACAAACCCTGAATCTAAAATTCAAAAGTCATTTGCCAAAATATCAGCAGGGTGTACTGAGAAAACTCATTTTGTCCTAGCTTAATTTTACCCATTTTTATGCAGGACTGGCCCAATAAAGCAGTATCGCTCATCCATTTAGTTATTACAATCTCTCTTCCAAAACTTGTGTTTCCAACAATTGTGCTACTGGGTTTATGATTTCCTTGGATTCCAGTTACACCATGTTATCGTCAGCCAAATCAAAATGGTACTGCAGCTACAAACCCCCCTCCTTTTTTTATTTTTTATTTTTTTAGAAAATATGTTGTCTCATTAACCCTGCATAGTTTCTTCCAGTTAGTTTACCAAAAATATGTGATTGTTTTTCATGTTGTAAGAAGGGTCACTTTACCAAGTATAAATCACTCTGGTATTCATCATAAACTTTCAGATTGACCCAAGGATTATCCCCTCTGGGCAAAATTTTCCACCTCTAGGGGTCAGCTAGTTAAATGCCTTCCTCAATAGATGGTGAGGATCAGAGAGCTTGAAGAGACAACTAGGGAGGAGATGAAGCCATGGTTTTATTTTCTAAGTTATTTTTATTAATAAATTAGTAAAGCTAGTCTTCTTTATGATTTGCCATTGAAGTCGAACAGTTGAAATTCTTTGAGAATATTATCATACCTACTTATCTATGCAAGAACACCTCTCCACACTAATCCATCTCCACTTCCTTCTCTCCTAAATTAAAAAAAAAGGTAGCACAAATCAAGCCTCTGCTAGTGTTTATAAACAATCTATATCTTTTTGAAAAACAAAGTCAAGCCCAGCTGACGTGGCTCAGTAGTTGAGCATCCACCTGTGAACCAGGAGGTCATGGTTCAATTCCTGGTCAGGGCACATGACAGGGTTGCAGGCTTGATCCCCGCAGAAGGCAACAGACTGATGATTCTCTCTCATCACTGATGTTTCTATCTCTCTCTCCCTCTCCTTTCCTCTCTGAAATCAATAAAAATACATTTTTTAAAAGTCAAATAATAATTATTTTTTAAATGTATCTTTATCGTTGAAAGTAATACAGATGTACTCTTTTTCCCCCTCCAGGCCACTCCCACACTCCCTCCACCCTAGGCCTTAACCATACTATTGTCTGTGACCACAGGTTATGCTTATGTGCATATAAGTTATTTGATTAATTTCTTCCCACCCACCCACCTCCACCTCCCCTCTGAGATTGATCAGTCTGTTCCATGTTAGAAGTACTATAATAATTATTTTTTAAATGTATCTTTATCGTTGAAAGTAATACAGATGTACTCTTTTTCCCCCTCCAGGCCACTCCCACACTCCCTCCACCCTAGGCCTTAACCATACTATTGTCTGTGACCACAGGTTATGCTTATGTGCATATAAGTTATTTGATTAATTTCTTCCCACCCACCCACCTCCACCTCCCCTCTGAGATTGATCAGTCTGTTCCATGTTTCCATGTCTCTGAATATATTTTGTTCATAACTACTATACTTAATAAATGAATTTGGCAATGTAGCGCATATAAAATTAATACCCAGAAATCAATGGCATTTTTACACACCAATAATGAATGCTCAGAATGAGAAACTAAAAAAACCACACAAACAATCCTATTTACCATTGCAATAAAAAATTAAGATACCCAGGAATAAACTTAACCGAGGAGGTAAAATACTTGTATTCAGAAAACTACAGGACATTGAAAAAAGAGGTAGTGGAAGATATAAATAAGTGCTCATAGATTGGTAGAATTAACATTGTTAAAATGTCTATATTACCCAAAGCAATTTATAGATTCAATGCAATCCCTATTGAAATACCAATGGCATATTTCACAGACCTAGAACAAACTCTCCAAAAATTCGTCTGGAATATAAAAGGACCCTGAATAGCCACAGCAATCTTGAGAAAGAAGAACAATGTTGGAGGGATCACAATACCAGATATCAAGTTAACTACAAAGCCACTGTCTTCAAAACATCCTGGTATTGGCACAAGAACAGGCATATAGATCAATGGAACAGAGCAGAGAACCCAGAAATCGACCCAAGCCATTATGCTCAATTAATAAGTTGTGAAACTATTATTAAGCCAATGGGTACTTGTCACATAGCCCTCAGCTAAGAAAATTCTTTACATTTTAAATTTAGTTTAATTTTTGGATGGATTTCTGGATAAAAGGTCACATCAAATCTCCTAAATATTTGTGCAAGCAAAGGTACTGAGAACATCTCTTGTATGGAGCCTTAACAATGCCAGTCTTGCAGCCTTAGCACTTTGGTTGGGAAAGTATCTATTTTTTTGTTTGTTTTGTTTTTGAGCCAGCAGTATGAGTATCATAGGTGATACTATATAGAAATTATTCACATGTAATCTTCTGTTTGTACTGCAAAGAATACTTTCATTTCACTACAAGAAAACATTTTGCTGAAAATCTAGTGGTAGAATTCTCTATTCATACATTTCTCACTTTAATTAAGTAGAGCATGGCATTAAATATTGGGGCCATAAGACTTTGATTACACACACACACACACACACACACACACACACACACACACCCCTCTCTGTTTAGAGACAAGAAATCTCAGGCTCAAAGTCCAACAATTTGCATTAAACCACAGAGCTGGTTTTAGCCAAGTGCCTGAACAAGATCCAAGAATGCAAAACACACCTTCTACCAAAAGAAAAAGATTAAGTGTTTTATTTAAATACCCATATACTAACTCCAAATCATGAAGAATTATATATGTTCAATACTCTAACAACTACCATAAATTATACATGAATACTTACAAGTATTTATGTATAACTAGATTTACAATCTGGGTTTCTGCTTCAATTAATTGTGTCAGAGACTAATTTTCCCCCACAACCCATTCTCCCCTTCTCCCTATTGGTAAAATTCTCCAGTGCTTGAAGTTCAGCGAGATGTAAGATTATTCAGCTAAGGATTATACTTCCAAGACTTAGTTGGCAGCTAGACATGGCTTCTTTACTAAGTTCTAAGCAAACTGATATGAGCAGAAGTGATGTGTTCAATCTGTACATCAGATTGTTTAAAAAAATGCTCTTGTTCTTTGCTTCCTCTTTGCCCCACTTCCATGTGATCCACAAAACACTCATTGTTGGTGAGACCACAAAATCTAGTCCTCAGAAGGACTATGTAACAGAGCTGCTCCTATACACTAGACCACCTTTCTTCTTGTGCATTGTGATGTGCAAGAGGAATAAGCCATCTTTTTTGAACCACTGTATTTGGGGACTTTTTGGTATAATAGCACAATTAATACCCAACAAAAATACACTAACCCTGGCCCCTTCATTTTGTGGAAATAACATTTATCATAAACCTTGCCAGGTAGCATTTCCCTTTTACAGCTATTTTCTGACCTATAGCAGCCACTATATTGTACCTGTTAGTGAGTCTACTAGAACCTGTACAACACTTTATTGTACCTGTTTGTTTATAATAAACTAGACTGGAAGCTTGTAGGGGGCAGGAAGAGTATCTTAGCTATCTTCGTTTCTCTAATGTTTCACATGGTATTTGACACATGGAAGGTACTCAAACAATACATATTGAATAAAAAGTTAATATATTTTTCATGGTGATTTTTGAGCAATATCAGATTCTTACAGTTTAATTAACTTTAATATTAATTTTATAACATGGCTTAATAGAAACTAGTCTCATACATAATACAAGAAAAGCCAAGTTTCTATACAAACTTGGGAAAATATGACCTTTCCAAAGTGATAAAGAGACTGAATCACCTGCTATTTAACTGGAAATCTTTTATAGGGTTTCAGATTTAGCACCTTCCTTACCAGATTGAAGGCTGTTATTGCCACTTTCTTTCCAAAGCACAAATACCCTTCAAATTATATTTTGTTAATTGGTTCTGATATATAGAGATTAATATTCACAGTCTTTCAAAGTCAGTCTACTTTTCTAATTTCTGATATTAAATCTTATTATCCAGTTGAGTATAAGAAAGTTTAATAATAGAAACTGATGATATCAACAATTAAAAAATATTGCTAAAAAACACTTTTTACTGAAAAAAAATCCAAACATAAAAATAAAACTAGTTGGTCTAAAAAGAAATTAATTATCTGGAAATAGAAGAGCGAATAAGAAGAAAAGTATTTTTTAAAAATATTTTTATTGATTTCAGAGATGAAGGGAGGAGAAACACCAATGATGAAAGAAAATCATCGATCGGCTGCCTTCTACACGCCCCACGCTGTGGATGGAACCCACAACCCAGGCACGTGCCCTTGACCGGAACCAAACCCAGAACCCTTCAGTCGGCAGGCCAACGCTCTGTCCACTGAGCCAAACCAGCCAGGGTGAGGAAAAGTATTTTTGAGTGCAATTACCAGAGCATGATATGTATAGGAGACCAGACAGAGGTTAAGATGAGAAATATTTGGCATAGCAGTAAAGTTTTTGCATGACATACCAACCACATTTAATCCTTGACAGTATACAATCCAGAACCCTTCAGTCGGCAGGCCAACGCTCTATCCACTGAGCCAAACCAGCCAGGGTGAGGAAAAGTATTTTTGAGTGCAATTACCAGAGCATGATATGTATAGGAGACCAGACAGAGGTTAAGATGAGAAATATTTGGCATAGCAGTAAAGTTTTTGCATGACATACCAACCACATTTAATCCTTGACAGTATACAAAGGCAGAAATGCTTTCTAAAAGTATGTAATTAAGTGAAACTCTTAGAAATTGCCCTGTAAATCTCCAGAGAAGAGGCTGGCTGGCTAAAGGCTAGGTTCTATAGTTGTCACTGCTGCGGTTGAATGGTCTTTAATTTGACCCCTAAATGAGGGTCACACCCAGGAAAAAGAATCAGTGATGCTTTTGACACAGAATTCTTTCCTGTAGCAGAGTAAAAAAGACACAAAAAGCCAGCTTTAAGAGACAAGCTATACAAAAAAAGGGGGGTGGTGGCTTGCTCATGTCATCTAAAATATTTAAACACCATGCATTTGTCTTGAAGAATTAAGCCCTTGGGGCCAAGTCCAAGCAGGAGGTGCCAAAGTACCAGGAAAATGAGCTATTGGAGTCTAATGTCTTCTATTCAATAAATTAACAGTCAACATAATAATTTAAGTAGTTCCTGCAATTGGCCAGGGCCAACATTAATTATTGTCAGAAATTACATGTTGAAAGGGCCTCTGGTGTTGTCTGTGGTCCTGCCTTGTTCTTCACTGACTCCTATGCTCAGAATGACCATACATCCCAGTGTGCCCAGGACAGTTCCCGTTAATGCCTGTTTAACTGGGACTTGACTATTAATTTTTATTATCAAAATTACTCCAGATAATATATGATATGCTCATTCCTTTAAAGATCCAGTCTTTTATTATTTTTTCCTAAATAGTTATTAAACCTGCCCACTTTTCTTCACCTTCATCTTCATCGAGGACTAGTGCACAAATTTCACATCTAGTCTTCCTCTTCTACTCTTGCTCCTCCTCTCCAATTCATTTTACATAATACTACATAGATTATGTTAAAAATAAAAGTGTGACATTACACTCCTTAAAACAATTTCATGTTTCCATTTGTGTTTAGACATATAAAGACCTGCATGACCCTGGCCTTGCCTGCCCTCTAACCCCACGTGGCACCACTCTCTCTTTTCTTTTCAGATTTGGACAAATTAAATGTCTTAGGTATCTCAGAGCTTTCACATCTGTTTTGTCTTTCTGTAATAGACTTCCTTCTCTTTTTACTTTTCGTTAATCCTCACCCGAGGATATTTTCCCATTGATCTTTTAGAGAGAGTGGAAGAGAGAGGGAAAGTCAGAGAGAAACATCATTGTGAAAGAAACACATTGGTTGGTTACCTTTTGCACTTGCCCAACCAGAGTCCAGGCTGGGGAGAAGCCTGCAACCAAGGTATGTGCCCTTGACTGGAATAGAACCCAGGACCCTTTGGTCTGCAGGCCAATGCTCTATCCACTGAGCCAAACTGGCTAGGACTAGAATTCCTTCTCTTAACTTTCTTCTTCTGGTCTTATTTCTACTCATCCTTTTGGGCTCAGTTTAAACACCATTTCTTCAGAGACTTCACACATCCCCACCGGGAGTCAAAGTCTGCTCCTTATTCTCAATAATGACATTATTCTCAATAATGACAATAATGCACAATTATTCATAACACCCAGACAGGGATTTCTGTAGTAAATATGTAAATAGATAATGTACATATCTATAATAATAAAAGCATAATATGCTAATTAGACTGGCCAGCCGAACGACATTCCAGATGTCATTCCAGACGTCCTTCTGGACGAAGCCATAGTGGTATAGGCTGAAGCAGAGGCGGTTAGGGGTTATCAGGAAGTCAGGCAGAGTGGTTAGGGATGATCAGGCAGGCAGGCAGGCCAGTGGTTAGGAGTCAGCGGTTCTGGATTTCGAGAGGGTGCAGGCCAGGCTGAGGGACCCCCACCCCCGTGCACAATTTTGTGCACTAGGCCTCTAGTTATATAATATGCATAAATGTAAACTATTTCATACATAGCTTATGTGCTCCACTAGATCTTCAAAATCTAAGCATATAATGAATATTCAATAGCTCTTTGTTGAAATAAACAAATGGGGAGTTCCAAATTTAGGCAGCCAAATAAAATCGTAAGTACCTACTTACTCCTTGACTTTAAACACCATCTTTGATTACATAGTCAATAGTTCACAATATATATACATTCTCTATAATTGAACACACAGTAAACTAAATTTAGACCAGCAGACATAAGATTAAGGTGAAAGGTGCATATATTTTGGCACACCTAATTATTTCATGTTTATTTCAGTTATGTTCAGCTTATGCAGTCAACATTTCTGTTCAAGTTATTTCTCATGCTTTCGTTTTCCTGATTTCTACTGATTTTGTAAAATAAAGGTAAATATAATAAAATATTAAAATAATTATACAAGTATAAATGTGTAAAGATGCTTACACTACTTAAACTGTTGGCTGAAAGAAAACACTATGATATAATAGCTAGAAATACTTGTTACCTGAATTATGTAAAGTTAAATTATTTATATGAAATTCAACACAAGGGAATCAAAGTATGCATTATCAGAAAGGCAAACTTAAAAAATCAAGGGCCACTTGTTTTATGATTCAGTTGATATTTAAAATGTATATCTCTTAGAGTGACTTCAACTACAATATAAAGAAAACTCAACTCATTGTAGCATGATCACTGAAAATACTTGATTATCTCATATCCTAAGGATTCTGAAGATTGGCAATTCCAGTGTTTGACATAGTGATTCAAACATGTCACTAGAAACTGAACTCTTTCTACCCTTCTGTTCTTTATTATCACTTTTTCTATAGGTTTTTACCTCATGGCTATAAGATGGCTGCTTTAGCTTCAGATGTCAAATCTTCTCATGACACAGAAGGAATAAAATGGTAGGAAAAACAATTTTTTTTCTGGATCCTCTCTCTTTTTATAGAGTAAATATATCTCTATCTCTATCTCTATCTCTATCTCTGTCTCTGTCTCTGTCTCTGTCTCTATCTCTATCTCTATATCTATTTTACCAAGAAGCCACCAAGAAGACTATGACTCTTGAATAGAACTGAATCACGTGTCACCTCCAAAATATACCACTGAAAAGGGGAAATAAAATCACCATGACTGGCTTAAAGTAATGATGATTTATCACCTGAGATGGGGAAAGTCTCACCTTCCCTGAAAACAAGGGATCTTAGCCCACTACATGAACATACGAGAGTCAGATCTTGGCAAGTTTTAGCCATTGACCTTTGAGAATCCGATTACATCAGATTCTAATCAGATTCCTCTGAATTAGAAATCCAAAGTGATCATAGTAAACATAATTATATAATTAAAATTTTGCTTCCATAATAACTGTTTCTAAAACAGAAGATAATAAATTAAAAATAAGAGCATACAAATTGTTAGAAGCTTTCCGCTTCTGAAAATATAAATATCTGGGTGGTTTTAGAGACTCAAATAACATGATATGTAAAAATAAACTTTTTTCAGTGCTTTTCAATTACTGCTAACAGCAAATACATACTAATGGTTCAAGGTTTTATTTAGCTGCATGGCTTTCATGATCATATTACAGTTAAGGGGGAAAAAAGACAAGCAAAAATATAGAGATTGATTTCATACTCAAACTCTCTCTTCCACTCCACTGACAATTATATTCTTAACTTTGTGTTGCATTAAAAGCAATGACAAAAAGCCATTTCAAATCACATCAACCTTTCAGTAGCATCCTATAGAAAGATTGGCTCTGAACCAAGTACCCAGGTACTAACTAGTTTAATTTTAACTCAGAGCAGATGGACTAGGGTTCTCAAGGTCAAATTTAGAGAACCTTCTTAGAGAATACCCCATGGTCTCTGTAACATAGCAGATGGTGAATATATTTTAGGGCTATTTTCAAATGATGTCAGCAAAACTGCATTTCTGTCAATTGTCTTCTATGGCTCCCGTAAACATGATTTTCATTCCAAGTCAAGAGTCATAATGATAGACCTTAGCAGGGCTTTCATAAATGTCATTATCAACAATGACACACTGAGGATTTATATTTCAACTTCTGAGATAAACTGCAGGAGAGGAAGCAGTGGGTCCCTTTAGATAAACAGACAGATATTGACAAATTGTGTTATAATGCATATCCAGTTTCCCTGTATAAGAGAAAATAATTTCTACCCCCTGTTATAGAATTTTAAATTGATGTTTCTTTTTGGAAGATAAGCACAATGTAATTCTTTTTGAACCACGGAGAAACTAAGAATGCAAGAGACTTACTATAGATGTTCAATAACTTATGCTTTTTCTTCTTTTTCAGGTATAGCTTGTATTTTTATTTTCAAGATAAAATATTGTGAAGGACATATATCATAAGGGACAATACTAGGGACTTACTCCTTCCACTCTGATTTTCTCTGGGGAAATTTGTTTATTCCTATTGCTTAAAACCTTATGAAAAAAGTTAATTCATACTTATTGGATCCCACTTCCAAGGGGGAAATGGAAGTCTCAGATTCCTTACTTTTTTCTACTGTCCAGGCCTGGAAAACGGCATCAATTAGGATAACAATAGCCTTTATCCTGGACTTTTAATCTTGATAATGAGAGGAAGTAGAGAGTTGGGTTGTCATAGCAACAGAGGCAGCAGAGGTGACGCTGTACTAATTCAGACTGTTCCTTCTACCCTGGTTCATAATTCCCAGGCCCTCTCCAATTTTTAGTTCTGGACCAATCTCAAGCCAGCTGTTATTATGTTAATATATTCTCTATTGTTTAACTAGAGCTGGCTTCTATTATTTGTAAGAAAAATGTTTAAAATACCGAAAAGCAAAATTAGACAGTAGAAATACTATTTTTTAACCTTCTTTTCCATTAATAGACCTTGATTTGAACATTTTATATGATCAATAAAAATATTACAAAGCATAAGTTTTAATGGTTACCTAGCATATCTTTGTATAAATAGACTATAGTCTATAAGAATCTATTTAACCAGTGCTGAATATTTAGACATTTTTTATTTTAAAAAGAGAATGCCCCTTCCCTGGTGGTAGAGCCCCTATATGTGGTGCCTCCTCTGGGCCCCCTTTGAAAAGGCTGATTAAGCCAACGTTGAGCATAGATCTAGCATTGCTACACACAAAATATTGAAGGACACAAATTTGTAGCCAAGTCCATGGCAGTTTTAAAAGTTGACCTGCTGTAGAGTAAGTAACTGGACATTCTTGATACTTGAATATGGACTATGTGCACAGGTAAAGGAAATAGTGCACTTCACAACAATGTGTTGTAAAGTGGAAAATGCAATGTCTTATATAAAGCTAAAATTGGTGCAAAAACATTAAATAACTCTGATTAGCATCTTATGTAAACACTAGTGACCCAGTGCATCAATTCATGCACATTGAAAGGAAATTAATTAGAAGGTGGCCAGAAGCACGGGACTGGGCGGGACGGGCCAGACACCCCCTGGAGCTAACCTCTTGCGGTTCCTCCCTGGCATCTGCGGAGTGAGTGGGGTCCCTCCCGCAGGTGGGGTCCCTCGGCCTGGCCTGGGCGAATAGGGCCAAAACCAGCTCTCCGACATTCCTCGAGGGGTCCTGGAGTGCGAGAGGGCACTCTGCAAAGTTGCTGTCATACAGGATGTGGAACGGAAATGCAAGTGTGCAGTAAACCAGATTCGGGGCTGACAGTGCCCCAGCAACAACATAACCCATGGCCAAAAGTGGAATTGTGCATCCCCCGAGGAATCGGGCTCCCTCCTCTCTGGTTTTGGGGTGTCGCAGCCCCCGAGGAATCGGGCTCCCTCCTCTCTGTTTTGGGGTGCGTCACCAGAGAACCTCTGCTGCCAAGTCACTGTAGCTCAGCAGCTCCTGCATTGAGCGTCTCACCCCTGGTGGTCAGTGCACATCATAGCGACCGGTCAGACAGTCGGACACTTAGCATATTAGCCTTTTATGTATATAGATCATTATACACAGTTGTGATGTTTTTACTTTGTAATACATTCCTAAATGTGGAGTTGTTGAGACAGAAGGTAAATTTTGAAGCTTTGGATCATACAGATATTTGCCCCTTAACAAGGAACGTTGTACCTATTTACCATCATATTAGCAGTATAGGAAGTTGCCTATTCTGATAAGATCTTATACATTATTTCCATTGTGAGAGGGTGGGTAGGAGGCTAGAAAACTATTCAACTTTACTTGCCCAATGCACAATTTAGAAAGCAATCAGTCTTTGTTTGAGGAGCCCCATACAATAAAGGGGATGACTTCCAAAGAACTCAATGTATGCCTCACACTATTTAAGAGTTTTCTATAGTGTTCTTGGTGCAACTGAATACAAACCAATTTGTGGTTTTTTTATGGATGGATACTGACAGAGCTCTCACACAGCGAGTTAGGAGGAGACAATCAAAGAAAACCCAGTCAGCTTGCATTATAGCTACTCCTCACAGCTGACTCATACACTTATTGCTCAGCAATGAAAGAATTTAATATCTGCCAGAGTTACACAAAAGACACTACTAAAATCCATTAAATTGGCATGCCAGAAAGAGCCTGAAAAGCACCAAGTCTAGTCCTGGCCCACAAAGTATTCTCTAGATTGTTCTATAAAAATCACATGGCATCTTTTTTAGTCAACTGGCCTTTATTTTAATCAACTGGCTACTCGTGTGGATGCTACTAACTCAATAAATGAAGCCATCTAGGTAAATCTGTGCTCAAACAATAGTACCTTGATAATTAGAGGCAAATGAGAGCCATTTTAATAACTTAGCTGCTGAGGAAATACACCCATAAACACAATTTTAAAATTTTTGTGTTTATCATGACTAAATAAACATCTTAACCCATGTATATATGTGTATGCATATGAATGTGTGTATGTGTGAGTATGCATGTATGTGTGTGGGCATATGTATGTATAATCTAAATAAATCCCAGGGCCCCGAGTAGCCAAAATTCAGTGAGGTGTTAATTTAAAGAATCATAGTTCATGCAGAGAAAAAATAATTAGAATACTCCAATTCTTAACCCAGTCTCTCAAGATAAATGCATTTTAATGCACAGCAAGTATCTGAGAATTCTTTCCTCCTGACCCTGATTTTCTTAATATAGTAGCTGTCCTCTGAATCATTTGTCCCAATCTCAATTGCCAGTTGTCCCAAATTCAGCCCATATCTTTTTTTTCGCTCTCCACCTCATCCAAAAGCTGCTTATAATGTAGAATCATTTAGTGCCTCTGATTGCTTAAGTGGCCCTTCTGTTTAATATACTATCTGGTTAACTATAACAAAGGTGTATCCAAGTGCCAACACTTGGTAAGCAGCTAGAAGCCAAGGAAACTAGAGGAATACTGTGATAATTCAAATACTAATCATTTTTATACCTGATTATACATTAATAATGTTGTTCTTGGCATATTAATATACAATCCATGACAAAAGAGCCTTACAAAGAGGTGGATAAGGTGTTCTATGTCAATTTTAAAGGTTCCTCGCCCAATTATTATACATATATTCTCCAAGGGAATAGATACTTAGAAACTAGAGCTTAACAAACAGAGACCTTTTTTTTTTCCTTTCCAAAGAAAGCAAACCTTTAATGGTCTTTTAGTGGATGTATAACGTCTTAAGTGGTTATGGCCATTTAAAATTTTTCTTTAATCACAGGAGAAACTCTGGAAAGAAGGAAATGATTGAAGTATTCACACATCTAGATACAAAACTAAAAATATGATTATCAATTGAATTGTCAAAGATGCAAATGTTCTGCAAAAGCCTTAAAATTATTCTAGTGACACAGTGAAACTATACCACATTGGAGTGCTTCTTGGCTATGAATTTGCATTGCCTTATTTCTAAAGCCACCATCTGTACTGTAAAAAAACAAAGAAATGAATGTTTGGTTTTTTAAAAAAGAATTTCACAACATATTATTGGTACCTAAGGCTTTCACCTTTTCCTTTAAAAACAGTGAGGTATTTGTATAATTATGTGTTGGAAGGAGAAGAGGGTAAGAGATTGTCAGCTTGTCAGCACTAATGATTTGTCAACAGATGCTGTCTTTTTGCAATTTAATGTTAGCTGTAGACTGAGGTCTTAGGCATCCTTTTATTTTTCTCATAATTACTTAACCTATTTGACTGCTCCAAATGTGTACAATGACCCTTCCTTAATGTTCATTTTCATTATGTAAAACATCTGTGTAAATGCATATGCTGAATTAATGGTTTTGTGCATTCCAAATGTATATTGATATCATAAAATATGATCAGTTTTAATGAAATTCATTTCTGACAATCCAAAATACACAATCAATGACAAAATGTTTCTCCAGGGAGCAATGAAACTAAACATAATTAAAGTATGCTGGGCAGCTCACTGTGTCTTTGAACAAGGGTCAATAAATTATGTATGTTCCGCATTTCCAGTTTGCTGGCCTCAGTAGCTGCCTAACAACCAGGTAAAATAAATAATTGCTTAGTCCAACTCAGACCTATAACAATATCTGCTAGAAGCACCTAAATTGTGCTTTGGAGAATAATGTTTTTAATAATTTTTAAAAATTTTTATTTTCAATCCAATTCATTATATCAACAAATATGTATACAATGTGTTCTCTGTGCACTATATTTCAGCATATAAAAAAGATAAATAAGAGTGTACCTACCTTAAAGGGTCTTAGCATTATATTATAATCAAAGAGGAGGGCAACGAGTTGACAGACACATTGCAAAAAATAACTATTACATAGAACAGGTACAAAACACTATGGAGTCATTCCTTACAACTACTCTAGGCTTTTATTATATTGTGGTCAGAAAATATATTTTATATGATTTCAATTTTTAAAAAAATGAGACTTCATTTGTGGCCTAACACGTGGTCTATCAAAAAATGTGGCCTTAGGAGAATGTGTATTCTAGTGTTGTGTTGAGTGTTTATGGGTATCTATTAGGTCTAATTGGTTTTTAACAAAGTGGTATTTAAGTCCCCAACTATTATTGTTGAATTGTTACTCTCTGCTTTTATCTAGTTTGCCCTTCATTATTAAATGACTAGAGGCCCGGTACACAACATTCGTGCACTGAGGGGGGGGGGAAGTGTCCCTCAGCCCAGCCTGCACCCTCTCCAATCTGGGACCCCTCAGGGGATGTCCAACTGCCAGTTTAGGCCTGATCCCGGCAGTCAGACATCCCTCTCACAATCCGGGCCTGCTGGCTCCCCACTGCTCGCCTGCCTGCCTGCCCGGTCACTCCTAACTGCCCTCCCCTGCCTGCCTGGTCGCCCCAACTGCCCTCCCCTGCTGGCCTGATCGCCCACAACTGCCCTCCATCTTGTGGTGGCCATCTTGTGACCACATGGGGGTGGCCATTTTGTGCGAGGGTGGGATAGTCAATTTGTATATTACCTCTTTATTATACAGGATAGTTTTGCTGAATTTAGAATTCATGATAATTTTTTCAGCATTTTGAACATTTCATCTCATTACCTTGGCCTCCATGATTTTTTTATTATGAGACTCATCTGTTGATCCTATTTAGGTCCCATGTGTGTGACTAGTTACATCTCTGTTGTTACTTTCAATATCTTTTGTCTTTAGCTTTAGATTGTTTGACTATGATGTATCTAGCTATGGATCTCTGAGTTTTTCCTACCTGAAGCTGTTTGAGCTTCTTGTAAATCCCTGTTAGTATTTTTCATCAAAATTTTAAAAAATCCAGCCATTGTTTCTTCAAATTTTCTGTCTGTATCTTTCTCTCATTTTCTTTTACAACTCCTCTTATGGGGATGTGATATACTTGATGTTTTTTCAATCTAAAGTTTCTTCATTTTTTTTCTCCAGTATTTTTTCTCTCTGTTGCTCATACTGGGTAATCTTAATGAACCTGACTTCAACTTCACTGATTTGTTCTTCTGTCAGTTCAAATCCACTATTGAGCCTATTTAGTAAATTTATCATTTTGATTATTCTATTTTTCAGTTCCAATATTTCTATTGGTTTGTGCCCTATAAACCATATCTTTTCATTCTTCTTCTTTTTTTTGGTGAGGCATTGTTCTCATACTTTTCTTTAGTTCTTTAGGCCTTGTTTCCTTTATATTAACATAGGTATAATAGCTAATGTAAAATCCAAGTCTAATATCTGGGCTTCCTCAGGAACAGTTTCTATTGACTGATCCCCCCCCCCCCCCGACATATAGGCCATACTTTCCTATTTCTTTGCATGCTTTATATTTTATTGTTAAAAACTGGACATTTTAAATGACATAAAGGGAAATCTGATTCCCCTTCCTCAGCGTTGACTTTTGTTGCTGTATTGTTATGTTTGTTGGTTTATTTCATGACCTTTCTGGAAAAATTCTTTAAAATTTTTAAAGTCTGTGATATTAATTATTTTTGGCCACTAAAGTCTCTGATCAGTTAGCTTAGTGGTCAACTGATTTGGCGATGTCCATAAATTCTTTCAACCAATCAGTCTCTCAGCCTTTGCTGAAGTCTTCTTTGCGTAAGTTGGAACACATAATGCTCTGGAAGAGGGTTTACAACAGTGTCTTAGCCTTCACTTCCTAAAGAGCCTTAATTTTAGAAAGAGATGAAAGATTAGGACTTTTCACATCTTTCCTGGACATGTGAACAGTCCTTTTTATGCATGTGGCTCCCTAGATTCCCAGGATTATGTTGAAGCTTTTCAAAGCCTCCTATGAATCCCATTCCACACTGCTTCCTTTTAGTTTTTTTTGTGTGTTTTTTTTTAAATTTTTGACAAGCTTCTCATTAGCCTATTATGGTAACAATATCTTGGGCATCTGGTATATTGGTAAACAATTGCTACTAATTGATTTCAACAAATATCCTGAGAATGAGGCAGAGAGAGGTCTGAGTTAGGTCAAATTAAGACAAACCCTGACAATGAAATTTTTCAGCAAGCTGCAAGATAGGTCAAAATAATGGCAATTTACATGTATGAGCATTTGGAAATCTCCAAACCCATTCTGCCCCCTAGGATACTGGTTTCACAGCTACCATAGTTATGAGGCTATTGGTTTTCAAGCCTACCATGCAGAGCTAGGGAGAGGGATATGAGATTAGGGAACATTAAAATACCATAAAGCTCATAATGAAATTCAGCCAGTTTTCCTGCATAAATATTCCTCAGACTGCTGCAAACCTTTAGTTAGTTTCTAGAGTTCTAAAAAAGTTGATTTGGACATTTTTTGCAAACATCTTGATGCTAATGGAGGTGTGGATTTTCAGAGGTTCTTATTCTGCCGTTCTGAAAATGATCTGCCTTTCTTTTGTTTCTTAAGTTTATCCTCATTTTGCTGAGCAAAATGGAAAGAGCTTCCCAACTTAAAACACTGAAAATTAAAATGTTTTGTCAAAATCTGGACAGTTTTAAAAAATTTTATTAAATATGTCAAAATATGCATTTGTAAATACAGAAAATATTCCATTAGTGAGTTTATGTAGCTGCTGATAGCTAAGGAGAAGAGGCTGAGACTTTCTAAAAGGTATAAATATTTCATTACTCATTTTGCTTAGTTCAATTCCCCAATTATATAAATATAAATATGTATTTATGTATTTGACAAGTATTTGGGGTCTAGTTACTAGAAATAGAAAGATTTAATGACTAATTCAAAGCAACCAAATATAGTCTACCCATCCCCTCCATAAATAAAAGGAAAAAAGCCCCACCTCAAATGATTTCAAGGAAATGGTGATTTCAGGGTAGTTTCCCCAAATAGAGAATAGTTCGATAGAACTCTCTACTGAGCACTTCAATAAAATATCTAGAAGTGAATGGTTGTATTTAAATCAAAGATATTCATTTTAAAGTCAACTTCTGGTATTTTTTTTTAAATAAAATGGAACAAGGTTGCTCACTTTCTCAGTAGATAGATATGGGATAATTTGTGTGGACTGCACCACAGAAATAATAAGATATTTTAAAGATTTCTTAAAGTTTTTATAGTCACCATTTACTATTAACATAGATTCAACACTATACATTCAATGTCATGCAATGTTTAAAAAAGGTTTCTGTAATGTATATGAAGTTGTAAATGTAAGATTATGGAGGGTTTAACAAATGTTTAACCAAGGCTTTTATAATAAATCAGTGTTGAATTTAATTAATATTCATATATATTACCCATGATTAAAACTGTAAGATTTCACCTCCAATGATAATATTTTTTCTTTTAAGAAAACCAGGTTCATTTAATCTTATTTATAGCAATACAAATTCATAGCTGAATTTTTTCATATTTACTCTGATTTAGATATTTTTAATTATTAATAATCAATAATTGATTACCTAATAGCATAGAACATACTTATAGCCACACATAATTTCCTGTTATTAATAACAGATAACTCCTTCCTCCTTTCATATTCCTTTATCTGGATTCATTTCCTCCTATTTCAGCTATACTTTATTTGAATTTTAAAATGCTTTTCCAGCCCGGTTGGCTTGGCTCAGTGGTTGAGTGTTGACCTATGAACCAGTCGGTCATGGTTTGAATCCCGGTCAGGGCATATGCGCAGGTAACGGGCTTGATCCCCGGTGTGGGGCGTGCAGGAGGCAGCCGATCAATGATTTTCTCATCATTGATGTTTCTATCTCTCTCTCCATCTTCATTCCTCTCTGAAATCAATAAAAATAAAGTGCCTCTCCAAAAATGTATCCCATCCTGTTTGTAAGTGAAAATAATGGTGGTGACACTTCTCTTAAATTAAGAAGAGATGAATCCTGAGGACTATCATTTAATTGGCTTATGATATGATAATTCCTTGATTGATGACACACTCCACAGAATTTTAGGTGACTTGCTCACCTAAAATCTATAAATATTTTATAGACATTAGCAAAGGCAAATCTGAATTCAAAGTTAATGAGACAGCCATACAAAAGTGAAAAAAAATAAATACATGAGATCTAAATTTAAAGTCAGTTGTGGTTAGAAAATAAACTACAGCTGAGAGCTAGAAATGCCTTACTTGGATTTCTAAACCTTCTGTCACAGAAATAAAAACTTTCTTCTCTATTTGAGAAAGAATCCAAACCTATATATTAAATCACATCCATGGTATCTGTTGACTACATCAACATTTTATTGAAGGTGAATTCTGATACTGTATTAAATATTGGGTGAATTTCATCCCTCATACTAGCTATGACCATTTCCTTGATTTATCACACACTGTTCTCACAGTAGCATACAACTCAGCACCTAGTTTGTCTTTTTCACTGCAGTTCCACTCTGGTATTAAAATTTAAAAGACTCTTTTTCCTTCATAAAACCTTCAATCTTCATTTTTCATTATTCTTTAGCACTTTGAAGTTTAACAGATATTACATTTTATTATCTCCCTTTCCTAGACTATCTTATTCAGCATTTATTCACAGTATACTATATTTGCTAACTCTCTCTTTTTTTTTTTTACAGAGAGAGATAGAGAAACATCAATGTGACAGAGAAACATCGATCAGCTGCCTCCCACATACACCACAACCACCAGGGATCAAACCTGAAATCTCGATATGTGCCCTGACCAGGAATTGAACCTGCCACTTCTTGGTGTTCTGGACAAAGCTCCAACTGAGGCACACCAGCCAGGGCTATATTTGCTAACGATTATCCTTGGTTCTCAGAGTGCTCAAGGTCTTGATAGGTTTTGATTATATTGTCTCTCAAGTTCCTCATCACTGAAGATAATACCTCTTGTTGCTCTCCCGCCTCACAAACAAAAAGGAAAAAAATCCCTTCAAAGAAACCTTACATCTCAGTAGTCTATGAAATGTCACATCAAACATCATTATTCCTTCAGAGAAATATTGGTGATGTAACCATAATTCATTTAAAAGATAATGTTTGTATTAGCAAGATTTCAGCTATTGTTGTCAATTGCTTCTAAGACCAAAGTCACTAAATACAGGGAGCACTTATACTGTTATTAATATATCATGTAGAGTTAATTTATTATTTTAATATTGTAAAAACAGAAGTTAGCCTTTAAAAATATTAGATTACAGATAGATAGTGAAATATTATGTTTTACATACTATCCTACAGCTCTATCTTTAAGAAAATTATTTTTAATAGACTCCTGTAAGCCACAGGAAGCCACACTTTTTCTGTCAAGAGCAAAATAATAAACACTTCCAGTTTTGTGAGCTATATGGCCTTTTTTGCAACTACTGAACTCTGACATTGAAGCAGCAATGAATAATAGGTAAATGAATGGGCAAGGGTGCGTTCCAATACAACTTTATTTATGAACACATAAGTCATATAATTGTTACTACGAAATATTATCCTTTAGAGTTTTAAAAACCATTTAAAAATGTAAAAAACAAAACATAGTTTGTGGACAATAGTAAAATATGAAACAAGATTCAATCAGGGCCTGTAGTTTGCTGACTTTGATGTAAACCTTGATACTGAATTTTATTTCTTTAATAGCCTTTGATGAAAACTATAAAGAATATTAACTAGGCTTGGCTGGCATCACTCAGTGCTTGAGTGTCGACCTATGAACCAGGACATCCACAGTTCAATTCTCAGTCAGGGCACATGCCTGGGTTGTGGGCTCAATCCCCAGTGTGGGGTATGCGGAAGGCAACTGGTCAATGATTCTCTCTCATCATTGATGTTTGTATCTCTTTCTCCCTCTCCCTTCCTCTGAAATCAATAAAATATATTTTAAAATATAATATTAACTAGAAGAATATTTATGATTTCTTATGAAGAATAAAATTTATGAGTTTTCAAAAATCTTATTTTTTTAATTAAAGTATGCTCTATTTTTCTTAGTAAATACAAAACAACAAACAAAAAACTAGGTTAGATTTTATTATGAAATTCGCCTAGGCAGTAAATTTAAATATGCAGTTACATTTTTTAGCTCAGCTAAATGATTGGGGTTGGGATAAAATTGGTCTTTGTTTTATTGATTTGCTAATTGGATTGTCTTGTAAAGATTCTAAAAACATATTCTTTTACAGAACATGTGACATAGATATACTGTATCTGTCATCAGTTCCTAAGATAATACCATAATTTTGACATTGAAAAACCTCAGTTCCTATGAGAAAAAATAGGTTTGAAAGACCAAGCAAATATATAAAAGTGATTAATTATTTCAGCCTTCCCCCAAATAAATCAACACTAATAACAACAATAAAAACAGACACCATAAATAGCACCAAATGCTACTTATATGTAATAAATGAGTAATTGTGGATTCTGTGCTATTAATTTCCATATACAATTTATTACTTCTTGGAAATTTTCAGGATCTACCCAAACTCTAGTTTTAACCACATGTCTATAAATAGATGTTTTGTTGCTGCAGACAGTACACAAGCTAGGAACTAGTTTCTGTTTACTCTTGCATACAAAAGTTCAGGGCATTTCTGATTTTAACTTAGGAGTTGATGTTGGATTCCTAAGGCCTATGTATTCTGAGCTTTATATCTATCTCTTTTCAGACTTCATTAAATAACCTCTGGTCAATTCCTCTTACCTCCCTGTTCTAACCTTATCATATTATTCTCTCTTTCTAGTTTTTGTTCAACAGGCATAACCCACAATTTACTTATAATAATACCAACATTTTCACAGTTTCCTTGGAGTTATATAAAAGTAAATTTGTCTAAATTTGACTTACAACTATGGAAGACTCATGGTTGGGATATTCTTTAGATCCAGATTTTTAAAATTGAAATTTTGAGCTCTCCCAACCTTAAAATTTTGTAAATGAGGCAACCAAGGCCCAGTTTCCCCAATTGCTTGTTCTGGAATGCAGAAGCCAAGAGAAAAATATAATACCCTGTTGTTGTAATAAATAAAGGATTCAATTAGCCATGACTTCTTAATGGAAAACTAAGTCAAGATGGCCCAAAACTATGGAGAATCCAATCCAATTCTCTCAGAGAGACTTACCAATTAAGAGAAGAATATATCTGTGAATTTTATAAAAATAGATTATTAATCATCTTTCTAATAACCCTCCAGTAGCATACTGTCTGTTTGTTTGAGTCACTAAATAAAAGTCATAAAACCACAAAGTAATCGAAAAGATAAGAAAAGGAGTTGAGAATATCTACCAGCCAAAAAATTAGCTGAATTTAAAATATTAATTACCCATCATTTAAATATTAAGAAGTAATTTTCCAAGACACCTGTCTATCTAAGAATGCTTTTTTTTAAAACCTGTGTTCCTGTCCCAGTGTGTTCCCTAGGACAGATTTTCCAAGACACCTGCCTACCTAAGAATGCTTTTTTTTTAAAAAACCTGTGTTCCTGTCCCAGTGTGTTCCCTAGGACATACTGACCTTTCATTCCAATAGCACACCTCATCCAGGGTGTTCCGTGCACTGCACCATACACCAGGCCCTGGGATGTACATGTGACTAAACCAAGTGTTGGGTATACAGACTAAAAATTTAAGCAGGTAAATTTTAATTCAGCATTGTGCTAGAAAAGCAATTACTTTTAAAGGGTCGTGGAAGAACAGAATAGCTGTCTGAGTGAGTCAGGAAGGCTTTACAGAGAATCCTCTCCTGCATCTTTGATGGGATTCAGGGCAGTCTCCACAAACAGTACTAATCCACAACCCAGCACCCACATTGTCTGGTATCTACCAGAGCCCTTGCACTTCTTTGGTAAGTCCAGCTAAACATCCTAAGTTTTATCCTATACCATTAAATCCTGAAGTATATCCTTTCAACTCCTTGAAGGATTTTTCATTCCCAAACTTCTTTGTGTAAATAGTCCTCTTTGGAAAAGTCTTTTCATGCTTGTTGGAAAATAAACACTATGTTTCGCTCTCCACTATTTCTGTATGTCAAGAATCAAACATGTGTGGCAGATTTCTGATTTAACAAATAGTTCTTAGGGCTTCAGCTTTTGCTGCAGTTATGTGAGTTTCATATTCATCACACATCTTCAAAATACTTCACTGCTAGGAAAACACTCTGAGGTATAGTACATGAGGAGCACTATAGAATCTCCAGCAGAGTGCAGAATGAACAATCCTTATCTAAAGATTAATGATTCTTTTAGCTGTAGAACTAACTTATGGAACTGTCTATTTTTTAAGTACGGAGCTATGATTGAGATGCTTAAGACACATAAAAAGTTCAGCTTCCCATTTCCTGATCAGTAGCTATTTACTTACACAGTATAGGATATGAAATCATGAATTCTAATAAGAACAAATTCACATCTGCTCAAGCCTCCATTATCTGAATACAGCTTTCCACTCTGCTTAGTATATAGAAAAGCATGCAATTTAAACTAGCTTCTCCCTGCCACCCTAAGTGCTTCTTGGCTATCTCTGTTCTACCACTAGCTGTGGTAAATTCAGGAATTTAAAATAATTTTAATGTTAACATATCAAAATATTAATTGTCTCATGAGCAAATCTCATATATAAGGCATCAAATCAAACTAACCTGTTTTTTGGACTATCTGTGACAACATATGTCTGTATTGTAGTGAACTCTTGCAATGTAACCATATTTCTAATTCTAGTAATCTTTAACATAATGCAATGTTCACATTTTTGTTTAACATTAAAAACTTACACTAAGCAGACATTCAGAATCACAGGTGGCTCAAACACAATGAAAAGTCCATGTTTATCCTCAAAATAAGTTTGTGTATGACTCACACCAAAAATTATAGAGAAAAAAAAACATAGCAAAAAACAAAACCCAGAATTTTAGCATTATGACAAGATCATCTTTGAATGTGCCTGTTGAAAGGAAACCATTGTGAGTAACTTAATTATGAAAAATATTTAGATTCAGTAATTTACAGCTAATTTCAGTCAAAAGTTTAGAAATTATAAATGGAAACAAACTACTAATAGGTGAGGCAACCTGGATGAATTTAAAATGTGTTATGCTCAGTGAAAGAAGCTAAACTTCCAAGAAAACCATGGCTTGGATATTACCTTGGCTCTAACCCAGTCCAGGGCCTAGCCCTTATCTTTGCAAAATAAAAAACTCAATTGTCAGTACTAGGTGTTCCAGTTAATAATGCGGATTTTTTTCAATAGATGGAGTTAGTTACACATATGTTGATATATATGCGATTTGATATGTATGCTATTTTGTTGTATTGATAACAAGCTTCAAAACTTCATATGTCAAATTTGCTGAAGATGTTAACATCACAGATATTTTTACACTTAAAAATGTTGAATTTAATGCCAAAAAAAGAGCATTTGCGGGAAGTTATGATTCATTACTTTATTTTGAACAAAATTGCACTGAATACTTCAGGAAGCTTATGGTGAACATGCTCCATCTCAGAGATACTGGTGAATGCTGGTTCAAACGCTTTAAAAGTGATGATTTTGATGTGAAACACAAAGAACATCCAGGTCAACCGAAAAAGTTTGAAGACCAACAATTACAAGCATTATTGGATGAAGATGCGTGTCAAACTCAAAACCAACTTGCAGATAGATTTAATGTTGCTCAGCAAACAATTTCCTATTGTTTACAAGCAATGGGAAAGATATTAAAGGAAGGAAAATGGGTGACACATCAACTGAACAAAAGACAAATGGAAAACCGAAAAGTTATCAGTAAAATGTTGCTTCA
>NW_005356259.1:4967340-4984447 GCF_000412655.1 Myotis brandtii
TCACCAGACCTTGCTCCTTCAGATTACCACTTGTTCCGATCAATGGCACATGCACTTTCTGAGCAGCACTTCAAAACATACGAAGAAATGGAAAATTGGGTTTCTGAATGGTTTGCCTCAAAACAAGAAAAGTTCTATTGAGACAGTATCCACAAATTACCTGAAAGATGGGGAAATTTGTAGCTAGCAATGGACATTATTTTGGATAAAGCACTTTTGATGTTTCTCTTGAAATTATTGTGTTTTCTTTAATTACAAAATCTGCCAGTATTTACTAGTACACCTAGTATACTGAGAGTTCAGTTTCTTAAGGATAGCCTCATCCTATCAAGCTCACAAAGACTGATATAAAACACACACACACACACACACACACAGAGATGTTAATGGATTACTTTGCATGATATCTACAATACCCATATAATCCCATGGATTTGACTAGTTGATAAGCTACACAGTCCAACTGTTTGGCGGGCTCAGACTCAAACCAAGATGATCCTATATAATAAAAAGGTAATATGCAAATTGACCCTAATGTTCACATGACGTGCACTGACCACCAGGGGGCAGATGCTCAATGCAGGAGCTGCCCCCTGGTGGTCAGTGCACTCCCACAGGGGGAGCTCCACTCAGCCACAAGCTGGGCTGATGGCTGCAAGAGCAGCAGTCAGACATCCCGAGGGCTCTGGGGCTGCCAGAGGGATGTCTGACTGCCAGCTTAGGCTTGATCTCCCAGGGAGTGGGGCTAAGCCGGGGGTGGATATCCCCCAAGGGCTCCCTGACTGCGAGAGGGCACAGGCCGGCTGAGGAACCCCCCTCCCCCTGAGTGCACAAAATTTTGTGCACCAGGTCTCTAGTTTTATTATATTACTGAATGCTAATAGTTCTAGTAAAGTTTTGTCTTTTGGACAATTTATTTATTTATTTTGTCTAGATTTTACCATTACCTTTCAGTGCATTGTTTCATTATAATTTTGTGAGTTGAATGCTAACAGTTCTAGTCAAGTTTTGTCTTTTGAACAATTTATTTATTTATTTTGTCTAGATTTTACCATTTACCTTTCAGTGCATTGTTTCATTATAATTTTGTGAGTAAAGTAATATCATTGTTAATACCATGTGTTCTCTACCATATTGAAAAAAACACACAACCCTAAACACAAGGAGTGCAACCTAAAATAATTAGATTTACATAAACTTAGAAATAAAGTCTCATCATAAACTCAATAGACTTTTCATTACTGCAGTTTGTAGTTTAAATATATTTTAAACTTGATGATTTGAGAAGTTTACTCATTCTAATTTTATGTTGACTTATCCAAAATGTGTTCTCTTGACTAGTCATCACAATTCTGCCACTATATTTTATACCTTCCACTCTCACAGAGATTTTATAAATGTGTATCATGCATATCTCACATCTAAAGAAGACACAAATATTTTAATAATATGGAAAAGGAAAGAATTAATAAATTATCATTTTTGGTATTTTAAAATATTCTTCTATCCCTCAAATATACCTGTAAATCTATTGTGTTTTCTAAAGATGATAATAGTTAATATTTATAAACACAAGGTTATATGTTATTTGTAATTAAAAAAACACACACACTAAAAACAAGTATAAGCAGGTAAAGGAGAAGCTTGGAGATAAAAACTTGCCCAAAGGTACAGTTACCTAAACAGGTATTTTAACTCTGGTGTTTTTGACATAAAAGTCATTTGTCTTGCCAATGCTCCATGCTGCATCAGGATCCAAGTACCTCAATAAGCAACCCATAGAGATTTAGTTACTACAACCCACCATTCCAGACTGTAATAACTCCCATTCTAGAATTATATCCTTTTACAGTGGAATGGGCATAAGGATTACATTCCAGCCCAAATTTCTGAAGGACAACTCTGTCAGCAAAACAGTTATTTTGAAAAAAAATCTCAATAGCACAGTTATAGAAATTCAATTGTTCTGATTCCAATTTGGGACAACTTGATATGAAAAGCTTAGTTTTAACCAACTAAAAATTTGTCTCTTTGAAACTCCATCAGTTGGTTAGTCTCCCAATTGGTCTTTTGGCATTACACAGGCTAAATGTACTCCTAGTACTCCCATGTCCTTTGTACCAATAATTTGTTGTTGTTGTTGTTAACCCACACCTGAGGATATTTTTTCCACTGATTTTTTTTTAGAGAGAGTAGAAGGAGCGGGGGGATAAGAGAGAGAGAGAAACATATATGTGAGAGAGACACATATATTGGTTGTCTCCTGCACGCACTCCGACATGGGCTGGAGGCTCAACTTGTAACCCAGATGTATGTCCTTGACTGGGAATCGAACCCTCAACTCTGGTGCATGGGCCGATGCTCTAACCACTGAGCACTGTACCAGTAATTTTTAATTAGGTACACTGCCATCTTCTCTGACCCCTCAACGATAATTAATATGCTATGAGTAATAGTTTTCCTTCCCTGAAAAGACATTAAAACATGAGACCCAGAACTGAACATTCAACTGCTTGGGTTGTCTGACAAGTGCAGAAGATAATAGAAAAACTATTTCAGGCCTGTTCCTAAAATCCTGACCACCCTACTTTTCTCTGCATATTTGTCACAATATTTGTTCATATTAAGTTTGTGTTCAACCTGTAACTCTAAATACATGCCTTTATGCTCAATGTTCTTAAAGGCCTTGGGGCGGGGGGGGATTTTTATTCAGGCCTTTAGAAATTACAGGAAGTGTTTGCACGATAGTGTGGAACAATAAAAACGACTATTTATGATAAAATTCTACAAAGTTATCTTCATAATTAATGGGGAAAACTATGATTTTTCCATGACCTTTAAAATTCCTTGTCAAAACATTAAAATCTCTTTTACTGACAGACATAAAGGTATAAGGAATGAAAGATAGAGTAATTAATACAAATTTAGTATATACTCTTAACTTAAAAAACATTAGAAACTTTAAGAATTAAGAGCATTCAAAGTCGCTAATCATCCGAGAGATGCAAATCAAAACAACAATGAGGTACCATCTCACACCTGTCAGAATGGCTATCATCAACAAATCAACAAACGACAAGTGCTGGAGAGGATGTGGAGAAAAAGGAACACTTGTGCACTGCTGGTGGGAATGCAGACTGGTGCAGCCACTATGGAAGACAGTATGGAGTTTCCTCAAAAAACAAAAGATGGAACTCCCATTTGACCCTGTGATCCCACTTCTAGGAATATATCCCAAGAAACCAAAAACACCAATCAGAAAGGATATATGCACCCATATGTTCATAGCAGCACAATTCACCATAGCTAAGATCTGGAAACAGCCTAAGTGCCCATCAGTAGATGAATGGATTAGAAAACTGTGGTACATCTACACGATGGAATGTAACTCTAAACATGCCTTTATGCTCAATGTTCTTAAAGGCCTTGGCAAGGGGGATTTTTATTCAGGCCTTTAGAAATTACAGGAAGTGTTTGCACGATAGTGTGGAACAATAAAAATGACTATTTATGATAAAACTCTACAAAGTTATCTTCATAATTAATGGGGAAAACTATGATTTTTCCATGACCTTTAAAATTCCTTGTCAAAACATTAAAATCTCTTTTACTGACAGATATAAAGGTATAAGGAATGAAAGATAGAGTAATTTATACAGATTTAGTATATACTCTTAACTTAAAACATTAGAAACTTTAAGAATTAAGAGCATTGTTGTTGCTTTTGATTTAAAAAAAAACACACACTTAATTTGAACAGGGCTTGTCTTTGTGAATAATTCATGGTATGAAGTGAGTGCCTTTGCCATGCCTTGCATATTGTCACACTTCTTTCTGAGTTTGGATCAATTACCAACGTTATATTTTCGTACTTTTAATGCTGTGAACTATCTCTGAGAGTTCCTTTAAAATGAAATTTTATTGTGAGCACACCTTCCTCTGGGACATTGTCATTCTTTTTGTCATTTTCCTCAATTATGTCTATAAGTTTCCCTTCCCTATGTTCCTGGGGCTGCATAGCTTGAGTCTCTTGATTGGCCACGGTGTCTACATTTCCATGGTCAGCTATTTCTCCTAAAACTCCATTTATGTGCGATTCAAATCCCACGTCAGGCAATATAAATTTTCATTCATTTGGTACACTTTCATTTTCGTTGGTCAGTTCCCCTCATTTGATTATTTATTTTCGTAAAATGGCACCTGGGTTTATCTCAGGGAGACATGAAGGCAACGCAACTACATGTTTTGTTATCTGGGCTTAAATAGAATACCAGAAGCAGAATGAGTAATCACTGACCAATTTTGAAAGAGGTAATGTGATTGGTCACTGATCAAGATGTGCATCTGTTATTTACTTGTGGTTTTTGGACTGAAGAGCGACGAGTAATGTTTGTACTTTATGCAATTAGTCACAGTGCATGCATCGTAGAAACAGAATTTGAACTGCTACCGGCACTACTTAACTAAACCATGGCGACTGAAGCATTGTTGTTGCTTTTGATTAAAAAAAAACCCACTTAATTTGAACAGGGCTTGTCTTCGTGAATAATTCATGGTATGAAGTGAGTGCCTTTGCCATGCCTTGCATATTGTCACACTTCTTTCTGAGTTTGGATCAATTACCAACGTTATATTTTCGTACTTTTAATGCTGTGAACTATCTCTGAGAGTTCCTTTAAAATGAAATTTTATTGTGAGCACACCTTCCTCTGGGACATTGTCATTCTTTTTGTCATTTTCCTCAATTATGTCTATAAGTTTCCCTTCCCTATGTTCCTGGGGCTGCATAGCTTGAGTCTCTTGATTGGCCACGGTGTCTACATTTCCATGGTCAGCTATTTCTCCTAAAACTCCATTTATGTGCGATTCAAATCCCACGTCAGGCAATATAAATTTTCATTCATTTGGTACACTTTCATTTTCGTTGGTCAGTTCCCCTCATTTGATTATTTATTTTTGTAAAATGGCACCTGGGTTTATCTCAGGGAGACAAGAAGGCAACGCAACTACACGTTTTGTTATCTGGGCTTAAACAGAATACCAGAAGCAGAATGAGTAATCACTGACCAATTTTGAAAGAGGTAATGTGATTGGTCACTGATCAAGATGTGCATCTGTTATTTACTTGTGGTTTTTGGACTGAAGAGCGACGAGTAATGTTTGTACTTTATGCAATTAGTCACAGTGCATGCATCGTAGAAACAGAATTTGAACTGCTACCGGCACTACTTAACTAAACCATGGCGACTGAAATGAGTGCACATTGGAACTGTGCAAAGTGGGGATTGATGTATTATGTTACCCAGCGACGTCTAGGCACTGTATTTTCATCTAGTTACAGATAAAAATGCAAAACACAGCAGAACGAAGTACAGAATTCCGTGGTATGTCACCAACTTCCACTCTCCAAATAAAGATCAGTGTAAATTTCCCATTTTAGTTACAAAGAGAAAGAAAGCATGTGAATTGCTGAAATAGAGATATCTGATAACCTAAAACAAAGGGGAACACAATTATTTGGTAACTGTTGGGAAAGCATGCATAGTAGAGTGTCACTGCCTTTTTAACTGTGTCCACATCACGTACAAAATACTTAATTTTAGATTTTTGTAAAATTCACTAATGTCAATCTTACTGCTGTGTTTTGCAAATCTACCTTTTGAAAATTCCAAATTACATGATCTTTCTTATCTCTGTTTTCTCTTACTACTAAGCCCTGCTAGGCCACTTTTAAAAAAGTTTGACCTTGAGAATGTCATTCATTGAACCTTTACTTACAAAGTCTCCTAGTATACATGCTCAGTTAGCCATATTGGGTCATTAAAAGTATCAGATAAAATTAAGTATACGAAATCACTTTACAAATAAATTACAACGTGCTATAAAAAGTGAAGGTGTACTTTTCATAAGGCAATTTCCCCCGAACCAGGGAACTGGATACATCTTAAGCATCTGGGACAAACTCTGACCTTGAGAATGTCATTCATTGAACCTTTACTTACTTCTCCATAAACTCTCCTAGTATGCATGTTTTCAGTTAGCCATATTGGGTCATTAAAAGTATCAGATAAAATTAAGTATACGAAATCACTTTACAAATAAATTACAACGTGCTATAAAAAGTGAAGGTGTACTTTTCATAAGGCAATTTCCCCCGAACCAGGGAACTGGATACATCTTAAGCATCTGGGAAAAACTCTGACCTATTCAGGAAGAGCAGTTTCATTTTACCCATGTTTGCTCTGCCTTTTCCTATGCAAACATCAAAGTCTTTGATGGAGAAATTGGAAGCAAAAAGAGGTTAAAGTACTTTGCTTTCTGTGTTCATCTGTTAACATCATATAACTGCCTGAAACAGTGAACCTATAATGTTCTAAACATAGCCTAACATTTTATTTCTTGATCTTAATTTATTTTAACTCTTAATCTTTTTCTGCACTTTAATCTTCATTCCACTAACGACAGTCTCACAGGCTGTACTAAAATTAAATTTCCTAAAATTCTGCACGTGCTACTACAGGACCCACAGAGACTCCACTACTAAGTAAGGAGCCCAGATACCCATAACATGTACAATTTACGAATTTATGATCCATTGGGAGTGGCCAGAGAAAAAACTCTCCTTTTGAAGCTGAGAAAACTGAAATAAGAAAAGATAAAGTCATTTTTTCTCAAGACCACACTGCCTATTAGTGGCAAAACCCAGTCTGAAACCCAGATACCACTACCTCTCATTCCAGTAAGCGCTTCTCATTACTCCAAACATTGTTTCAGGTTTATCGACATCAGCTACTATGTCTAGGTTGTTGCTTTATTGCTATGTGGGTCTTTTCTTCCCAGAAGGCATTTTAATTTCTTCCTGCTTTTATTAAGTTGGTATATCTGACCTTCATTAAAGCACTTACATATGTAAACGATTGCCCTGCTCCCCAGAAAGATAAGAAGAGGGCCGCTCTACTCCCATCTGAGCAATTGGCACTGAATGTGCAAAGAATTGGGAAGAAAGGACAGGCCTGTATTTATTCCTGAAATGTTTGCAACCTTTGCAATCTAATTCCTGAACTAGCAAACACATTTACCTCAAGATGAAAGTTTAGAAATACATTTCACAGATAGCTGTAGATGTTCAGGGTCAGAAAAGGGGAAAGGAGTATTCACGAATAGAATCTAAATTGGCGCCAGACAAAACAAATGCTAAAGTCATGTTCACATAACCAAAGAAAAATTTATAAAAGTTTAACATTTACTATTATTTTTAGATGGCTAAATTATTGTCTGAAATAGAAGGTGCTCTGTTCTTTAGCCACAAGCCTGTCAATTCATCTGTTGTCAGATTGATATTTTAGAAAATTTATTTAGATTTTTATTTATGAAATGATAATGTCCTGTCATTAATTTCATTGCACATAGAAAAATCTTCACCAACCTGTGGCAACATGTGCTGAGAGCACTGAGTTGCCAAGCTTAGCCGGATTTAATAAACTTTTGGGGGACTGTCAGGCAATTTCCTTAAAATTAAATATGACATAATGACCACCTCACATGTCATCTTTTCTGAGCACTTTTAGCTGGTGACATCAAAATAGAGTCCCATAGAACATTTTAAAAATCAAAATTTTACTAAACTCTTTTATAATTAATTTTTAAAATATGGAATAAATATTATGAGGACCATTTTTTAAATTAACTCAACTTTTCTCTGTATTATTTAGAAAGGTTTAAGTTTGCTTAAGAAACGCCATTGCTGGAAAATGCACTAGCATCTCCTGCAGGTCTTAACATAAAACACCATTTTCCAGATGGTATTCTAGACTTTCCTATCCTAAGTTACTCTGTAGGCCACCGGCAAGGGACATCTTCTACCGAAAAACCCAGGAGCGAGGCAAAATCCAGCTACTGCAGATGAGGAGGGAGAGGAAAAGAACAGACTGGGAGAATTAAAGTCTTATGCAACTGCATGTCTAGTGTTTGAGTGATCATTTGATTCTCTGCACCTTTTTGGAAATGCATACCCAGTTTCTCCTTTCTCTCTTATAGGATTCCCTTCATTAAAAATGGCTAAGGCTCCCCATCACCCATGAGATAAAACCCCATTCCCTTAGCAGAATGTGCAAGGCCGCTCACATTTTCTCACTCCTGTACATGTTGTCCATCCTCACCACGGCGGAGACTGTGCATAGGCAATTCTTCTAGCTGGAATGTGTAATCCCCCTTTTCTATTTGACAGACTATTACTCACACTTTAAGTATCAGCAATCTTTTCAGTTAAGCTTGCAGAATACTTCCTGGGAAGCCCATTGTTCCTTTCTCTGCGGTGGGTGCCGTGGCATCTCTTTACACAGCTCTGCTAGGACTTAGCACCTTGCTAATCACCTGCCACCCCAGTAGACTGTGTACACCTTCACCTCTGTATCCCAGGTACCAAAGTAGTGACTATCTCATAGTAAGGAACTAACTCAACAACATTCATGAATGAAAGAAAACAGCACATGTGACTTAAAAAAAAAGGAAATCTGTTTCAATCGAATAATTTAAATACATATAATGACATAAATGTTTCTATCTTAGAATATTTTAATGGAAATTTAAATTTTCCTTCAACTAATAGTTGTTAAATTCTACAGAGTAGAGACCATTAAGGAAATCAAAAACCGCTACTATTTTTGATGCATATTTTAATCTGATGTTAAAGGGGATTACAATTAGGCCAAAACCTTTTAATATAATGTTAAATTCTCAGTAGTACTTAAATATAATTAACATTTAAATAAATTACATTTGTGTTAATTTGTAGAAAAAAATGAAACTGTTGGCCTATCTTCAAAATCATACCATGTTTTTAGTTAGAAACCACTGCAAAGATAATCTTAAACAGTTACAATCCTAAACATTTTTTTCATCTTTGATATTTATGTCACCAATGGTGCAAAGTCTTCTGCAAGCTGTATATTTTAAATATTATTGTTATCATAGAAATGCCATGTTTTTTGAAAAATAAAGTTCAACTTTTAATTAAACAAAATTATTATTACTACATAATACTTTTTTTATAATATTAATTCTTTCAAATTGATACTGCTAACTTACACGAGCAGTTTGTAAAGAATGAACAATTAATTCAGTTCTTATTAATATACTAGAGGCCCGGTGCATGAAATCTGTGCATGGGGGGGGGGGGGGTCCCCTCAGCCCAGCCTACACCCTCTCCAATCCGGGACCCTTTGGGGGATGTTCGACTGCCGGTTTAGGCCCGATTTGGATTGGGCCTAAATTGGCAGTGGACATCCCTCTCACAATCCTGGACCGCTGGCTCCTAATCGCTCACCTGCCTACATGCCTGATCGCCCCTAACTCCCCTCCCCCCCCCACCTTACTGCCTCTGTGTGCTGGCCTGATTGACCCTAACTGCCCCTCCTGCTGGCCTGGTTGCCCCTAACTGCCCTCCGCTGTTGGCCAGGTCACCCCCCAACTGCTCCCTCCCTGCCAGCCTGGTCACTCCTAACTGCCCCCCCCACCAGCCTGGTTGCCCCCAACTGTCCCCCCTGCCGGCCTGGTAGCCCCACGCAGCCTGCTGCTTGGTCGTTTGGTCACCCCTCACTAAACAGCCTGGTCGCCCCCAACTGCCCCCCCTGCCAGCCTGATCACCCCAAACTGCCTCCCCTGCCAGCCTGGTCGCCCCCAACTGCACTTCCCTGACTGGCATGGTTGCCCCTAACTGGCCCCCCTCCTGCCAGCCTGGTCACCCTTCATGGACCCCTTGCTGGCCTGGTCATCCCACGCAGCCTGCTTGTTCAGTCGTTTGGTTGTCCCTCACTAACCCCCCTGCCGGCCTGGTCGTAGGCATCCATTTTGTGAGGGTGTGAGGGTTAATTTGCATATTACCTCTTTATTATATAGGATTATACTGCTTCCAATCTGCATTCTCTTATCTGAATTGTCACAAAGTACCTCTTTAAAGATTTTTAAATAAATATGTAAGAAAAATTATATGTAAATATAAATAAAATAGAGATATGTAAATAACCAAAGTTGCATTTAATTAATAGTGTTTACTCTTCATTTAAAAAGCAGGTAAAATTAATGTATATTTTCTACCCCTCTATAAAATCTACAGCAATTTGTGAGTAACAAAAAGTCTTACCTACTTTAACTTAGACATGAATGCTTATTTTTTGACAGATTTGTCTAAGAAAATTGATTTTCCTGCTTGCAGACCTTCAAAGGAAATTGCCATGAATTACCCTGTTTTTTAGTATATGTTATATAACAAGATAATCATTAATTAACACTGATTTCTTTCCTTCTTTGCTCTATACTTACAAACTGATTGTCCTGTCTTCTAGTTTGCATTTTCTTCTTTATTGCAAGAAACTAAGTCTTGAGTTATTCTTCAACATTTTATTTAAACTATATTTATTTAAATATATTTGATACACTTATATAAAATATACAAAGTTGAGCTCTTAGAGAGGTAGTATAAATTCAACTTATAAATAGGTATTGATTAGATTTGTAGCCGCCATCTTATTTGTCAGTTAATTTGCATATACTCACTGATTAGCCAATGAAAAGGGTAGCGGTCGTACGCCAATTACCATGTTTCTCTTTTATTAGTGTAGATACTTATAGAAACTTCTCTAAATTCTCTTCCTGGGCCAGCGCATTTAACAACAATACGATAGTGTAGAGAAGATAGTTAGCAGAGTGTGTACATATGGCTAGAAAAACACTGAAATGTACATGATACATTTCTAAGCATGAGCTATAATTGCTGTTTTTGGAGTACTAATGGTGCATAGCCATATTCACTCTGGTTACTTCATGCAGCTGGTATGTGTTGGCTACGGTGACCTCATAGAAACCTATTTTCTCTAAATTTTGAAAATCCTCATGCCAAATTAAGGAAAACAGGAACTTGGCCTTATTAAATGCAATCCAGGTCCTTACCATCAATTAAATAGCACATAGACATAACCTTCAAACTCATAGTTATTTGTGCAACTTTGACTGAAAAGATTATTCCTGCCCAACAGGTGTGGCTCAGTGGTTGAGTGTCAACCTATGAACAAGGAGGCAATGGTTTGATTCCCCGTCAGGGCACATGCCTGGGTTTTGAGCTCAATCCCCAGTAGAAGGTGTGCAGGAGGCAGCCGATCAATGATTCTCTCTCATCATTGATGTTTCTGGCTCTCCCTCTCCCTTCCTCTCTGCTGATATCAATATATTGATTTATAGATATAAAATTATTCCTCTGTGTCCTCACATTCTTAGACTTCTGAGGACAGACCCAGTTTATGCATCTTGTTCTGGTGTAATTATTAATAAAATTCCTCTGCACTTGCATACAGGTCACTGATTGGGTGTACACTTTACAGTAATATAGTCATCCTTTTTGTAAATGAAATGTTCACCTCCAGAAAGGATGTGCCACCAAGAAAAAGGGGGCACTACCCAGCTTAATAAATATATTTTTGCTTTATTTGCTTAATGTCACAATCAGATTCTTTATACTCCCAGGAAGCTAGTTTGGAATCAGCATACAGTTGAACATTTTTGCACTCAGTAGAAATCTAGACATTCTTTGTATCTTAGCTTGAAGTTTCTATAACATGGCCACCACACTTCTTAGTTTAATCAGCATATTTCATGTGAATAAATTATTTCGACATCTCAGAGTCATTCAAAATGGAAAAATCTAGTGATAGCTTTTAGTTACTTATCTAACATTATAAATTGTACTTTTTGAAATAAAAATGTAATTTGTTAGTTCTTTTTCAGAAATCCAAGGTATTTTTTCTGGCGCTTTTCCAGGAAGTACTACTTTTCACTTTGTAGAGCCCATAACTCCTATCACCTGTCACCCCACTAAACAATCACTAACACATCTACCAAGTGGTTTCTGATTGATCTCAGGATAGTGTTGCTTCTTAGTACATATCTTTTGAGAAAGAGATTCAGTACTGAATGTCTGAATATCTAAGAAAAATAATTTATTCTTCTTCAAAGATTATTTTATATTTTGAATTGTTTTACAATTTAGAACGAATAGGTTCAACTTAGAGGTTGAAATGATTTGTTCTCATGGAAGTGAGTATAATTTTCTTTTAAGATTATTTAAAGTTGATTTTTAGAGACAGAAGAAGGGAGAGGGAGAGAGAAACATATATGTGAGAGTGAAACACATGTCAGCTGCCTCCTGCATGCTCCCTATCAGGGATTAAGCCTGAAATCTGGGGATGTGCCCTGACTGGGAGTCTAACTAGCAACCTATTGCCCATCCAATGAGCCACATCAGCCAGGGCATAAGTATAATTTTAAGTAGTCACAGATTTCTGGCTTTACAATTTTTTCACTTGCTTTATTTTTCATATCAAAATATATAAATATTTAAATTCACTGTATATCAATTTAATTAGCATGAATTGATTTGGGGAGAAATCAGTAGAATACTTTTTCTATCTGTTTTACATAATAACTTTCATAGTTAATCAGTTGTTAGTGACCTCTTCCTTTTAATGAACAAGTCGTAGTATGCAACTGTGAGACCATTATCTGTAGGGAATGTGAGTTTATAATTATTTGCAGAACATGTTTCAAAGCAACAGCATGATTCAAGTATTTTTTAAACATTTTATATGTGGAGCAGAAATAATGAATAAAAGTTTCCATGCCATTAGCCATTCTCTTGATAAAAGGGAAAGAATACCATTTGACTGTAGGTAGGATCTATTTGACTGAGAGTGTAAATTTGTTGAGAATAATGTTTCCAGGCTAAAAAACTAAATAAAGCACAGCTTTATCAAATGTGCAAAAACAGAAATTTTCAATCACCTTTTCCCCTCTTTTTATTGATATAGAATACTTTTATGAAATGGAATATTAGTTGGAAACCTAAATACTATCCTATCTAATAAAAGGGTAATATGCAAATTAACCATCCATCTGTCACAAAGATGGAGGTGCCCATAGCCACAAGATGGCAGTGTCCAGTCCCCTCAGCCCCACTGGAGTCCCCCAGTCCTGGGGGGGCGGCCGCTGAGAGCAGGCAGTGTGAGTGGCCTGGCGGAATGCTTGCTTTGTCGCCGTGGTGATGAGGCAAGTGTTGCACCCCGGCCGTGGAGGGCCTCTAGGCCACTGAGAGCCTCTGGGCCGCGGAGAGCCGCTGGGCAGCGGGCATGGAATGGCCAGGCCTCACAGAGAGCAGAGAACTACAGGGAGTGGGCTTAAGCTCTCAGGGCTCCCGGATTGGAGAGGGCTCCCCTGAGGGATCCCAGATTGGAGAGGGTGCAGGTCGGGCTGAGGCACCCACCCCCTGTGCATGAATTTTGTGCACCGGGCCTCTAGTTTCCATATAAGAGGAGAAGGAATTTCAATGCCAGAATTCATCCTTCCCTACCCCTCCTAATTGCTGGTCCCTCCTCCTATAGGACTAAAGTAACATAGAAGGGAAGGACAGGAAGAAGAGACCTTGGTTCAGCTATCTACAGTATGTTATTTATAATAATGGTATGGGGAAACAAGAAAAATTATTTGATTCTTTTAAAAAGCTAGGGTTTGAAAAATAAAATTTGCAGTTGCTATACATAGAAACCAAAAGAAACTCTCTGATTAAGAGCATGAACGATAAGGAAAGTGTTGCCCTGAGTCATCTTTTCTGATTTATATGTTTCAATTCAAATGATTTCAAATTGGACATTAACTGATAGCAAGTTTGTTTGTAACTAAATATAGTGACTAAACTAATTTCGAGTAGGTCATGTGTTATCTGTGCTAACAGGTGCATGGAAGACAAAATGAAATAGATTAAATAACACCAATAACATCTGGATATGCTATTTGCATTCCTCATAAAGTAGTCTGATTGCCTTTTCTTTTCATTTCCAGTTTGTATTACACTCTTTTGGTATAAAAGTCACACATGTAACACACCTATTTAAAACATGTTATATATGTGGTATTTATAATTGGCAACTTCCAGTGATAGTACTCATTCTCTATATTATACATGCTAAATTGGTTCACTGACAATTTCCAAACACATTTTCAGTGGAGTAATTTCCAAGATAGAAATACTGAGGCTGCTATAGGAGGGACTTTATGATTAAATGTCCTTTGTTCTATTCCTAATATTGATTCAAAAAGTGGGAACATTCCTATGCCAACTAAAAAACTATCTTCATACACACACAAAAACTGTATTTGTTTTACAAATATACTAGCTGGGAATATTTTAAATAAGCCACTATAATTCTGGAAATATATAACTAATAGACTATGTCTTGATCTATATATAGAAACACAGTGAATTTTGCAGATGTTTGAAAGTCTTACAAGGTCAAAATGAGAAGGAAAACCACTATAAGTAGGCACTTGATAATTTTGTTACTTTTATAACTCATTTGGTAGTTGTTACTAATTTCAGTTAAATACTGGGGTTCCACATATGGTATTGCAATGTTCATATTATGGAATGTGGTGAACTCCATTGATCCCCCCACTTTTATCACCAAAGCATAGAAAACATAACTGTTTTTCGCTCACTTAAATATACTTCCCTGGGTTTTACACTACAATGTAAAGGAGGCTAGTAACAATCTCCAACTGAATTGCTTCTAAACATGAGTCTGGGTTGCCAGAAGAGTGTCATGACACTGAAATACATTAGTTGTAGACGACAGTATTTCTGCCAAGAAAATCAGAAGCATATTAATCAGAATAAACACTCTTGATACTTCCCTCCACTTTCTTCTACAGCGTTAGCTTTTAACGTCAATTGGTAAAGCAAGAAATACATGCCAGAAGGACAGCAAAAAGAACTGAGAAAGCAGTTTATGAAATATTAGCTAATAATCTAATTGACCTATAGAACATGGCCTATACAAGTTATCAGCAAAATTAGAATGAAATATAGATTCTTAACATGGAGAAGAGCTAAATTAATTATGACTTCAAGAGCAACCCATCCAGTGAAGTTATGAAAGCTTACGCTGCTAATAAACCTCTCTAGATTCGCATGCATTTGTTTGATTATGCATTCTTTTCTATTCCCCAACAAGGTGAATTCAATGTTTAGTCCTTTTTCTTATTTCTTTTTCTTGAAAAAAAGACCATTCTTTCGGAGCACTTACATCACTTTCCCTGGTGCTAAGTAGCATTTTAAAGCCAATAATCTCTACATTTATGATTCTGCATGCACCATCCTATGGAAAATTCTTCTGGGACAATTCCCAATCATTGAATGGCAAAACCATTCATATCAACTTATATTGCCCAAATATCTACCTCCTTTTCCCAACATTCTCATATCTTCTGGTGCCATTTTCTAGGCTAAAAATATTGGGATAATATTTTATGATTCTCCCTTTCAAAACTCATCTAAAGAGTCCTTCTATAAAAAATATTCACATCTTTTCCTTCTTCCTTATTCTAATCTCTATTGCCTTTAAGACCTCATTGGAGAGCCCCTGCTTCTGCTTTCTCCTTATGCTGATTAACCCTACTTAAAGAAAACAACATTTTGAAAACAACAGTTATAGGTAACGGAATTTTACCAAAAATTTTAATTGTTTTCCAATGTCATTGTAACAAATACAAGGCTATAATATAAGGCTATAATTTTCCTACCTTATTTCCAAAATTGGTAATCATTTGTTACATTTTATGTATTCCTTGGGTAACTTAACAAAGAAATGAGCATTGTAATTGATTTATGAATATAAATGTAGATCTTTTATTTATTCTTGTTGCATTTCATTTTGTTGGAATTGGTCCATTGCTCTAGCTTATCAGGGTCATTTTAAATCTATACTAAGGTCTCTACACTGAATCTATACTAAGCTCTTAAGTGGTTATTTCATTGCCTATACTTTAGTAAAAGTTAATTGAGTAGTCACTATTTTATTTGTTGTTTTATTTATGTCTACTCACCTGACTCTTTCTTCTGATTCTTTTTTCCAAATGGTGACCTCATTACTGTTCCACTGCTGTTGTTCTTTCCCCCTAATTATTGAAAATGAGGAAACAGGTAATATAGTCCTATTTACTTTTATAGATTATTTTATTAGCATTATGTTTGCATGAGAGTATTTCCCCATAATATGCTTGCACTGTAATATTTTCATTTCTAAAACTGAAACAAAAAGTTCTATTTATTACTAAAGGGATTTTAGGCATCTGAAAGCAAGTGAGGAAATAATCTTTGAACCAAAATATAGAAGGGCCAAATATCCTATGAAGCCTTTTTATACGCCTATTCCTAAAATAGAATTTGTTTAGTATTTTGAGGAAAATTGGTTTGAAGGAGGAAAACAAATAATTAATTTATCAATTATTGAACAGATCTATGCTTGGGGTGTGCTTTGACACTTTTTAAATTTATTCCTCATATACTCAATGATTAAAATTATCCTAATTTTACAGATGAGAAACTAAGGATTAGAGAAGCTCATTCTTTTATCCAAGGTTCCAGAGCCAGATGAGGTTGAGCAGCATTTGAACTTAGGTCTTACAGATTCCCAAGTTAATGCTGTTAAGCATGGTGCTATATAATACTGTGATCTGCAATTATCATAGAACTCTTATTTTCACTGGGCAAAGGAAAGTGGAAACTTGTCAGGGCGGAAGGCAGATGTAAATGGGGATTTGCTAATAAAAAAAAATGAAGCTTCCTTTCTGGTTAAACATAAGTTGTACTTATTTGCATGTTAAACTATTAAAAACACACATTTTACTTTGAAAAAATATATAAATTCTAAAATGCAGTGTTGCTGTCACTGTAACCCTGAATTTTTTAGATTTACTTTTACCATTATCCTTACCTAATAGGAATGGAATCACAAATGCTTCAGTGAAATTCCCAGATGAAGTACAAGGTGAAATAGTGCTTCATTTTCAATATTATTCTATTTGCCCCATCCTTATAAACACAAGGTCATATGTGTCTCCTTTTTCATTTTTCTCCCCTTGACCTTCCCCTGGCCTCCCCCACCCCCGCAGTGTCTTATATCCATTGGTTATGCTTATATGCATGCATACAAGTCCTTTGGTTAATTTTTTAACCGCCGACCCCCCCACCCCACCCCCGGCAAACCCCCCCCGCCTTCCCGCT
>NW_005356259.1:4984726-5037821 GCF_000412655.1 Myotis brandtii
CCCTTCCTCTCTGTAAAAAATCAATAAAATATATTTTAAAAAATAAATAAAATAAATACAAGGACACATTAATTAAACTTGGGATTTTAAGAAAAATCTTATACATGTTAAAGGTGATTTTATTCAATTTTATTTGTAATTGCATTTAAAGTTAATGCTCTTGTGTCAGTACATTTATTCATAATGTCAAATATAGCATTCCAGGTATGGTTAACTATCCATGCTTTCAGCACTCTGGTTAAAAATGTAATACTACTTTCAGGACTATAAAATCTGTCTACATTTAATCTTAATCTTTATTTACAAAATATAGTAATCTATGATGAATTGTAATATTTATTATAACTGACCCTTAAAATGAGCTAGTTTACATTTGCTTAGTAGTTACAGAAGGCAGTAAGAGTCTATTATAATGATAGTGATTTCAACAATGATGCCTTAAATACAATATTTGCCATAAACGAGTCCCACTGCTTTAGCAGAGTAGGTCGTAGAACTTTAAAGAAGCAAAATGATAGACTTGTAAAAGATCAAAGATATACGAGTGTTGAATAAAAAATCCATAAAGCAAAGGCTATGTGAACTTAGTCATAATGATAAAGAATACTTCAGAGCAAAAAGATAAAGGCATGAAATAAAAATCTTTCTGGGTGTCAGAAATGGAATGCTGCACATTACTTGTAAAGCTGCACTGGACTAGTTTCATTGCCAAATTAACTGACATATCTCTGCCATAATCATGCAATTTACACATTTGTACTACTTTTAGAATTAGTCTCATAGTTATGTACTTGCATAATTTCTTTTTCATATTGGGAAAATATTTGTAATTGACTTTGAGGGCTCTTAATTACTTTTGCCTTTTCCTGGTAACGATCCTATATAATAAAAGGGTAATATGCAAATGGACTGAACGGTGGTAAGACCAGTCACTATGACATGCACTGATACCAAGGGGCAGACGCTCAATGCAGGAGCTGCCCCCAGCACCCAGGCCCCGATCACCTGATCGAGGCCTGCTGGCCAACATTTTGATCCCTTCCACCCAGCCAGCAGGCTCTGATTGCCCAATGGCGAACTGGGAACCAGGGGTGGGTGGCGGTGGGTGGCGGGCCAGCTGCCTGCAGTTGGGGAAGATGGCCCTGATGTCAGGCCAGGCCTGGGGACCATACCCGCGCACAAATTTCGTGCACCGGGCCTCTAGTTTCTAATAAGAATCTATAATAATAAAAGCCTAATATGCTAATTAGATGGACTTTCTTCCGGATAACCTACCGATGAAGCCAGGGTTGTGAGGGAAACCCAGGTCCTGGGTGCCAGAGGGCAGGCGGTGCCAGCAGCTAGGGGAAGGAAGGCCTACTCTTGCATGAATTTCGTGCATCGGGCCTCTAGTATTACTGGTATATAAGAAACTTGAAGAAAAAGAATTATTCAGTCTTCTCTTTTGCAAGTCCAGTGTCTCTACAATTGACTGTATCATTTGTGCATTACACAAGGATTTCACAACTAAAGAGATGCCACTCACACCACAGACATCACGTTTGTATATGTTATTTTAGTAGTTTTCCAACATTGAGAGTTGAGAGTTAAGTGTCTTTAGGAATGAAAGCCTTTCTCTAATTTTCACATGGATATGCTAGGTGTTAGCAGTGGCCCAGTACAGGTAGGTTTACAGTAACAAGATGAGTGATAACTGAAAGGCAGTCCAGCGGAGTGCAGGCTTTGGATTCAGACATCCTGGTCTCATTGCTAATATGCTCTGTCAGTTTCATTAAGATACTTCACTTCTCTACACACCAGATTGTTCATATGTAAAATAAGATACATACATAAGAGTACCTACTTCATTGGGTTGTGGTGAGGAACAAATGAATTAATGGATGTGAAGTTCTCAAAAGTAGCTAGCTATCATTATAATAAACTAATTTTTAACCACAACTTTCATTCACAAAGTGCTGTAGACTGTGCCAAGCACTATCTATGTATGAGATTTTCAAAATAAAACCAAAATGTAAAGGAGGTAGAAGGTCAAACAAGTTAATTAACTTATCCAAACTAAAAGGTGACTTGGGTACCATTTGGGTTCCATAGTGCTAGTCCTAAAATCAATCATTCATTAATTCATTTAAGATATATTCATAGAAGTAAGTAGTGATGAGGATTGTGGAATATGTACTTGGCTAGTCACCATGAAAGTTGATAAGTGATTAATTAAAGATGTAGGAAAGGTAATGTGAAAGGAAGAACTAGCCAGTATAGTAGGAAGAGATAAAAGATCATAGAGAAGATAGTTTGTGAAGAAGTACATTTGAAGGATTTCCAAAAAGCACGGAACTAAACACCTTCTAGTTCCCATATCACTGATGTTCATATTTCTCCTCCTTCCAACTCCTCTGTTCTGGGCTGAGAGACTCATCTGGTTTGTTAGTGTTATGAGACTGAAGGATAATTGCAAGTGTGAATTAACACAGGTTTCATCTATATCTATAAACACTTACTATTGCCCCAAGAAGGACTGGATAGGAAAATGTGAATGAATCTGCATAAACTTTCCCCACTTTTGACAAACAAACTCCGAGGACATTATAAATACTAATGTGTATCTGGAGCATGCTTCATTCGTCATTGAGTATTTGGCATTTAGTATTTCATGTGATATTCCTTGCAATCATTTCCCATAAAAACTTTAAATGTTATCTGCATTTTACAGAAGAGGCTATTGAGCTTCAATCAAACTGAGAAATGTCAGAGTCTGAATCTGAACCTGGGTTTTAGGACTCAAAATTGTGTGCTATTTTCATCACATTTATTGCTTCCTCTCCATAAAATTTATGAAACCTGGATTAATGGAAAAATTGCTTATATGACAAGAGTATTGTAGCATATCCCTTGTTTTAGAATGATTGAATTTTAAAAAGACCTTATTTTATAGAACAGTCTTAAGTTTACAACAAAATTGAGAGGAAGGCACAGAGATTTCCAATATGCCTTTGGCCCCCCACATGCCAAGCCACCCCCTTACAACGTCAATCATCAGAACAGCACATTTTTCACCGAAGGGTGAACTTATATTAACACATCGTAATCGCCTAAAGTCCATAGTTTACCTTAAGGTTGGTTCTTGGTGGTGTAAATTCTGTGAGTTTAGACAAATATACACTGCCATATATCATCACTATAGTACCATACAAAGTATTTTCACTGCCCTAAACATCCTCTGCACTCTGCCTAGCCGTCTCTACCTCACCATCCCTGGCAACCATTGATCTTTTCATTGTGTCCCTGGTTTTGCTTTTTCCAGATAGTCATATAGTTAGAATCATATAGTATGTAGCCTTTTAAGATTGATTTCTTTCACTTAGTAATATGCACTTAAGGTTTCTCTATGTCTTTTCATGCCTTGATAGCTCATTTCTTTTTAGTGGTGAATAATTTCCATTGCCTTGATGTACCACAGTTTATTTATCCATTCACCTACTAAAGGGCATCTTGGTTGCCACCAAATTTTGGCAATTATGAATAAAGCTGCTATAAATAGCCTACTAAAGGACATCTTGGTTGCCGCCAAATTTTGGCAATTATGAATAAAGCTGCTATAAATATCTGTGTGTAAGTTTTTGTGCGAACATAAGTTTTCAACTACTTTGGGTAAATACCAAGGAGCATGATTACTGCATCATATGGTAAAAGTATGTTTCGTTTTGTAAGAAACTGCCAAACTCTCTTCCAAAGTGACTGCACTATTTTGCATTCCCACTAGTGATGTATGAGCGTTCCTGCTGCTTTACAACCTCACAAGCATTTGGTGTTGCCAGTGTTCCGAATTACAGGCATTCTCATAGGCATGTAATAATATTTCATTGTTGTTTTAACTTGCACCCTCTGATGACATACATAGAAGAATTATTTTAAACTCTTGAATTTAAATTGGATATTTAACTTTGATAAAAATCAAGTTAAATTCTGTTCCTTTCTATTAAAATGTCTATGCTAGAATTTTTCAAGCTTGAGTAATAGCCAGACCCTTTCAAATAGAGAAATACTCATAAGTCTGTAGGGCTCACTTAAGTTATACTTATTATAATGCAACTTAAGCATATGTGAATGTAAAACCATATATTAATTCCTTTTCTTCTAGCTTTATATAACTTTTATGACTACAAACCACAAAAAAGATACAAATTAAATACAAATAAAACTTAAAAACTTACTAAAATTCAAGTTAAGAATATTACTTTAATGTGATAAGTGGTTATTTCTTGCAGAAGTGAGATCACTTGCACTGGCTTTTTAATAGAAAAGTGTATTTATATATTCCATATTGATATATTCTGTAAGTCATTGTCATTATCTATATTAAATTATTTTCAATTTAACTACATTAGTAGTCCACTGAAATCCATTGTATCCCATAGTATAATACCAAATATAAAGATAAAAAGCATGTAAAAACATTTTTTCAATCACAGAATTACTGCTATAATTAGTGCTACAACTCTTTCAAATAGCACATACTCAGATAGGATTCAGGCAGCATACCTATCAAAAAGCGACCATGTAACTAAGTGCTATAATCAGGCTCTTTTGTGTGCCCCATGCTTGTATCACTGGGAACACTATGACAACTAAATCGTCCGTCATCATTTTCTTAATAACTTGGAAACTTTTATTCTTCTAGAGTCTCAAAACTTCATCTGCTCTTCCATTGCATCTATAGTATAATTCATATATTATTATACTTTCATGTTTAAATTATTAGCCCAAGACAAGGAAGTACATGATTCTTCCTGTACTATACTACATTCATAATGATAAATCAGTGACAATTGAGTACATCTTAGTCTATTAAGATGTCTTTCGATTGCAAATTCTTACTGTAAAAAATGCATTTACATAACTGATACAATTAGTTGCTTTGAGGAAAATAAATAATTATTTTTGCTATCTTTTTTACATTGTGAAATGCCAAACTAACTGGCAAGCAAATATATTAAAAGTGAAGCACTGATGTGTTAGAGGTCCTACAGGCATTTACTTTGTTATGAATCAAAACACAGAACCAACCTGAAGTTTTAGTGTGATGCCCAGTTATTAGTTGATAGATTAATAAACATAAGAGAAAATTAAAATAAAACCTAAAATAGACCTTTGTGATTTGTCCACAGGTTTCTCACTAAACCCTCTTTAGTAATAATAAATCAATTTTCCATTTTTATAGTAGAACACTTTTTGCTCCTGAATTTGCTACACTCTTTAATGCCATCTAGGAACTTAAGAGAGTGGTTTTTGCTTGCTCATGCTTTCTATTTTAACTTAGATGTCTTTTAGGAAATTGGTAAAATTTGTCTCAGCTGAAAACTTCACAGTGCATCAACTGGCAATTATATATTAAACTTTAAAACAATTCTCACCAACCTTCTCTATATTGCACATGTTAAGTAGGAAAAAAAAAGTTATCATCCTTCTGATGATTGCAAAATCCAATTATGGCAACACAATTTAAAATAACCAAAGCGTTGTATGTTTCCACTGTTTTCATAGTGTTTTTGCAATCATCAATATTAAGATTTAAATCAAGCAAACAGGTAGAAAGTATTAGAATATCTGAAACCAAATATAATTAGATGCCAAGTAGGAAGAAATATTTGTAAACAAAATGTTGCTAACAGCATAAAATAATAAACATTTTCAATAGAAGGATTTGGCATTGGCTAGTTCCCAGAGAAAAATACAATACCCTGTTGTTGTAATAAATAAAGCGTTCAATTAGCCATGACTTCTTAATGGAAAACTAAAATTGCATAAATATTTTTGAGATGGATAATGTTAGGATTGGGAGAAAGTAAGAACAGACAACAAAGGGTGACATAATTTCTTGTTAAAAATATTTTTAGTTAATTTTTTAAAATTTTTATAGTTTTGTTGATTTCAGAGAAGAAGGGAAAGGGAGAAAGAGATAGAAACATCAACAAGAGGGAATCATTTATTGGCTGCCTCCTGCACACCCCACACTGGGGATCGAGCCTACAACCAGGCCATGTGCCCTGACCAGGAATCAAACCATGACCTATTGGTTCATAGGCCCATGCTCAACCACTGAGCAACACCAGCCAGGCCATTTTTAAAATATAATTTTGAAGTCTTATTTTTGAAGAAAAGTTCCGTTTGGAAAGTATCTAAGAGCTCACTATCACCAGGCAATTGTGATTAGGGATGTGAGTTACTTATAAACTGGCTGAAAGGAACAGGACCAAAAAGGGTTTCAGCAGCATTCTAAATAGAATTAAGTGTGATAGTGAAAACTATAGAAAGAAAACAATATCAGGGAAATGGGTTTAGTTTTTGGAGACATTTCTTAATATCATTTTGAAACAAGTATCAATTGTCTGATAATCTGTAATATAGCAGGAGGTGTGTTACAAATGGAAATATGTCAAATTTTTTTGTTTGTTTCTTGATCCTTCATATCAAAAGAAGAGGCTCTCAAAAATATTTAGTCACTGATACACAGAAGCAACACAAACTCATGCATGCTACCCCAATAAATATTTATAACACACACGAGTCAAAGGGTACTGTGTTTACAGAATGGAAGAAACATTTTTTTTTGAGAAAATAGTGAATTATACCCCAGAGCCCTCCTCTTTGTTCTCTACTTGTTGCTGTTTAGCTGCTCTCATCCTTTTCTCTCCATTCCCCACCTGAAGACTACTCTCTACCAAGCCTTTGTATGTGGTCTTATTCTTAACATTTAAATTTAGCAGAGGGATAGACATATTTCCAAATGTCTCATATTTACTTTCTTTCCTATTTCCCTTCAATTCTTATGTATAAGGTAAAAACTGCACTCAGGCGACCAACTACCTTAGGTTAAGAAACCTATTTCTTATCAAGACACTCTTCCTGACAAACCAAGAGCTGTTGTTGAAGCTACCTTATTTCCATGAGCCACATTTGCCAGCATGTTATGTTGGTTGTGATGAGGAGCTAAGGCAGGAATCCACAGTGAACACGGAAGGACACAGCATCTCCTCTCCCATACAGGGGTGAGCAGAAGCAGGTTAACAGTTGTAACACAAATAAATAATACAAAAATTAATAAATAATAAAAGAATAAATTCTATTTCACATACTCACCACTGTAAACCTACTTTTGCCCACCCTCTTCATGTTCAGCCTAATTGAATTTCTCATCTTCGGCCGAAATAACCCCGTTTGCCTCTTCTTAGTCTTTAGTAAATGTGTTCTTTTAGCCCAGGGAAGAATTTCTTCTAAATAAATCCTGTCACTTGTTCAAACCTACTAATGACAAATATTACCTCTTTGGAATACCCTTATAGAGACTGAGCTCTTACATTTTGGATTTTTTAAAAGTAGTTTGAGTGAATAATTCTAAGATCAGTGGTCACATTCTGTTAGTGATGCTACTCATTTCACTTCTTATACGGTAAGGTTTATGATGAAAATAATGGAGTAAAAAGGAAAAGTTAAGTCTTTGTGTCCTTCGCAAGGCATGCCATGTTGCCTTACATGGACATGTGCACAAGGCAGGAGTAATGAGAATGAGAAGAATAAGAAGGTTGGAGTAAAAATACTTGCCCCACCTTGGCTCACGCCACCTCTTCACTAGACTTGATGACTTTATAATGCCTTCAGCTCCCATGCTGGGTGTCCACCAGTAATGAAAATCAGTTAGGTTACCTATATAAAACGTGTATTCTTAGACCCTATGATAGACCAAATAATGACTCTCCCAAATATGTCTATGTCCTAATCCCAGCAATCTGTGAATCTTTTACCTTACAGAATAGAAAGGACATCACAGTTACAATTAAATTAAGGATATTGAGATGGGAAGAGTATCATGGATTATCTGGGTAGGTCAAATATAATCATAGGATCTTTAAAAGAGAGATACCAGGAGATATGATGGTGGAAGCAGAGATTGAAGTTATGTGTTTTGAAGATGGAAGAAGGGACCAAGATCCAAAAAATATAGGTGGCTTTCAGAATCCAGAAAAGGCATGGAAATGGATTTTCCCTTGGGGTTTCCAGAAGGAATACAACTCTACTGACATTTTTTTTATCCCATATGATCCATTTCACATTTGTGACCTCCAGAACTGTATGATCATAAATTTGTCATTTTAAGGCACTAAGTTTGTGGTAATTTTTTACAGTAGCAACAAGAAACTAACCCAGACTCAATAAATCAGATTTTCTGGCTGGTACCCAAGACTCTGCCATTTAAATAAGCTACCTAGTTGACTCTTGTACTCAATATTTGAGAACCTCTTCCTCAGGATTATATTTCCTTTCCATCCAATGCAATTGAACCATCCAATGTTCTAACCCCAAATCTATTTCAAGGTAATTCTATTTCAAGGTAAAGTTGAGACAATTTTTTTCCAAAATTCCTGAAGTATGAATGCAAGAGTATTATAGGAAAGCAAAGTATACTTATTCCAACGTCCTCTATTCCACTTTTACAAAAAATTATTATTTTAACCATGACATCCTGTTATGGACTGAATTATGACACCCTCCCTCCACGTCAATATCATATATCAACACCCTAACTCCAATGTGACTGCATTTAGAGGTAATTAATGTTAAATGAGGTCAAAAGAGTAGAGCCATAATCCATTATGATTGGTGTTCTTATAAGAAGAGAAAGAGACACCAGGGATATGTGTACACCAAAAAAAGCCATGTGAGGACACACTGAGAAGACTGCCATCTGCAAGCCAAGGAGAGGCATTGAGAGAAACTATGGCTACCAATGTCTTAATAATCTTGGATGTCCAACCTCAGAACTGTGAGAAAATAAATTTCCACTGTTTCAGCCACTCATTATTTGGGAATTGTTATGGCAGCCCTAGAAAACTGATACACATTCCTAACCTGAGTTCCCACTGTTTCTAGTTCCTTGAAAGAGTAATTCTTATAGTTGGGATTTCAATCTCTACCATTTACCACTTGTTAAGCACTATGTACTAGGCAAAGAGTTTGTATACATGTTTTCCTATAGTTCTCCTAAAAAAACTCCACACAGGTGATATCATTCTCTCTGTTTTACAGATTAGAAAACAGACTCAGAGAGGTTAAAGCTGCATACAGAATATATACTGTCACACAAGGGCCTGGGACACAATCCTCATGAGGATGGAATCTTCCAAAAGATGACTTCCTTAGCAATTGCCCTACTGAACCTCTGCTGTGTTGTAGGGGCTGTGAAACAAGTGGGAGGACTGTTTGGTCTCAGGAGTGTTATCTGTACCGAAGGAAGGCTATCAGAATACAAGGAGGAAATCTAGTGAGTAGATGAAGATACATGTTTAGTTCTTTATTATAATTCTAGATCCATAGGCAACAGTCACATTATTACCAGGATGTAATGGCTATTTCCATAGTAATAACAGTTTAAGCAAACGGACCAAACAGCCTAACGTGTAACCTAATGTTTAATTTCAATTATTACAAGAGCCTGCAGTTCTAGTGAGCGTGGTTCTTACAGCACTATCAGAAAGTTCATGAAAAGGAGGGGAAGATGAGAATGATTCTTGAATTTTAGGAATGTGTATGAACTCTAAGCAGGGCTTGGTTTGTTTAAATGCCCCTCTGACACTCTGCTGTGTGGAAGCAAGCAGATTTACAAAGGCAAACACAGAGATTAGCTTTAATTTTCCTGGAATACATTTGGCATCATCTATAGCCTCAGAGGCTATTTTTAGAAGATTTTAGAAGGTCTTTTATGGTCATTTGGCTTGTACCAGGTTTTTTATTTCTGACAATGAAAGCCAATCACATGTGCTGGCTTACAACAATTCAAAAAAAAATTTGTAATGCCATTGTGGAGAAATGGTGTGATCCAGGAGATTTTGTGTTGCATGTAGGATTCTAAACATTGGAGGCTGATTTCTTGTTTTGTCACTGACTTGCTAGACAATTTTTGCAAGTCATTTAACTTCTGCATATCTATTTTTTTATTTCTACAAAAAGGGAAATATAATCTTTAAAATCCATAAGCTCCTCAAAAGAATATGTTTATCTCTGTTCTATTAATAGAACTTGAAATATTCTTTCCTCTGAGACCATGCTAATTATAATTGTATAGTGTTTATATATTCATAGTGTGTGTAGTGCTTAAAAATAGAACTAGAATATAAAAACTCACCCAAAGTCTTAAAATATGAGAATAGTAGTGAAAAACAAGGTAATTCTGACCTCACGATTAATGATTTCAGCATTAAAAAGTCAAAACAGCACAACTTTTCATGACTTCACTCAGGGTCTCCAATTTGAACTTCAGATTATGAGCCATAATCAATATTATAGAATATTATTTTAAAATTCTAGGATGTATTTTCCAGTTATTCTTTTTTCATATAATATATATTTTTATTGATTTCAGGCAGGAAGGGAGAGGGAGGGAGAGAGATAGAAACATCAATGATGATAGAGAATCATTGAATGGCTGCCTCCTGCATGCCCCCTACTGGGGATAGAGCCCGCAACCTGGGCATGTGCCTTTGACCAGAATCAAACCTGGGACCCTTCATTCCATAGGCTGATGCTCTATCCACTGAGCCAAACCAGCCAGAGCTCCAGTTATTCTTAATATTTGATCTATTTTGTATATTGTTCTCCTACCATGCTGGTCCCTAGAGATCAAAGAAATGACATGGTTTGTTTAATCACATAAAAATTATGAGATTATTCTAAGATATTTTATTCAATGTAAATAACCTCTATTTTAATTGTTGGCGATGACATTATTAAGTATATGAAGTTCTTAGATTTAGTTATAGAATCAATACTAACAATTTCCCAGTGCCTTAATCAGTTTCTGAATGTTTCTAGGTTTTCCAATAAAAAGCATCTAGTAGAAATGAACAGCCAAGATTAATTCATCAACAACACAAACCCTAAGTCCCTATAATTATAATTTTCCTTCCTTCTCAAATTCCCAGTTTTTATGACAGTCTCTCAAAAACTTGGATCCTTATTTCAACTCTTTCATTTTCCTGTCTTGTATTATCTTCATCAGGTATAACATTAATCAAATAATTTCCATGTTCCGGATAATGTGTTGGATACTGGTAATATAGAAAACAAGAAGATATGACTCTTGTCTTAATAAATTTTCATGTATTTGACCCTGCAAAAAGTTACCAAGTCCCTCCAGTTTTTCCTTTCAAATGTCTATACCCTGTTTGCCATTTCAACTGGTCGAAATCTCCAGCACCTTGGTTATGAATTAATAAAACATCTCCTTCATGGCCAAATTAATTTCTTATATTAATTTGAATATTATATTCTATAATAGTAATTTCTCTCATTACTTCCCCAAATAATGATGCACACCATTTTTATTTTAATGTTCCTTTAGGCCTATGTTTATCATTTGTTTGCTCAAGAGCCAATCATTTTAATGTACCGTATTTAACTCAATAATTAAGGCAGATGTCCAAATAATATTGCTTTCACTATTATCCAAAATGAAATTTCAACTCCAGAATTGCCAGCTTTTTGCTACCCCACTACTGACCATCCCAAGACTGACTTCTTTGTGGCTTTGTTCATGTTTTTGTTTCTCAGATATGAAAGGGATGCCAATATTCACATAAATTCTTAACATCTCGTTTGAAGCTGAAGTTCCATTATCTAAAAAATTCCAGCATTGGCCCTAGACAGCTTGGCCCAGTGGATAGAGTGTCAGACTGGAGACTAAAGGGTCCCGGGGTCGATTCCAGTCAAGGGTACGTACCTCGGTTGCAGGCTTCTCCCCCACCCAGACCCTGGTGTGGGGGGTGGGGGCGTGCAGGAGGCAACCAATCAATGTGTTTTTCTCACATCGATATTTCTCTCTGTCTTTCCTTCTCTCCCACTCTCTCTAAAAATCAATGGAAAAATATCCTCAGCTGAGGATTATAAATAAATAAATAAATAAATAAATTCCAGCTTTGCATGATAACTATATTCTCAATACTTATACAAAGCCTCATATGTAATACATAATATAGTACTTCTATGCAGTTGGATATTATTAGTCTTTCTTATTTCACCTATGTTATCTTGATGATAGGGTCAATACTCTTCTGGCTCTTTACTACACACATGTTGGTTGGGCACAAAAGCTACAAAATGAAATAAAAATTTTCTCACAGTCATGATTCCCAAAGTGAGCATATACATCTTGACTTTAATTACAGTCAGTACTGACACTATTGAAGATTAACTAGAAATAAGCTTTCATGTGGCAACTTTCGCAACATTTTCTTCTTTTATTCCCTACTTCATGTATCTGTTCTGTTACATGAATTTTGTGATTGTTGATGTTTATATTTATACACTGGTGTCTTGCAATCTCTCATAATTTGTGTATTATCAAAACTTACTTTTCTTTTCTAATATATGAGTTTGGCTCATATTAAAAATAAATTTCTATTATTAAAGCTGATTGAGAGACCAATTCTAACTTTGGAGTTTTTTAATAGGAATAATGCTTCTAAACTGAAGCTACATCCTTGAGGCTGCATGCCTGGGTCATGAGATACCTATCTGGGAAGAGCACGCAAAGACAGGCGTGCTGAAGGCCTGAAAAAGGAGAATATTTCTTGTGACTGTGCATGTGTGTGAGTGTATGTTTGTATGTGTGTAATAATAACAATCTTATCTAATAAAGAGGGGATATGCTAATTGACCCTCACACCATCACAAAGATGGCAGTGCCCACAGCCAATAAAGAGGGAATATGCTAATTGACTGCCCCCCTCAAAGATGGTGGTGCCCACAGCCAATAAGGAGGGAATATGCTAATGACTGCCCTCCCTCAAAGATGGTGGTGCCCACAGCCAATAAGGAGGGAATATGCTAATGACTGCCCTTCCTCAAAGATGGTGGTGCCCACAGCCAATAAGGAGAGAATATGCTAATTGACTTTTCCACCCTCAAAGACGGCCATGCCCACAGACACTAGATGAAGGTGCCCAGTCCCCTCAGCCCCGCCAGGGTGGCATGCATGCGGCAAGGCCTCAGGAGTGCCCCAGTCCCCACAGCCCCCCAGCAGCCCAGGGCCGGCCTGAGGCACAGGCAAGCCTCAGATGGGGCTGCCTAGCCACCCAGGGCTGGCCCAAGGTGCAAGAAAGCCTCAGATGTTGGCTGCCCAGCCGCTCAGGGCCGCCCAAGGCTCAGGTAACCAGGGCCAGCCAAGGCCTGTGCTGCCGGCAGTGACAGCAGCAGAGGTGTGATGGGGCATCACCTTCCCCTGATCGCCGGGTTGCCTCCTGCCCATGAGGGATCCAGGACTGTGAGAGGGGGCAGGCCGGACTGAGGGACCCCCACTCCAGTGCATGAATTTTCATGCACCAGGCTAATAATGATGTCAACATGTGAGTTTAGTCTTAAAAGTATAGGCACTTACCAGAACATAATTTTAAAGCAAGTCTAAAGATCTGGAGTTCCTCTTATTTTACTTACCCTGACACTCTACCATTAATCATGGCAGTTCTAGCTCTTCAGTTTTACCTCCTATCTAGCATCCTTTAAGTTGTTCCCAACTTGAAAATGTCTTGATCATCTCAGTCATGGTCTCTGATCCGCCAGCACAAAGGTTGGAAAGTTTTCCATACAATAAACAGGTAGCATGTTAGCCACAGTGCCTGCCCTTCTTGCTTTTTGACAAGTGACACTTTTGCTGACACTACTATGAGCTTCATTTCCACATGCCATGCTTCACACATCTCAGGTGACACCATGCCTTACTCACTTTATAAAAGGCTTTTGAAGTTTTGTTCTGATAAGTGAACAAGTAGTGAAAATAAACTATTGCTAAAACAATTTTTTTTCAAATTTCCTTCCTCTATGATAATCTAGACAAATGATCATGATAAATTGGGTATAATCAGTACATACAGTTCTCACTCTCAACATAAAAGAAGCCAACAAAAATTTACACAATGTTTCTAGTAATTTTGGCTTTAACTTGTGCGAAGTAGTAAGTTAGATGCATAAAGCAGACAGATGATGTCATACCTCTTAAATCCAGCTCTAAGAATATAGCTAGGGATAATCTGCTAATTTCCTTTTCCAATATTCAGTGATGTGAAGTTATCAAAGTATACAAATACTTGTTTGCAACCTTTACTAAGATAAAGACATGTCCTAAAAATTGTCTTGCTTAAATTACATTTCCATAGTTCTGAATGTGCACCTATTTTCCCAACTTTAGATGATCATGCTCCTTTTGCTTTGGAAATATTACTCAACAGTAATGAGTACAATGTAAGAACTCTGACCACACTATCACAATGGCAGTATAGATGGTTAACATTGAACTTCAAATCCTACAACACTTAAGGACTATTGGCTAAAAACAGAAACCAGTGAACCACTCCTAGCTAAGTATTCAGTTAGATATAGAACCAAGATGAGCTTCTGCTTTTCAGCACCGACTAGAATTAATTCTGGTAATTTGTGAGAAGTTTTAAACAATAGTTAAGACATAATTATATGATCATTATCTGATAACTTAAAGATGCCCTCAAATTTCAATATTACTATCATGCGTAGAGTGTAACATAAAAAGAGAGAATAAACTATTTCTTTTATAAAAACTGTTAAGTCATATAATAAATACCATTTTAGTTAAAAATCTACCTTCCAAATTGCAATAGGAAGAAAGGAGTAATATAATTACACATACAGAAAGTAGCTAATTAATCTGTAGGGATGATAAAATTGTATACCTACTTGTATATAATATTCTTCAGTTTAGCAAACATGCATTATCCCATCTGCTTTTTGCTTCAGTTTCCTCATTTGCAGTGTAGGACAATGGCTGTATCTACCTCATGGCTGTTTCAAGAAAAGACATGTTTATAAATGTAGACCAAGTACTCAGAACAGTGTCAAGCACCGTATAACTATTGCATATTATCTACAAAATAAGTACCTAGAGTGAGAATTGAGTAAATTCGTATAAGGCACATTATGCCTGTAATGTAGTAAGCACTCGATGTGAACATTAATTACCTAAGAAGCAGGTAGCAAGTATTATTACTCCCATTTTATAGGTGAAGAAACTGATGATTAGAAATTCAAACAAATCCCCTCAAAGTTCAAACAGTTTTAATTATAAATATGAAAGTCAACACATTCAAATTTTGCCTTTTAAAATTCCTGTAGAATATTTCTTTGTTGACACGCCTGACCCTTGCCCCCTCCACTTATCCGTTCTATTTGTTTCTGTGAATACTCAATGTGACCATTTCTCTCAGACAGGGAAAATGCTGCTGCTCTAATTGTGGCTCGGCACTCATATTCAAGTTATTGTTTCATTTTTGGTTTCTGTGGAAATGAAATTTCTGACTTTCCTGCTAGGTTTGGGAATGTTATTCTAAGAGTCCATGTGGTTCTTCACAGAAATAGAGGAGCTGGGCTGGACTTCAGCATTAGAAGTCATTATTTAACATGCTTTAGGTACAAGAAAGGATCTACTACTTCCTAGAAAATAGATATGCTCATTCTTAACACAGCTTGTTCCAAAAGCATATTTGTCTTCATACTTTATTTTTCTGTTGGAAATATACCTAGAAATATATATGCTCTTGTCTTCTGTTTCATATTTCTTTCAGATAGATTTTTTTAAAAATCCCCCACATACTTCACAGCCCATTCATTACCCTGGTTCCCAGGGAATACTAGGAAATGCATGATGTTCTATAGAGTAGGTGAATTCCTAAAATAATAGTTTGTTGATTTGATCTCAACAGGGAAATATTATAATATCATCGTTGAACTGTTAAAAAGGAAACCACCTACAACTAAACAAAATGTATTCGAGGCAAACATCTGCAGAAAGAGCAATGAATTAGGGAGAGCACACAGGAAGACCTAATCTAGTCCTGCTGTGAAAATCCAGGTTGGAAAAAAACAGCCAATAAAACATGTACTGGCTGCACTATCAGTCCTCAGAAAACTAAGGCTGATGCTCATTTGTCTATTTCAAAGAGCCCACAGAGCATCTGGCTTCTGAATCTGTACCATTTCAGAACTAAAGTCTCCAGGGATTTTAATTTCTGCATTTATTTTTAGGGAATCAGAAATACATAATGTCTGACATATTTGTTTTCACTAGTGAAGGCCGATGCTAGTGAAGTAGGAGAATGCATTTCACCATTAAAGAATTTGGTCACAGGGCACTAATAGAATGGCATGCATTCCAAACCGTGCTCATACACAGCCTTGCTGCCCAGAGGGTGTTTCTCTTCGATTCAGCAATTTTGGTTTGGGGCATGGGAGAAAGATGGATTTTCAAGGACTAGTAAACTCAGTTACTATCCCCTTATTTTTATGTCACTAATTTTGTTAGGAGTTGACACTGAAGAGAGTGACTAATGCACCTTTTTATTTTGGAAGAAATCAAAAGTTACACTAAAACTCTATTCACACCCTACAATCCAAATACTGTTCTTTTTTAATGTATTTTTTTATTGATTTCAGAGAGGAAGGGAGGAGAGAGAGAGAGATGGAAACATCAATGATGAGAATCATTGATTGGCTGCCCCCTGCATGCTACACCCTGGGGATCAAGCCTGCATGTGCCCTGACTGGGAATTGAACTGCGACCTCCTGGTTCATAGGTCAAAGCTCAACCACTGAGACACTATGGCCAGGCAAGTTCTTTTGAGCTTGCTTAAAAAGGCTCATTTTGTGAGCTTTAAATTAAGATACACAAAACTAGACTCAGTTGTTATTTGGAAGAACAAGAATAGAATCAGCCTTAGGCAAATTTGGAAGAAGATAAAGCTTGAATTACTAGGACAATCAACACTTTCCCTTTCCAGGCTTCTTACCATTTATATTCTTGTTAGTCTCTTGCTATTCCCAGGGGCTCATGTCTTGCACTAAAACTTTCTTATTTTGAAAGATACATATTATGATTTGAACATTTTTGGTTTCTTGTCTCTTATCCTGTGCCCTTGTATTCGTTAGGGTCAGACTTTTGACTGATATACGCCACCTCTCATAAATGTATTGTCAATTCTCTTCTGATAATGATGAATTAAAAAACATTTTATGAGACATTTATTTCTAAAGTAAACCTAAAATTTAGAAACACTTGGCAGAGATTTATATTTATTGAATGACTCACTTGTCTCTATATAAAAGATAACTTTATCAATATAATTAATTACATAAATAACATGTTCTAAAACTAGTAATTCTCTGCATTTTAATATTCTCATACTGTTGAATGTGGAATAAATGTTTAATAATATCACTTTCAAGAATTTTTAGATGATATTTCATGTCAGAAAACCATAATTCACTTTTCCATTCTTTTTAACAAATTTAAGTATTCAAGATGTCAAGATTGAAAGAAATTTGTGGGACTAAGCAGACTTCTGTTTTTATAAGAAGACTACAGAATCAACAACAACTAATATCTACTAGATAGTTGCACATGAAAGTTCAGATTTTGTATTAAATTGTGAATTCTTCTTTAGGAAACCATCAACAAAATCAAAGACAACCCACTGAATGGAAAACATATTCACCAGTGATACATCAGATAAGGGGTTAATTTCCAACATTTTTAAAGAACTGATACAACTCAACACCAAGAAAACAAACAACCCAATTTTTTAAAAAATGGGTAAAGGACCTGAACAGACACTTCTCTAAAGAGGACATACACATGGCCAACAGTCATATGAAAATATGCTCAACATCACTAATGATCAAAGAGAAATGCAAATTAAAACCACAATGAGATATCATCTCACACCTGTCAGATGGCTATCATTAATAAATCAACAAACATCAGTATTGGTGAGTATGTGGAGAAAAAGGAACCTTTGTGCACAGTTGGTAGGAATGCAGATTGGTACAGCCACTGTGGAAAGCAGTATGGAGTTACCTAAAAAAATTAGACATGAAACGGCCTTATGACCAAGCTATTCCACTTCTGGGAAGAAACTCAAAACACTAATTTGAAAGAATATATGCACCCCTATGTTCATTTGGAGTAGGCAAGCTTCCAAAGCAGCGCAAGTTCCATCAATAGATAAGTAAATACAAAAGCTGTGGCATATTTACACAATGGAATACTACTCAGGTGTAAAAAAGAAGGAAATCTTATCTTTTGTGATAGCATGGATGGACCTGGAAAGTATTTTGCTAAGTGAAATCAGCCAGTCAGAGAAAGAAAAATACCATATGATTCCACTTATATGTGAAATCGAATGAAGAAAATAAACAAATAAGCAAAATAGAAACAGACTCAGAGATACAGAAAACAGACTAACAGCTGTCAGAGAGGAGGAGGGTTGGGAGGATGGGTGAAAAAGGTAAAAGGATTAAGCCAAAAACAAACAAACAAACTAACATAAAAACATAAAAACAAAAATACAAACTCAGACACAGATTACAGTATGGAAAATACCAGAGGGAAAAGGGAGGGGGGCGGGGTTAGAAGAGCATAAAGAGGAGATAAATGATGATGGAAAGAGAATTGACTTTGGATAGTGAATACACAATACAGATGGTGTGTTATAGAATGTACATTTGAAACCTATAGAATTTTATTAACCAATGTTGCCCCAATAAATGCAATAAAATGTTTTAAAAAGGCAAGAAATGGTGATTTTTTTCTTTTAAAATATGACTAATGGAGCATTTTAAAATAAGTGCACTAGTTAAGGGCATTGAGATTACTCCAATTAAACTCCAGGTTTTGTACTTATTGAATTGTATTTATTTAAACTGGATTCATAGCCTTTTTTCCCCTCTGAAATTATCAGGCAGATTAAACACGCGCACACACACAGCAGTTTCACATGTTGAAATAATAAATTATAATTATGTTGCAGCAGACAAAGATGGCTATATACCACCTTACATATTTGCAGGAATTGGTCATCCCTGTTATTTTTCGATACTATGCATTTTTAGAATTCCATGTAACTTTTTTCTTGTTCCCTTGCAGCTCATCAATTCTTTGTTGTGGGATTTTAAAAAAAGTGCTTTACAAAAATTTAATGCCTAATTATACCAAAAAGAAAAGGGAATAATCCAACATATGGTACATTTAATCACAGAGCTTTATCTAGCTAAATTAGGCACTTGCAATAAAAATATATTAGTGAGTTATTTTCTGCTAAATTTTATTATGAACTATGCTTATTCTTTATTTTATCCAATTCATAGTAAATATTCTGAGACCCTAAGAGCAGAGGGAGATGTAAATTAATTTCTATCATTAAAATTGAGTCTTTGATAATAAGTATAGTGTGGCTGTGGGTGTACAATAGAAATATCCCCCAGAAGTCAACTACTAATCTTCAGATAAAGCTATTTTCTGAAATTATTCTAAGAGGCAGCCTAAACTGCATTCTGGACTTCAGGAGAGTGTAACATAGGGTAGGTAAATTGTATAGGGATAATGTTTTAAAAAAAATGAGAACAAAGGGAGACAAGTCTAGGTGCGGCTTCTTATGGATTTGTACATAAAAATTGTTAGAAGTGGAGGGGACCTTAGATGTATAAAACAGACTCCTTTTTTAAAAATATTATTTATTTATTGCATTAAGAACACTATGGGGGGGTTAATGGGGAAAAAAGGAGACATATGTACTACTATGTGTAATACTTTAAACAATAAAATAAAATTTAAAAAAACTATACTGAAAAAAGAACACTGTTAAACTATGAACAGCATTTCCAATAAAACATAAAAAGATTTATGTTGTATCTAAAAAATTTAAGTTTCTCTTATAATAAATGCTATATTTCTTTTAAACTAGAAAGATAAGGAATGTTATGTTCAATCTGTACATTCCCTCAGCAGCATTAGCCTGGAAGACCTCAACATTTAAATTGGACAATCATAGATGTGAATTTCCTGATCATCTCCAACAGACACAATTTTTCAGCCATTCCCATTGTATTTTACTCCCCGGACCTGATCCTGGTGGTTGATAGTATGACTGCAGGTCCTCCTTCCAACCTCCCAGACGTTTACACTTTTGTCAGATGAACTGGCAACAAAGTGAGGATAGAACGCCACATTCAGCCCCTAGGATGTGTGGTCACTCAGAGTGCCAGCTAAGTTGGCAGGTTGTACATCATAGATCTTGATGTAGCCATCATCTGAAGCAGTGATGAAGAGTGAGAACTCAGGGTAAATTCCCAGTTGCAATATCAAAAATATTGATGATTCTGTCTATAGCCCCCACTGGGCAGATACTTCCCATCAGGACTATATGCAATACTTAGAATGAATTTTCCACTCATGTCCAAAGAATATTCCTTTTTCCCACTTTCCACAACAAAAATGTTCCCTTTCCCCACATGTGTTCCTGTAGCCAGATACTGGGAATCAGGTGAAAAGGCCAAAGTCTAGGCATCCACCCATCCTGCATCGATAGACTTTATCTGTTTGCCCTTCTCCAAGTCCCAGAAAGGAATGCGAGCATCGAGAGAACTGGATGCAGCCGTGGTCAGGGGGTGGCTCATGCCCACAGACACCATGGGCCCAATGATGTCCCTCCAGACTCCACAGCATGCTCAGCCTCTCATCACGCCATTTCTAGACCATTACCAGGTCATTCAGGGACCCTGTGACTACTGTCTCAGAGTTTTCTTTCTTGTTTGTCCCCCAGGCCATTAACCAAATGGCATCATTGTGGGCTTGCTCTTGTTTGAAGAGAATATTGTACTGGTTGGTCATTTCCTCAGACAAGGATGAAGCACTAAAGGCCGGGCAGCTCTGTCCTGTGATGGGAGGCTCCCTACCTAAGAAGACAGCATGGTCCTTCTCTGGAAAAGTTCAGTTAGGACAGTCCATCCATCTACCAGGACAGGGACCTCTCCCACAGACACAAGCCCTCATCTCAAGGAGGCACAGAATATTCCCAGGATGCACCCGAGAGGCAGCAGGATAAAGGGAGTCACAGAATCCACCTCGGGCCTGCTCGGGTGCACCATGTCTCACCTCCCTCCCACCATGCAGGGTATCAGCAGCCCCTGTGACAGCACCTCCCACCAGCCGTGAAAAGACCGACTCACAACCTCCTTTGTTAGATCCGTGTCCAAGACTTCAGGTATCTGAAGTCCAGAACACTTACAGTAGATTGTGAGAGAAAACAGGAAAAAGAAAAAACAGAAAACAACAACAACAATACAACAGTCTAACTGAAATTCAGGGAAGCCACCTCAGAAAAGTTGGAGACAATCAAAAGGGAACAAATTAAGAACCCCTGGGGGTACAAGGTAAAGTAATGGAAATAATGTGTGATTTCCCATTTAAAGGTAAAGATGAAAGGACATATATGGAAAAGAGACTGTTTAACTGCTGGAGTGTAAAAGAATATCAAAGTGCATATAAAATACACATAACCAACAAAGCATCAAACAGATTCATATGTCACTAGGGCAAGAAATATTATTTGAAATACAATCTGAAAGGCAGAATTACACTTTTTTCATCTACGAAAAACATTTTATCTCGCTGACAGTGTTTTTGTCAAGGTTCATATTTCTCCTGTGGTTAATGTTTATAAAGCACCGTGTGCTCTTTGGTAGGAAGGATTTATAAATGAACACTAATTCAGTGTCTGAATAAATGATTTTTAAAAGAACCAAACTTCAATTTTAAGATTTAGTTTGGTTTAAAAAAGTACTCCTGCTTTTGAGATTCAAGGTAGGCAAATCCTTGTTATTTTCCTAAAATTAATTACCAGCACAAAACAAAGAGGTTTTTTTCTGAGCCCAGCAGCAGAGTTTGGTGGCTCCCAAGCCTGCATGGTAAGCCCAGCGGGCTGGGGAAGTGCTCTCAAAATACTAAATGTCCAGGCCCCACCCCTGACATACTGAATCTGGATCTCAGGAGATCCCAGAACCTGTTACATGTATAAAGTCCTCCAGGTGTTTATGTAGAGCAGTGGTTCCCAAACTTATTTGGCCTACCGCCCCCTTTCCAGAAAAAAATATTACTCAGCCCCTGGAAATTAATTTTTTTTAAATTTTAATAGCAGTTACTCATCGCCCCCAAATGTACCTGCGGCCATCACTGCCCCCCTGAATCGCTGCAGCGCCCACCGGGGGGCGGTAGCTTTGGTTAAATCCAGAAATGATGTAGAGCATACAGGTTAGGGAATTACAGGTATTGTCCAGACTTAACTTTGACCACCCAAATCATCCATGCTCTACAAACATAAGGAGACATTAGTGCTTACTGAAGAGAGAACATTCACCTCTCTCTTATTACAAGACAAATCAGAGTTGAAATATCAATTTCAACCTTATATTATCCTGAGACAGAACACTGATTTGAGATTTTAAAAGGCTTTCTCTACAACTATTATTATTATAAATGTCTTGATAAAATCATTTCTGTTTTATTCATCTTTGGATCTTTAGCACTTGGCACACTTTGGTTAAATCCAGAAAAATAAGCTATCATCTAGTCATTTACAGAAAAAAAATGTAATAGTAAATAAAAAATATAAGATTTCAGGATTCTAGCAGGAAAGATAAACAATAAACTCAGAAACAAATAAATACCTAGGATAATTTAAAGAAATGATAAGTACCGGGAATAAAACAGGATCACGTGATAGAAGGTGAGGAGAGCTGGGACAGGCAGGTATTTATTTAAATGGATAGTCAGGGAAGGTATTTCTGAGGAGATGAGCTTTGAGCAGACAGCCAACAAGTGAACATCAGGGGATGGGATGATCCAGGCAGGGGAACAGTGAAAGCAAAGGCAAAGTACAGAATGAACTCAACGAGTTTGAGAAACACGAAGAAGGGCAAGTATATGGAATATGGAAGGTGAACGGTAAAGTGGTAGGGAATTAAAATATCCAGCAGTAGAAACAGGGAATGGAGGTGGTTGTCTGACCTAGAATGACTTGAAAGCTGGCCTGAGGCAAGGCCGTTTGCCTTGATGGTGAAATGCGGCAATGGCTTTGGTTTCTGTAAGACCTGTGCTCCAGGACTGGCTCCACTGATGACTAGGGCAGTGACCCTAGATATACATCTTTTTTTTTTAATATATTTTATTGATTTTTTACAGAGAGGAAGGGAGAGAGATAGAGAGCCAGAAACATTGATGAGAGAGAAACATCAATCAGCTGCCTCTTGCACACCCCCCACTGGAGATGTGCCCGCAACCAAGGCACATGCCCTTTACCAGAATTGAACGTGGGACCCTTCAGTCCACAGGCCAACGCTCTAGCCACTGAGCCAAACCGGTTAGGGCCCTAGATATACATCTTACTCTAACTCTAATTACCTTCTTTGGTAAAATAGGGATTATAATAGAGCAATAATGCTATGAATAAGAATGCTTCATAGCATTGTTATAAGGATTAATGAGAAAATGGATATTAAGTGTTTAGCCCAGTGCCTGGCACATAGTAAGCACTCTATATACTTCAGCTGTCACTATGATAGACAAGAAAGAGTTTCTTTCTACATTAAATACATTACAGCATGCATATGTGAATATATAAACATATAAATTTATATTTTTCAGTCTAAAATAGTACAAACACTGCTAATGAGGTATGGATGGAACAACAAATAAGTGATCAATTATTTGTACTACAAACTCTTGGCTGGTAAATCCTGATCTTGGAGTGGTAGCCATAGTTACTGCTTATGCAGTCTCTTCCAAAATAGAACTAAGTCAAAAGCAGACTCTTCTACACTAATGTAGTCTCTGATCCAGATATAGACTCCTGACAATTTTAGCTGGGAGGATGGTTCAGCTGACAATGCTAAGAAGCATATAGTTACTTTGGTTCTGGAATATTCTAGGCTTTCCTGAAAATACTGTGCCCAGGTTTGTCCTGATTCACACTGAACAACCTAACATTTCATTCTTTGCTCATTTGAGAAAGAACAACAGGAATCTATAATACATGAGCTATTAGGTAAAATATGACAGCTATCTGTGCCATATGGACTACCAAAGCAGAGCCTTTGTAGTAAGTTTCCTCATTGGCTGGCAGACATATTTCTTCAATTATTCACGTATCTAATGCTAAGATTGCATAAACTAACACATACTATATGGTGCTTGCTACATAGTAAGCATCAAATAATTGTATCTATTATTAGGCGATGGATGACCATGCAAAATGATTTTCCAAAATAGACTAATTCTTTTTTTGAACAGCATTTACAATTTGTTCTTTCATATTCTTAGTTATTAAATTTATCGGGGTGACATTGGTTAATAAAATTACATAGGATTCAGGTATACAATTCTATATATAATACATCATCTGAATATTGTATTGTGTGTTCACGTTCTTTGTTATTAAATTTATCGGGGTGACACTGGTTAATAAAATTACATAGGATTCAGGTATACAATTCTATATATAATACATCATCTGAATATTGTATTGTGTGTTCACCACCCGGAGTTGAGTCTCCTTCCATCACCATTTACCTCCCATTCACTTCCTTCTACCTCCCCCCACACCTTCCTTTACCTCTGGTAATCACCATAGTATTGTCTGTGTGTCTATGAGTTTATGTGTCATGTATGTGTGTGTGTATATATGTTTTGCTTGATCCCTTTATCTTTTTAACCCAGCCCTTTAACCCCTTCCCTTCTGACAGTCTATAGATTTACAAGCCCCACCCAGTCTTCCTTATTTGGAATGCCAGGAGATCCCATATATGTATGTTTTAAAGAAGCTTCCCAGTGATTTTGAGGTGTTTTGCTAAATCTAGCCTTGCAAGCCTATGCCTTTTCTGAATCTACAAGAAAACAAACACATTTTGTTGTACCCTTTGGCTTTTTTTATGTGAATGTGACATTTAAATAAACATAATATTCATAACCCTTTCATTTAAGTATACAATATAATCCCCTTTTATGACTTATCAATCAATAGTCCAATTATTCATTTTCAAATGAAATCAGGGGGTTGCATTTCTTTTCTATGGAGCATTTTCCCCCTCTGAATACTTAATAATGTTTCACTTTCTGAAGAATGTTTGACTCCAAAGGTTGTTTCAGCATTAGCAACACCATATTCTTTTATTTGGGAACTAGAGGCCCAATGCATAAAATTCGTGCAAGAGTAGGCCTTCGCTGCCCTGGCTGCCTTGGCCGCCCTCGCAGCCCCAGCTTCATCCAGAAGGTCGTCCAGAAGGTCGGCCTAAGGGTTGTTCTGCTGTTTGGCCTTTAGGTCGATTTGCATACTACACTTTTATTACTATAGATGCTTTCAGTAATTTTTATATCATTAAAATCTTAGTTCTCTTAAATATAATTTGTTTTATAAGCCACTTATTGTTTCATACCTTCAAGGAACTTCATTTAGTCATCCACTCAGCACCTGCTATTGAATGCCTACTAGGCTGTTAGAAGCACGGGTGAGAAACAGATCTAGATCTGTCCCTCATGGAATTCATAGTTTATCTGTTAGGGTGCAGGCAATAATAGAATAGATTTACAAATGAAGAACACAAATTGTGATAAGATATTTGAAGAAAAACCTCCTGGAGTCATAAAATCACATAACAGGGTGGACATGGCCTAGTTAGAGGGACAATAGGGAAGACCTCTGTGGAGTGAGCTCAGAAATGCGATGAAAGCATCAGAGTTAACTAGGTGAAGAGGAGGGCAATGCATCTATTTGATGGGAAATAAAGGCCCTGAGAGGCTGTAAGAGAAGGTGGGTGTGGTACAGGTCTAAGAAGAGATTGTGGGAAGAGAGGTTAAGACCAGGAGTGAGGTCTGGGATGGAACTTGTCCTAAACACAGTGGAAGCCCTGGCAGAATTTTTTTAAATATATTTTATTGATTTTTTTTACAGAGAGGAAGGGAGAGGGATAGAGAGTTAGAAACATTGATGAGAGAGAAACATCGATCAGCTGCCTCCTGCATACCCCCTACTGGGGATGTGCCCGCAACCCAGGTACATGCCCTTGACCGGAATCAAACCTGGGACCCTTCAGTCCGCAGGCCGACACTCTATCCCAGTGATGGCGAACCTTTTGAGCTCGGCGTGTCAGCATTTTGAAAAACCCTAACTTAACTCTGGTGCCGTGTCACATATAGAAATTTTTTGATATTTGCAACCATAGTAAAACAAAGATTTATATTTCTGATATTTATTCTATATATTTAAATGCTATTTAACAAAGAAAAATCAACCAAAAAAATGAGTTCGCATGTCATAGGTTCGCCATCACTGCTCTATCCACTCAGCCAAACCGGTTAGGGCCCTGGCAGAAATTTTTTAAAAATTTCTATTGAATTTTCTATTGAAGTTTCAAATGTACAATTCTATAATACATCATCTATATATTGTAATGGCAGGGTTTTAAGCAAATAGAGTTAGAGGATCAGATTGGCACTTGACTTCCGTGGAGGAAGGGCTGAAGAAGAGCAAAGCAGAGATAGATCAGTAAGTGTTCATGCAAAGCATCAGATTCATGGATAAAGCCTTATTACTTCCATGGCTGCCTTTCCCTGGTGCTCTAGCATCTAAAACTAAAGTCCCTGCATTTTCCATTCCAAAATAGAATAGTTAGGAAATAGAAAAGCTCAATTATAAGAAGAAAGGTAAAATAACTATTCATATACCATCTTTTGCCAACAACTTTTATCAATCACTTTATAATATATATTTTCCCTTTGCATTCTAATTTCTAACTCTAAATTCCTTTTTTGGGGAACCTGTAATGTTTATTTTCTCTCGTAAGAAAGCAATGTACTTATAGAGGCCCATTCACAACTGTCAGGGGTTATAGATAATGCTTCTTTGAATATCTTTCACCAGGTGAAAATTAGTTTCAGTTTATCCTAACCAGATAAAATTTCTATTTGTACCTTTTCAAAGACAATTTTTAAAGTCTTCAATGAAATATTCATTGAATCTCAGTGATTAAAAAAAAATCTTGATTTCTGCATTTGACAAAAGAGCAAAGAAAACCCAAAATATCAACTTTGCTGGATGGCATTTGCATGTCAAGCTTCTTTTTCTTGACTTGAAAAATGTTACTTTATTGCCAATTTGATTGCATTTGATCTTGTTTTGATTGTCTATGAAGAATGTTTCTCTGTTAATGCTGGTAAAATACAAAAAATTGGAACAGAATCACCTTGAAGAATTACTAACAAATATCATACCTAGTCACACTATTACTATTCCTGACTGTTATTAAGAAAAAAAAATATGTCAATGGCTGAATTTTATTTTACTTTCTTATGCTTCTGGAGATTTAAGTGTCAAGTCATCATTGGCATGGAAAAGTTTTTTAAGTTGGCAGTAACATTGTCTCAAGTAGGAAGGCCAAGTGGACATAGACGATAAACTATTCTCTGGCTACCTTGTTTAGCCTCTTCACTCACTCCTGGCTGAAAGGGCGAAGGCTATGCCCTCCATCTTGCCGGTATCCTCCATGTTGGGGTAGGAGCCACGTGCTCAGACCCCTTTCTTCCCGGAAGCCCCTGCTTCTGCTGGCCACGCCCGGGATTTTAAACTAACCAATGAGAATCAAGGGACGTGCGCGCCATAGAGATGACCATATCCTGTGTAACAAGACCTGACTTGCGCCTGGCCAATCGGCAGGGCCCACAGTCAGTCCACTCCCCTCACTCCACCCCCCTATTAAACCCCTGAGTTTCTCACGCCATCGCACTCTGCTCCCGGTCGCTGCGTCGGCTGGAGGAGGGAGTCGGGTTAGCTAGCTCAATAAAGGACCTTCTGCTATTGCATCGAACTGGCTGACACCTGGTGTGGTCTTTGGGGATCTTGAGATCTGGGCATAACACTGGCCAACATTACTTTTTTGTCTTTTGGTGTTTGTTTTTTGTGTTGTTTTTTGTTTGTTTGTTTGTTTGTTTGTTGTTTTTTTCCATCTCTGCTCATTTCTTATACACTTTCTGCCTCCCTGGAATGGTCTGCTGCTCTTTTGATCCTTAAATGCCTTCTCCAAGAAAGACAAGAAAACTACTCTGCTAGTGCAAATCTATTTTGTTTCATGGCTTGTGCAATTCCCTCCAGGCTATATTCTTCCTTTCCTTATGTTTGGTCCACCTGTGGAAAGGATCAGAACTGTGTTGACATTCCATAATGTGTTCAGGTCACCATCTGTCTTTGTTATTTTGAGCTTATTAAAAATTTCACAAGGCACGTCCCACGACATCAAAATAATAGTGATAATGCCAGCTGGTTGGCAGGCATGGGTCTATGAGGCAGACTCACTGTTAATGACTTTGCTCCATGCTTTGCTTATTTGCAGGTGTAGCTTTTAATTGACATCTCAATGTTCTGAGGTAATGGATAATCAAATCCATACATGCTTTTATGTATCCATTTATTTATTTATTCATTCCTGTGTTCATTCAACAAGTATTTATTCAGTATCTTCTATATACCTAGCACTGTGCTAGACCCTGGATATCAAATAATTGAAAGCACATAAAACAAGGTCCCTGACCTCTTAGAGTTAACTCTAGTGCAGTGGGGGGCTGTGACAGACATCAGTGAAGGACTTGGAAAGAAAAGAATGTCATGGTTCCATATAACAAGGAAATTTAACAAGACTGGTGGGGAGGTGGGAAAGGAGCCCTCAGAGATGGCAAAGATCAGATCTGAGAAATGACAAAGACCAGATCTAAGTCAAAAATGAGGGGGGCAGAGATGTGTAGGTATCCTATATAATAAAAGGCGAATATGCAAATAGACCAAAAGGCTGAACAACTGAAACAACCAAACAACTGAACAACCAGTTGCTATGATGTGAGCTGACCACCAGGGGACGTGTGCTTCCAGAACAAGGCAGGCATCAGCCTTGGTGGGATGGTGGAGCAGGTGAGCGGGGGTGCCAAACCAAGGCGGGGCGCCGGTCACTGTCATTAGGGTGAGCCTCTGGTGGTTACTGAAAATTCTTTGCTCCTGTGTGTTGTGGTTCTGCCCGGCGCTTACAACCTCTGCCAGCGCCAAAGCTGCCGCTTGCACCCACTGCCGGTGCCCAGTGCCAGTCCCAATCACTCGGCGCCATCAGAGGGTGCAAGCGATGGCTGCCGGCCCTGATTGCCTCTGAGGGTTTCTCCACTACCCCCTCTCCTGAGGGGTGATCAGGGCAGCAGCCACCGCTCGCACCCACTGAAGACACCGGCCGCACTTGCACCTGCTGCTGGCTCTAGCCCCAATCGCTCTGCACCTTCAGTGCATGAGAGCTGCGGCGGTGGGAGCGGGGCTGCCAGCAGACAGGGGACTGGGGGTCACAGTAGGAGGGGCTGGGAGGGGGTGTGGTGGATGGGCTGAGACCCACCCCTGTGCCGACCACAGCCTCGTGGCCCACAGTTCCTTTCAAGGTACATGAATTCGTGCACTGGGCCCTAGTGTTCTATAAAGAAGGAACAGTATATGCAAAGGTTGTTGGCACAGTGTACACCTCTTTCAAGAAACTGAAAGAGAATAGCCAATGTAACTGAAGCCTACAGTAAGAGGAAGAATGGCGTACAATACTCTCTAGACTCAGGTAGGTGCAGGGCAGTAACAAGGCTCTGTGGGCCTTGTTGAAAATTGGGTCTTCATCCTACTAAAACGCATTTAAAAAATCACAGACTTGTTATAATCCATACAGAAGAAGAAATGGAGCGTTGCTTCTGCATCTGCCTGAGATCTTTCAAAATCAGACTATCATGTTAGCAAGCTGGCTACCTATATAAGGTTTGGTATTAAATTTTCCTATTTTGAAAAGAGTAACTACTAAATTTCTGAATACTAATGAAAGCCAGATAGAGTTTTATTTTTTAATCATAGTCAGTCACAATAAATAAGTGAACATCGAACAACTTCTCACAGATCTTATAAAGCATTAAATAAGTGGTTTCTTTAGTTGTTTTCCTTTTCCTTTTTTAAAATTCTCAGTGCATTTTAGCTTAACTAATGGACATATTTATTAGTGAGTAGTGAAACATATTAATACTTTAAGTGCCCAATGACAAAAACCACAGATTTTTATGTGCCCTATGTTAATAGCGATCCTCTGACTTTTGAAGGCTTTCCAACTGTGATCAAAGCTCTAGACAGTTTTTTAAAAATATATTTTTATTTATTTCAGAGAGGAAAAGAGAGGAAGAGATAGAAACATCAATGATGAGAGAGAATCACTGACTGGCTGTCTCCTGCACACCCACTGCTGGGGATGGAGCCCACAATCCAGGCATGTGCCCTGACCGGGAATCGAACTGAGACATCCTGGTTCATAGGTTGACGCTCAACCACTGAGCCACACCGGCCAGAGTCTAGACAGTTTTTAAGTATCCAGTTCACACTGCTCAGTTTTTAACACCCCATTCGTGAATATGCTAAGCCATTCAGTTCTGGAATCCAAAAGAGTGAGTCTGATTTTATCTGCATTTCCATATTCAAAATAATCCAAAAAAATCTAAAGGAGCAAAGATATGCAAGACTATAAACAAACACATTTTAATGACAATAGAGAAGAAAATCAGATACTTGGCCAACCCGCCAAGACCCAAGTTCAGGAGGTTGAATGTTCACTCTTCTAGCTGACAACATAATTAACACCTACAACTGCTACAGACACACACACTCCCTGCAGTGTTTTAATCTTTATTATATTCACAGCTATAAAAAATATAACATAATACAAAATTATAAACTCATGTGCTGTTCAACTGTCAGACAGAATCCTAGTTTCCTTTTATAAGATAGGGCTGAATATTTACAGAAATATACATGTTCAAAGAATAATAATCCCCAAAGGAAAGCTATTAAGGATTTTCTGAAAATCAGGAACAACATTAACAAAGGCGGCAATTACAGTCACACCACAGATAACAAACTCATTGTTTTACCCAGAACGGGATGCTTGTCCTATGCTTTTGCTTGATTGTTAAAACAGATTTCACACAAGCATCTCGAGAAGATCTTGATTTAAATCTCAAAGATTTTTTTAAAAATATATTTTTATTGATTTCAGAGAGGAAGACAGAGAAAAAGAGAGATAGAAACCTCAATGATGAGAAAGAGAGTCAATGATTGGCCGCCTCCTGCATGCCCCCCACTGGGGATCAAGCCTACAACCGGGGCATGTGCCCTTGACCAGGAATCGAACTGTGACTTCCTGGTTCACAGGGCACTGCTCAACCACTATGCCATGCTAGTTGGGCAAATCTCAAAGATTTTTAATATAATTATTAGAAAATATTGATACTTCATCAAGTATAAACTGCCTGCAGATAAGTTTTCAGATATCTTTGGGTCAGATAGGCAGCATTCTAAGAAGGCCCCTAAGCTTCCAGGCCTGGAGTACACACCCTCATACTCCCCTCCCCTTGAATGTGGGCAGGACTGCAAATGTGCTGGGAGAACCACATCCTAGATGAAGTGACATCATTCAGCATAAGCACTCACTTATGGTACATGATTTGACTGCGTTGGCCAACTGAAGAGATTCTCTTCTAGCTTCAAAGAAGAAAACTGCCACAGTGTGGAGGGGGCATTTGGCCGGGAATAAGGTGGAGGCTGTTGGAGTGGGAAATATCTCCTGCCTGACAGCCTGCAAGTTGAGACTGCCTCCTGGCTCTCGGCTCTGTATGCAAAAGGAGCAAGGGGCAAGACTCTGGCAACAACTGGTCAACTTGGAAGAAGACCCAAGTCTCTGATGAGACCAAGGCCCCAGCCAGCACCTTGCTTTCAGCCTGGTGAGACCCTCAGCAGAGAACTCAGTTCATCAATACCTACACTTATGATCCAGGAAAATTGTGAGATAATAAATGTGTTGTTTTAAGCTCCTATGTTTATGCCAATTGTTGTGCAGCAATAGAAGCTAATTGTTCAGTATTGTGAAAAATTTGTCATTTAACCTTAAGGAGTCACTAAGACCAATTTTTTTCACAGTCCAAATAAAGGTAAGCAGAAGTTTTCTGATAGTATAGATAATAAAACATACTATAGCTAGTGCATGCATGGTACAAAAGGAAGACCACTGAAATCATAGTATGAGAGACCTAGTACCAGCTTATGTAATTTTTATGAGTCTTAGTTATTTCATCAGTAAAAGTGAAAATATACTACAACTCAGCAGTCTATGCTGTAAGCAGCTCTCCTAGTGACTATCAGGCTTGCTGAAGTTTGAGACGCTCTATTTCATATATACAAGAAGTTTACACCTTTTTGTTGTTACTTAACACTTTCCCACAGATGTGAATCCAGGTTTTGTAAGGTCTGAAGTTAACACAATTTAGGGAGCCCTCCTCCCCAAAAATGCAAATTAGAAATTAGTTGTAGGATCTTTGGAAGAAGTGTGCATAGAAGGGCCCTGGAGCTAAAACTTACAAGTTTCATAGAAAATCTGTTACTGCCTTCCATTGTTTTGGTTCCTTATTCATTCCCATTTAACTCCAAGACCCTGGACACAACCCGCCACTACTCTTTCTCCTTCCTATTTAATCTTTTCCTCTCTACTCATTCTTCCCCATTAGTGCTGAAACAGTCACCTCTTTTACCCTCAAAACAAGAGTATGCTAAAACAAGAAATAAGCAAAAAAGGCCAAGTCAAATGATACAAATAAAAAAGCATATTCTCCCCTTCAAATCCACGTTTCCCTAAATTTGCAGTTATTTTTTTTTCTATGTCTTCACTGCTAAATTTCTTCCATGTGTGGTCTAAACTTGCTACTTCTTTTTTTCTCACTTCTCAATCTATCCTAAGGTGGCTAAAACTGTTCTCACAAAAGAAATAAACAACCTCCTTCCTGCTAAACCTGTCTCGTTGAATCTCTTAGCAGCATTTGAACTCCCCCTCCCTCAACACACTTTTTTTCAGAGACATTTTAAAACACAGTGAAAGGTTTAAAGTGTATAATGGTTACATTTATGTCCACCACTAGATTCTTCAATGATACTTAACACTTTGCCATTTGCTGTGTGTGGGTGGGTGTGTATTTTGCTTAACAATTGTGCAGGTAAATTGAAGGTATCATGAGATGCAGACACTTTCAAATTCTTCAGTTTGCAACTTCTAAAAATAATGACACTTTCTGACAACACCACACACCATTCTTACAACTAAGAAAATTGACACTAATTTGCTAATATTATCTGCCACTCAGTACATATTCATAATTATTAATTGTCCTTAAAATGACGTTTAGCTGTGTTACTCATTTTACATTCTCATACTCAGGCGTCATGCAATGCATTTGGTTGTTATATTCTTTAACTCTTTAAATCTTAAACAATCATTCTATTTCCCCCCGCCCCGCCCCAGGATAACATTTACTTTTGGAACATTCTAGGTCAGTTGTCTTTGGAATGACTCACATTCTAGAGGTAGCTAATAGACTCATTGTGTTTTCATATATTATTCCTCCAGCCTCAATATTTGCTGAAGCATAGAAGGTGAGGCTATAGAGGCTTAATGAGATCTGGTTTGAAATTTTTGAGATTTTTTCATAGGTGATACTGATTACTTCACATTACCCCTCTAAAGGAGGCCCCTAATGTCAGATGGCTCTACTATTAGTGATGTTAAATGTGATCATTTGGTGATGGTGGTGTCTGGCAAGTTTTTCTTTCTAAAGATACCTTTTTTTTCTCCTTTGCAATTAGTAATCAACCAATGGGGTGCTATTTTGGCATTTACAAATAATCTTCCACCTAATTTTATTGGCATCCATTGTTGAGGTCTTGCCTGAGTAAATATTTCACTAAGGATACAGACTGGCCCCTTCTTCTTCTTGAAAAGTTTTCTACACTTGGCATCATCAATGATTTCACAAGACACTCATCTTCACCCTCCCGTTCCATTCCAGTCCCTTTTAAAAATTCCTTTGCTTCTTTTTCTTCTCAGATATTGTTATCCCTCAGAGTTCCTTCTGCTAGTTGGAAAAATTTCCCACAATTATGGAAGTACTTAAGTTCTTGAGAAAGGCAAATGTGAAAAGTGAATGAGAATATATGGTTCTAATTGTGCCTCTTTTAAAGCTTATTTTATCATCCAGGGCTAGAAGCAAGTGGTCTCCAAATATTACCAACAATTAGGTTAATATATTATTGAGAGAAAGAGAGAGAGAGAGAGAGAGAGAGAGAGAGAGAGAGAGAGAAACATTGATATGAGAGAGAAACATGGACTGGTTGCCTTGCACCCAGACCAGGGATTGAACCCACAACTTGGATATGTGCTCTGACCAGAAATTGAACCCACCGACTTTCGGTGTACGGGACAATGCTCCAACCAACTGAACAACACCGGCCAGGGCTAACATGAGGACTTTAAAGTATCATTAACTTTCCTATCAATATAGTCACACTAGCAGAACAGGAACTCTGTCCTGTTCATGGCCATATACACAGCACCCAGTGTTGGCTTAGCCAGCTTTCAGAAATGTGTCTGAATGCCTTGCTGAAGCCCCCTAAAGGGGGTAATTCATATTCCCTTATTTTCATCTGTTCAAAAAGTATATCAAAGAATCATATAGCATTTTACTGGATTATGATTAGATTTTTTTTAAAAAGATTAGAACTCATAGCCAAATTAATAGTCACATTAACAACAAAACCTATAGAAGACATACAGCTGTTAAATTCAATAAAAACTTAGCAGGGTGTGTAATTATTCCTTTTCTTCTTTGTAATCTTTAAATTCCCACTTTCAGTTCCCAAATACACTCCATAAATACTGATCATTGTCTCTCTTGTTTGCACTAAATAAAATGTTAATTTCAATTAGTGCTTATTCAAAATTCACTTTTCCTTAATGTGAGAAAATAATAACTAAGATAGAACAATATTTTACACAGAATTTGATTAACTACGGAACTTAAGCAGACAGGTCACCCCCATCTACCTCCTAAATTATTCAAGAATAATTACTTTTTCAATAGTGACTTTAAAGTACTGTAAGTTCCCAGTATGCATTTAATAATAAAAAGTAGATTGATGTATATTTTATAGAGTTTTCATTTAGATGTATCTAACATTTTAAATATTAAGTTATTCAAAATATTTGATTATCCACAACATACTATTTCTTAAATTTCTGGCTATATGGGGGGATTAATGTTCATTGTTATAAATGCATACAATTATAGCTAACTATTTCAAAGTTCACTTAATTCAATAACCCTGTCAGAGAAGAATAAACATGACCATAAAAACTCCACTGAGATTTTTTAAACTGAACCACTTAGAATATACAGATCCATCAGAAGGTTGACTGGGATAAGAAGTTTGTAGGCATGTTTTGAACAATTTGATCTTCAATTAAAATAAAACTCCATGGAAGAAAATAAATATTTAGATAAGAATTATATATAGTATACTCATTCCATTGGCCAGTGTTCTTAGTAGCCTAACCTTTATGTTTGTTTTGATTACAAAACAATGACCTAAAATTCATTTTATGGGGCACTCCTTCACAATATACAACATAAACCATCATAAATTTTATGTTTGTTTTTAAAGAGTAAAATCAATCAACTTATTGGGTACAGTTGGAGGGTGTACTAGTTTGCTAAGACTTCTGTAACACGGTACCAAATACTGGGTCAGTTAGAACATCAGAAATGTATTGTCTCACAGTTCTGGAGGTCAGACGTCTGAAACCGAGGTGTCAGTAGGCTGTGCTCCCTCTGAGGAAACTAGAGAAGGATCTGTTCTAAATCTCTAGCTTCTGGTCATTCCTTGGTCTGTAGCAGCTTAACTCCAACATAAATGCAGCGATTTCCCTGTATCCACATTTTCCCTTTTTATAAGGACAACAGTAAAATCTGATCATGGGCCTGCCCTACTCCAAAGGGTCAAAAGTTTGGTGCTTGGGCAGCTTCTAGATGGTTTATAAGCAGAAACTGGTTGTAGATTCCCAGGAAACACGTGCCTGGACAAGGGCTAAGGCTCTAAGAGCACCCACTAAGGTATGAAGAACCCACAGGGCACACCTATCAAAATTGTAACTTGTGGCAGAATGATTACGTTAACCTACAAAAACAAAGACTAGCTGAGATAGATCTGAAAATTTAGAGTGAGGAGGAAGGAACTTGTGCTATTAAATATTAAAGCATACTGTACATCAGTTTAATGTGTTCAGAGACATAGAAACATCAAACAGATCGTCACACCTCGGAAGGCAAAGGAAGGTGGGAGAGGGAGTGGTAAGAGATCCACCAAAAGACTTGTATGCATGCACATAAGCATAACCAATGGACACAGACAATAGGGGGATGAGGGCCTGTGCTGGGGGGTGGGAGCAGGCTGGGAGAGTTCAATGGGGGGGAAAAGGAGACATACTAGTATGTAACACTTTCAACAAGAAACAATTTTAAAAAATAAAATTTCTTATTAAAAAAGCATACTGTAAACCTAAAATAATTAAAACACATAATATTATACAAAATCAACAGTAATGGAACAAAATTTATACTTCTTTAATGTATAGTAGAATCTAAGAACTCAATATAAAATAAAGCACAGAGCACAAAACAAGGATTCAGTAAATCACATTTTCCAAACAATGAGTCAAAACCATTAATAATGTTTTAAAATCAATTTTGTGGACCTCAGTCAGTTTGAAAAAAAAGGAATTAAAAGAGAATGAAATGGGATGGGATGGGATAAAAGGGAATAAAATGAAATAGAATAGAATGGAATCGAGTAGCCAAATAGAGTAGGGTAGGGTAGATTTGGATAGAATAGAATAGAATAGAATAGAATAGAATAGAATAGAATAGAACAGGAGTAGAGTAGGATATATAAGAATCCACCACAAATATCAATGATAAAAATTATTCTTGACACTTTATTTCAGTTACAGATGTGTGTTGAGTGTATATGTGTGTCATGTGTATTCTAGATTGCAAAATAAAATTAATTTTTAATGTGGGTTGTAATAAAAATTAAATGCTTCTCTAAGAAATTATTTGGGGTGATTAATTATTTGAAAAATATTTATTTATATCATTGGTTCATAAAAATAACTACAAAATATGCATTAGTGAATTTTATAAATCACTATAATAAATGTAGGCAGACATATATGTGATCTCTGAGAAAGAACTTTAGAAGGACAAAGTTAAGGAAGAAATCACAAAGAAAAGTGCTGCACGTTTTAATTCGCACACACACAGACACAGACACAGACACAGACACACACACACACACACACACACACGAAGTAGTTCAGAAAGTAATAAGTGAAGAGAATACAAATAAACTGGGGAAAATAACTGCAACAACAACAACAACAACAACAAAATAAAACATCCTTAATCTGTAAAGAAGACTTAGGAATCAATAAGGAAAGCATTGATTCTATAACAAGTAGATAATTTGCAGAAAGACAAATAATTGACTAAAATGTTTACTTTCACTTAATAATCAATCAATAAAATATTCTGTTCCTTATCAAATTTTGCAAGGGCTATTGAAATGTCTAAGGGCTATATAAAAATGTCGAAGGCAGCATAATTTGATGCATACTACTTGAACTCAAATTTGGCAATATATCAAAAACAATGAAATGTTATTCTCCTTGACCAAATAATTCCACTGTGCAACTTCTTCCAACCAAATAGTTTGAAATATGCATCATGGTTCAGTTATTGATCTTATCATTGCTTGTAATGGTGCTAATTATATGCTGCATATGCCAAGTAAGTGGAGCAACCTGCAATAGATGCACATTTTCATTTGAATACTTTTTAATGGAATGGGGAAAATTATCTTCTACATGTGAGAAAATCTGAATTAAAACTTTATATTTATTCTGAGGAAAATTATTAGAAGGAAACTTACACTAACATTAGTGGGTTGTTTTTTTTCTGGATAGGGAGACTAAGAGTAGTTTTTTGTTTGTTTGTTTGTTTCTCCATTTGTTTATATATCTTAGGTGGGTGCATATGGCAACTCAAGTTAATCTTAAAATATCGTCTCTCTTGCCCCCTCCCCCACGTGGCTTTAGTACTGGGTCTCAGGATTTCTCTAGTGAGAAATGCCTAAAGGTGTTGTAAACTCTGGAGTACAATTAAGCATTTCTGTAGTCACATTCTATTTTGTTTTTCGGTGTGTTTTTTTCTCAACATAAACCTTAGATACCATATTCACTTTAATATTTTAATTTATTACCTATCTCACCTATTAACAGAATTTGAAAGATATAACAGACCTGCTCCTATTAAGCATGAATGAATGAGTTAATACCATAAAAAAGTAACAGAGCTTGTTTTTTATTATTTATTTACCACAAGTAAAGGTCAGGAATTGTTATCTTTTTTAATTTTTTTTTTTACTGTTTCACTACATTACTGCTGTGTATGTGCTCCATGTGAGTGATGTAGGTGCTTATGTAGGTGGGTTCCAACTTACGGTGAAAATCACGTTACATCATGCAGTAGGAACGGATCTCCGACGTAACCTGAGGACCTACTATAGTTTGAATTTCATTATGTCATAAAATTGATTAACAAAGTGTAGAATTAGAGGTATAGATAAATTAATGGGAAAACACTCAAAACCAAACTTAAAACATAACAATTTGCCTTGTAACACTACTCATTAATGATTATCTGTTTAAAATTCTATAAAACACCATGTTCAGAATTTGTGAGAATCTTACTGTAACTTATTTTGGAATATTTTAGTAAATTAATATTTTTTGAAAACTATCTTTGTTAGTATCCAGCTTTGGAGTAGGGTTAATGAAATGATTGACACATTGAATGTACTGATTTGCTACCTTTTCTTGACCATAGTCAAGTAGCTGATTCTGACCCATGCACCTCCCTGCTCTCTTCCATGTACAACAGACAACAATCATGTAAGTTTAGCTAAATGAACTTTGATTTTGACACATTCCACAGTGTTTCCAATGATGCTGAATCAGAAAGCAGCTCTTTTAGCCTGCTTACCCAACCTGCTGGTCTGAACTGAAGCTCTTTGCTGCCCTCTGTAGATAATGTAAGGTCCTTAATTAGTAAACATTGCTTTCTTCAGAGTTGTGGTATTTTTGCTCTGTAAATTTAACAGAATAATAGACTAAACAGAGGATATTTGATTTTAAAAAATAAGAATACTTCTTTTCTGTGATCACTTTTATATCATTCATTTCTTCATTTGTCTTTTTAAAAATAATTACCCCAAATGTTTGAAAACACTGTGGTAAGACAAAATTGAAATATCACACACATACACACACAAGTGCATACACTATAAATTACAACTTTTTCATCATTATATGTAGTAGCCACATTTAAAAAGTCATACAAATTATATTAGAAAATATCATCTGATTTAAAACTTAAGATACATGCTATTTTGTACAGACTTAAAGTTTTAGAGTAGTTTTGGTCACAGCCAACTCGAGTAGAAAGTATATAAATTTCCCATATCCCCTCCCCCGCCCCCCATCCAGTTTTCTTTTCCCATAATAGTTTTCCTTGCTTTTTGTTTGATGTTATTTTCTTGTGTGTGTGTGTGTGTGGGGGGGGGTTCTTTTGTAAGAAAATAATCACTACTTCAATTCCAGTTAAAATGATTTTGCCGAGCATTTTCTGTGTCCTCAGCAAAGCACTAGCTGCTGTGTTGGGGACATCAAAATGCTGAAAGTGACAGCAGACAGCGGAGTGCTTACCATGCACATATCTGACATATGCTAACCACTTAATCTTTGTAATATCACAAAATCTCTGTTATTGTGGAGCTTACAATTTTGTTGAGAATAGCATTACCTTAGGTTTCATCATTATTTCTTTAACACAAATTGTCTTTCTTAAGGCTTGAGAAAAGTCAGCTATATTTTCGTAATTCCTAGTTCACATAAGCATGTGGTTTTACTCCTCTGGAGGTTTTCTGTACTTTAAGCTCATCTACGATTTGTTTTTAAGGCTGTGTGTTTAAGACTTCTTCCCAAGAGATAATCAACTGTGGAACATAGCTTCCCTCTCTAAATATAAGCCAGCCTTCTAATCTTTTCTAAGAGTGGTAATTATATCTTTGTGAAAATAAGATTCTAAAAGTCCTACACTCTTGGGACTTTTAGATTTTTCCACTGAATGTCTCTCTTGTGAGCGTTCCTGTACCTCTGCACTAGTTAGAAGGAAACTTATTTGACTTCTTTACGGGCTGAACTTATATTGAGGTTATTGCACATAATACTAAGGGAATCATTATCAGTTAGTGAAAATAGCTGACCCTGGCTAGCATGATGGCATGGAATTAGGATCTAGGAAAATGTTGAGTATTACAGATGAGAAGTCTCATAGTTACAACAGATATTCAGAGTAATTGTCTCTAGGTGAAAACTTGGAAAGTAGGTATAGGTAAATGTACAAATATTAAGAATCACTTTTATAGAGTATGCTTAATAAAAAGGTTTCAAATCCAAATTTTTCATAAAACTTGGCAACTAATAGCACCGACATCGCTCTTTTTGCCAATCATTTCCAAAATAACATAGAAAAAGTTTATCAAAAAATTACAATCAACACAAGATAAAGCCTCACTGTTTTCCTATATGACTAACCCAGGGCTCCTACATAGAGCAACATTTTGAAAGTTGATTGACTAGCAAATTATGAATTTAATTAAACAATATGTGATAAAAGTGTGTTCTCAGGGGAGAGTAGTGCATGTTGGTCTTGCTGTGACAAGAAAAGGGAGGCCAGTGTGATTGGGATGGAGTGAGAGAAGGCAGAGCAATATGAGATGAAGTCAGGAGGCAAAGCATGAGAGTTGTGTAAGGAGGAGGAGAAATGAACCGAGAGCACATGGGGCCTTGTAGGTCGTTGCAAGGATCTCTGTCTTTAGATCTGAGAAACGAGAAGCCCATGGAGAGTCTGTGTAAAGAAGACCTGACCTCTTTTGCTAAAGTGCCTCTTTGACTGCTGTGCTGAGAGTCAACCACAAGCACTAACCAGAGCAGTGAGAACAGAGAGCTAAGTGTGGCTGTGCTCTTCTAGACAAGCGCGATGATGGCTTTGGCCAATGAAAGGTTTTACTTTTCTTTAATTGTTCCTGGATAAATACTTATATTAATATCTTACAAATTGTTATATTAAATTATTAAACAGACAATACACCCATGTTTGATTTTTAATAGAAAGAGTTTTACTTCCTACCTATAACTCCAATGAGACAAGTCATATTATCTCCATCCAAAGCCCAGCCCACATTGCCATTTTTATTTCTTTGAAATTATTTCTGTGGAGTCTTTCAGAGTGTCCTTGAGCAATCACAATCAAATAAAAATAGATACTCTCCCACCCCCTTTTACACAAAAGGCAGAATACTATATGCACTACACTCTCCCTTGCTTTTTTCCCCACATAATGCTATTATCCTGAAAATGTTTACCTACTATTACACAGAAATATTCCTGATACTAGTTAATGGTCTCATAATACTCTGTCTTATGAATGTGCAATCATTTAATTCTCTAAAGGGCATTTAGGTTGTTTTCCTATCAACATTGCAATGTATATCCTTGTACATACAGGATAGTAGGTTTAACTTCTTGTTTCTAAAATATTTAAATGAAGTACTATGCCACTAGACGTTTCAAATCTATACATGTAGTGGATAATGAGATGACCAGCCCAGATCAGGTCTTGGGGTGGATGTACCCATCCCATAATTGCTGGGAATATTGGCCCTTAATGGCACAGAACGGACTCCCTCACTGGGAATTGCCTGTGGCCCCATGGAATTCCCTTTTCTGGGTTGCAGCATGTGACCAATGACAGGCTGAGTGGACTGTAAACCCCACCCTTCTTGCTTCAATTTACGAGAGCGCTGGCCTCAGTGATGGCCTCTTTGAGGGTAGCTTCTCCCTGTGTCCAATTCTGCCACCCTCACTTCCTTACAGGTGCTTCCCCGGAACACTTCCAATAAATGTCCTTGTGTCTGACAATATGTTTTCAGAGAACCCAACTTAAGAGGTGGCATTTAAACTTGATTCAGTCTGAGTTTGTTCAGACTAAGGTTTGGCTCTCACAGGTTGAAAATTTATTTAGTTAACATTTAAAATATTGTAATAATATTTTTACCTTTCACATAATTTTAGTCTGAAAAATTTGCTTTCATCTCTTTTGATTGTGGTATAATTTACATACAGTAAAATTCAACATACAAATAGAATAACTCTGTGTATGTTGACGAACATGGAATTATCTAATCACCACAATCAAAACCTAGAAATAGCCATCATTTGAAAAAATTCCCTTGTGCCCTTTAGTTAAAGTGTCTGTTCAAATCTGACAATTTGAAAAAAATTGGCTTGCTTATTTATTATTACTGATTTTAGAGAGGTTTTAAATATTCAGGTTATCAGTCTTTTACAAATATTTTTTCTCAGTCTGAAGCTTTACTTTTTATTTTCCTAAAAAAATTACTTTGAAGACCTTTCATGTAATTCTTAAAAGCTAGAATGCCTGATTCAACATTTTCACTATCTTCAATATGTAACAGTAATCTGTTATTACAGGGAAATAGGTAATAAAAATATGAATAAATGTGGATATTTTGGGCATACAATATAAATCTTCATAGGAGAACAGAAGAAGGGAAGCTGACCTCTTTCTAAGCTATTAGAATTGTTCCTTGTAAAGTGCTCATAGAATGCAATAAGTTCTTGATAGTATTTAAACATGTGAATACTACCAAAAGGGGACAGAGGTGGGTATTTTGGTCATATCGAAGTTTTATGGTATCCTCCTTGCTGTTTATTTTCAGATCAATTTTTTATTTTCTTCCAAGTCTTTAAAAAAATAAAAAATGAGCCTGATCTGACGTATGATGGATAAATAAAGGTGCAAATCAAAATTATCTTTTCCCCAAAATATAACAAAATGAATAAAAAAGTGGAAAATATGGTAACAACATTAATATAATCAATCAACTAAGGACATAGTCATCACCAAATGACAAAATTTAATGGCCTGCAGGCTAAGAAAAGGTGATTTTGGAGAATAGCTCAACACAGCCAGGCTCCTAATCCCATTTTTTATCCTAATTCTGGAGAAAAGTATATTACCTTTTAGATTTTCAGAGTAAAGAATTTTAGACATTGATGCTGGGAAGAAATAGCTAAATTGTAAATAATGGGTCTGACACCTTCAGAAAGAGAAAGATTCAAAGGAACAACAAACTAAAGTCTAGTGATTTCTTTTTAGGAGAATGGGATATACAATTCCTAACTGAGTAGAGTAAACTTTGATAAAGGATTCTTATTTAAAAACAAATGAAAACACACAAAAAAACTTCTCTATTATAAAAAATTTCAAACATTTATAAAAGAGAGAATAGTATAATGAACTATCATGCACTCATCATCCAAACGTCCAAACTTAACAATGATCACCAACAATGGTCAATATTGTTTTATCAATAGTGCCACCACTCCGCCTTTCTTTATATTTTGGAGCTTGTGGAAGGTGGTTACCAAATCAGTAATTCTTATAGCCAACAACATGTCTATCACATAGCAGGCATTCAATGGTGTTTGCTAAATGAATAAACTAATCAATGAATCAATCCATCTCCATTTAGACACATCATTCCACTTCTCAGGAAATGAGTCTGCCTTTAGCAAAAGATGAATATTATATATGACTAGAGGCCTGGTGCATGATATTCATGCACTTGGGGGGGGGGGCCTTCAGCCCAGATTGTGAGAGGGTTCAGGCCAGGCCGAGGGACCCCACCAATGCACAATTGGGGCCAGGGAAGGATGCGGGAGGTTGGCCAGCTGGGGAGGGACCGTGGGAGGGCTCCAAGGCATGTCTGGCCCATCTTGCTTAGTCCCGATTGGCCTGACCCCAGCAGCAAGTTAACCTACTGGGCGGAGCGTCTGCCCCCTGGTGGTCAGTGCACGTCATAGCGACTGGTCGACCAATCGACTGTCAGCCCCCTGGTGGTCAGTGCACATCATAGCGAGCAGCTGAACAGCCTTAGCATATCATTAGCATATTACACTTGGATTGGTTGAATGGATGACTGGACGACCGGACACTTAGCATATCAGGTTTTGTTATATAGGATGAATGTGATAATAGGTAAATATATGCAAAGAGCCACATTTCATTGAAACATGTTTAAGGACAGGCATTTCGAAGACAATCAGGCTAAAATTATGGATTCGTCTTATTTGAGAAAAAGAATCCTGCTCCTGGAAAACTTTCTAAGGCAATAGGGAGTGGGAAACACTGCCAGAAGCTCAAAGGTGACATTTAAAATGCTCCGGCCTGAATTCACAGTGACAACTTACCACTGAGACATCAGCCTGTACCTTAAAACAAAGTGCTTGTACTAACTTAAAATACGCCTTTTTGTAGAAATTTCAGGTCCAACATTGATGTAATTTTACCTCTTTTTTTAATCATGAATTATCTTGTCTTAAAAACCCAAGGGTATTAAGAAGTGTGTACACACATACAGGCATAAATTCATACAGTATGAACTGAAAGGCAAACATTAGCACATGTGATTAGATCATGTCTGCCATTTATTTCCCAAATACCCCAGAGGCCAGATCTATCTTGGAACCAAATGGATAACCCCCAATATAGTTGTGAAAAAATATGTACTTATGACACCATATTCTCTAATCTGTCAACTGACATGGGATTTAGTAAATCATACAGGTATTTAATTTGTACCATACTAAACACCTAATTATTTTGAAATATAATGTTCTTATGGACACTATTACCATTATTAAAAGATTGAGACCATCTAAGACATTCAACAAATGTGTTGAATAAACGAATATGATGCTGCTATTATAAAGGTGAATAAAAAAGGACACAGACTCTGCCTTTAGAGAGTTTACAATATAGCGAGGAGATAGACACAAAATAAACAAAGAAATATGTATGTTACTATAAGTGCAGGAAAATAGAAACAAGCAGGAATTGACTGGGGTGCTGCCATAATAAAGTTTGGGGGATGTGGAGGACTTCCACATATTCAGAATAATTATGAAATGCCTTTCTGAAAATGATCATTCAAAAAGAGAGACAAGTATGTGTGAAGGGTCTAAGGGAAGAGAGAGAGATAGATGGAGTTTAGGAAAATACAAGAAGACTGGCATGTGGCTGAAGCATTATTGGAGATAAGAGAAGGGAACAAATTGGCCTTACAAGCCATAATGAGGAGGTGGATTTTATTCAAAATGCAATGGGCAGCCTTTGAACAGTTTTAATCAGGGACATGAATTGATAGGATCTGAGTTTTAAAAAGTTCTGTCTGCTTTATGAAGGATGGGTTGAAGGACAGGGGGAAAGGGAGAAAGTGGCAAGACCAGGTAGGGAGCTCTTGTAGCTGAGTAGGCAAGCAATATTGATTGCCTGGCATACAATGAGGGTAGAGGGTCCACAATTGGGTTTGAAATCCATTAGGGTGGTAAAATGTTCAGGACTTAATGAATAACTGGATATGGGAGATGAAGGAGATGCAGGAATTATAAATGCCTCTCTGATTTCTGGTTAAGCAAATGGATAGATAGTAGTGCAATTTACCAAGACAGAAAATACTGGAGGAGAATTCAGCACTAAAACATTAAACCACCCTTGCACTTATGAAATACACCCTGGGTGACCGTGACATATTATCTGCTGTTTGATTCTCAGGCTTCCTTTTCTAAATTGAATTTCTAACACAAACTTCCTCTTCCCAGCCATTTCCCATGAAACCTGGATTATAATATTGTTTCCTAGAAACCTCCTCCTCCAAGGACCTTGGTGATACAAATTAGAGAAAGTTGCATATACCTTAGCGACCACAGGATCCAGTGTTCCGAAATACCCAGCCAAGGAAGGAGGTTGTTAAGGGGGCAGGTTCCTGGGTATTCACACACGATTCAATTCAGAAAAAAAAACATACTCGTCTTAAACACTGCTGCTTTATTAACTTTATGAATTCAGCGTTGATAAAAATAATTTGTTTTTAGAAATCTGTATTTCTACAGAATAAAGCCCAAACTTAGCCTGTAATCCCTGTTCCACTATAAGTTCCCAACGAAATGTTCTCTGGTTATGCTCTCTGTGCTTTAAACTCCTACTATGCAGTGCAGCCATAAATTGGCCGCACTGGCATTACTTGAGAGCTTGTTAAAATCACAGAATCTCAGGCTCCATTCCAGTCCCACTGAATCAGAATATGCATTTTAACAAGATCCTCAGGTAATCACATGTACATTAAAACTGGAGAAGCGCTGCTCTAAAGGACAAACTATTTCTCATGTGTGACAGCTGTTCACGTCTCAGTTCCTGTGCATTTGCATATATTGTTTCCTCCCCCTGAAATTCCATTCCTTCTATTGCAAAATGTCCAAATTCTGCTCACTGCATTTATTACGAAATATGTTTTTTCTTGGTCATTACTTTTAACTGACTAACTTTATTATGTAAGAAGTGTGTGAATTTTTAGTGTTTCATTTTAACTTAATGAACTATCTAATTTGTCTCATGGATTTTACTTGATGGCAACTAGTCTTCCCAATACATAATCATATAATTTGCACATAAGAGAAAGCATACCATCTTCTCTTCTGAACTCCCTTACATGTATGTGGTAGTTTTTTTCTGTAATTTTTACATTCTACCTTATGAGATCGTCATTGTTATAGATGCCTTATCTCCATGTCTAGATGTTCTTTGAAGTGAAGGTTCCCATCTGATTAATATTCCTAATCTCCATAACACAGTGCTTGCATGCATATGATGCTTAATAAATATTAGTTGACTGAATGCATGGATGAACAAACAGCATATACACACGGTCTAGTCATTCTAAGGTTATCAGCTCTGATCTAGCAAACTTTGAGTCAATGGCAAGGCTCCCCAAAGATGAGTGTTCCCAGGAAGTCTGAATTTCACCAGAGGCAATGCCAAGGTAACATGGCTAGAACACATTTGTATTCTCTGTGCCAAAACATTTCATTGTAATGTGAGTATATTTCTGCTACTGGCCAGAAATCAATCAAATAAACACATGAGGCAAAATATAGTGTAATTAGAATAATCATGCCTTTAGATAATAACTTTCCCAATATTCTTTACTATGTGTGGGATACAGTATTTGGAAGCTCTCCTAAACCTGTGCCATTCATCATACTAATAATGTCTATCATTCTATGGCCCTGCCAAATCTTATTTATTTCAAAGTTGGAGGAGACAATATTCTTAGTTTTTTAGCTTTCATGTTCTCTCCTTTCTTCTAAGAAGTCAACAAAACTGTATGCTTGCTCTCATGTAGTCAATGTAGTCATAGTAAAACAGGTTTTTAGTGTCTCATGCCTATAGTCTAACATGTTACCAAATTTCATATATGCTGAAACAGAATAAGATAAATATTGAATTCTAAAGCAGTACTGTCTGGCCACGTGGCAGTTGCTCAGTGGTTGAGCATCAATCTATGAACTAGTAGGTCACAGTTCAATTTTCAGGCAGGGCACATGAACAGAAAGGCAGAAAGGTTGTGAGCTCGACCCCAAGTTTGGGGTGTGCAGGAGGCAACCGATCAATAATTCTCTCTCTTCATTGATGTCTCAGTCTCTCTCTCTTGCTCCCTTCCTCTCTGAAATAAATAAAAATATTTTTAAAAAGTTTTTAAAAGCAGTACTATCTGATATTTTATTAAGACTCACAATTCAGAGTCTCTATAACATGGGCAAATATGGGCAGTATCAATAGATCACAAACAAGATGTCTCTAAGGCTTAGTACTACTAGTAAAAATCCTACACAACACTGGCTTTTCTACTAAATATTAAAATTTATAGATTAGTTTTTTCTAAGAATAGTAGTCACAATTAAAAATATCACTTAATAGTGGCCTTCATCAATAGAGTGAGAGTATGGTTTATCAAAGTTGGACATTAGCCACTGATTAATTTCAACTTTTGATTAATTGTTTTGCTCTCCCTTCAGTTGACTTTTTTTCCCTGAAAACTACTCTGGGCATTTTCATTTTTAGGATCGATGTCCTTGTGTAGGTGCCAGATACTTAAAGCACATTTTAAAAGGTGCTATAAAAAATACATGTTTTGTAAGTATCTTCCCTATGTCACTTTGGCCACTAGGAGGGGTGAATCACTCCTAATATACAAGGTAAGGGTTCCTGTTAGGACCCGGTCCAGCTTCCTGGGCATGTGGCCTATGCAGAGCCACATCCTCAGAAAAGACCCAGCCTTAGGTTAACATTCTTCTGTGGCCAACTTAAAATTCTTTAAAAAATTATCTTTGAACTTGTGTTTTATAACTGAAGTCTGGTGGTACAATGAAACTTGTACTTGAGCCAAGGAGAAATGAGCAATATGGGTGCCTGTCACCCGTTCCTTGTTGTCCCATTCACACATAGGACTTAGGATACCCCATGAGCATGGAATTCCGGGATCCCACAATGTGTGGAAGATCAAAGCGAGGTTATCTGGTAAATGCATTACATTTACGGCTGTGTAAGTAAGGGTGTCGACAGCTCAAATAGGTAATGTCTTCCATATGAACCAGAATTTGCTTTGAATGCAGAAAGAAGGCAATGGTGTGCTAAGAAACATGAATGACCAAGAATCTTATTGTAGCCTTTCTTACTTGGGTTACTTCCATTTAATTGCCAATCACTTATGTCAAAAATGATATAAAAGGAAAAAGATAGGGCAACCCATAATTCTTTTTTCCTTGCAGTTCTTCCTGATTGATCAATAAGCCAAAAGCAAAGGCTGTGGGTAGAATATGCACATATCAAGAAGTGAAACAAAAACAGTTGAGTTAATTTTGTATAACATTTTCACTGTTCTGGTAAGAGTGAAATACATATGCATGTATAAGCTACAGGAGTAATGTCATTCCAGTGATTCTGCATACAAGCTAAATGGCCCTATATTTGCACTTAAAACCGACGTTGCACAATGTAAAATAAAGATGAATGGTAAATGCTAATAATTAAAAAATTTTCACTTAAAACATTAAATAGCAAATTTAGAAAATCACTCTGATAGGTGGAAAGAGGAACTGAGGATGAAATCAAAAAAGCATTATACCAGTATTTTAGCATGCTTGACAACATATTTTTCCCCTGCTTTTTGAAAAAGTAAGCCCTAAATTTTCATTTTGCAGTGGTCCTTGGGTATGACTGCTACAGTAGGATGTGTGTTTGTGTGTAGATCACGTTGTTCTCACAGAGAAATATAATGGTCACTTTTTTTTAGGGTTTTCACTACAAAGGGCAGAGTCATTCATAGGGCACTGCAAATTGGCTCTGTGTTTCTGGGTATGCTGGGTGAAGAGAGAAATGGGAAAGGGCTCTGACAAGCCATCAGAAATGAATATCACTCCTTAATTGATCAAGTAGAAAATCTTTTTTATTTTTTTCAGGAACTAGTGTTCTACCTAGCACGCTTATCTCAGAAAAGGTCATTCTTAAATGGTATTCACATAATTGGAAAGTTGAAATGACCTCCTACAAGTAAGCCATTTATCCTTTTCTTGCTGACAAGATATGCCTCAACTGCATTTATCACCTCTTTATTGCTGAAAAATAATGTTGAATATGAAAAGGGGATTTTGCTAGAGGATTCTGGTTATACCATTTCATTGTAAATTTGTAAGAAAAACTAAAAAAGCTCTAATTATTATTATCCTTCCATCCAATTAAAGACCCACCAAAATGAGATGAAAAAATTTGGGTTTTGTTGGTCTTTTTTGAAAAGCCTAATTTTTCCCCCCACAATGTCAACTGTGTTACTTCCTAAGTTGTAGGAACTCGTTTTGTAACTTAGTGGTCATTCTCTTAAGCAGTCATAAATGTTACAGTTTGGGAACAGGCATAGTCATGAATTTTAATGTATTCACTGGGTATTTTACAAGATGAAGAGCTAATTCCAATAGGAATAGACTGAATTATTTATGGAGGTTGTATTGATTACTTCTGGAATCAGAATTTTCTCTTCTGCTCCAGCAGTCAAATCCCTTTACTATACTCAATTTAATTTAAAGGTTTTGTGTGTGTGTGTTTTTATAACTTCTTGTGTATCCAATACATTTAATATTTTCTTTCAATAATAACAAATGTAGACATTTTAAAGATAAAGTTGACATCTAGGTTTTTGGTGTTTGGATCAAATCTTTACTGGACACTTGGGAGTGGGAAAAAGCATGTTTCTCTGATGCTTTTTGTCTGAAGATGACTTCAGAAAAGAAAAGATATCCTGCACACTATGGGAAGCTGTTTGCTATGGGAAAGGTGATGAGAATTAACGAAGAGAATCAAAAAGCCTTTTAATGGTATGTCAGTGAGAAACATCATACTAAATTATCAATTCATGCTATTAACATAAATGATGTTATAACATTTTTAGTAAGACCTGACCAAACTTCATCAAGGAGAATCTCTTAGGTAATAAGTAATATAGAGTAAAATATTAACAGGCTGTTAGACCTAATGACCTTTTTTGATTCTTTTAATTGTTTTATTTTATGACTCCATTACCACTTTCCCTGAAAGGATAATTAACAACATCTGGGAATCTGATTTACTGACATTGTTCTTGGCAGGCACCAGAGAAGATGCAGTCACCTAGCAATCAAAAACAATGTGGCCAGATGTTCTGCATCAAGTAACTACCAACACATTTAAGCAGATATCCCCAACTAATGTGGTGGTAATGAAAGCATAGCTTACAAATGAAAATCAGACGTGCATGTGCCCTGGCATCTGTGATGCTCATTCCATCAGCTGAGCTTTTAATGACAATTAACTGTGTTTTCCACATGCCGAATACTACTCCCTTGTTATAAGGGAATAAGCCTTATTTCCGGAAAGCCAGAAAATGCAGGGGAAGGAGAGCACCTTGTAATATAAATAAAACACTTGTGGTGGAAGTGGTGTTAAAAAGGGAAGTACATTTGTATTTTGGAATCAGAAGCAAACAATTTGTCTATTTCGAAAATGCAAAAGTGATTCAATTGGCAACTTGAATTCCAATGAGACTCTCTTGCTACCCTCCTTACTCCCAGTTCTGGTTATGAGAACTAGAGGGAAGGTCTGCTGCCTTTCTGTTCAGGAGCAAGAGAGTCACATCCTATTCTCTGGGGTGCTGCACTGGAATGCACAGTGTTTATTCTGCTGCCTTTCTGAGCATTTCTTCTCTATGAATCCTTTCTACAAAAGGCATATTAAATTAATGTCCACTTCTTCAACCAGCACTGATATGTTATCAAGAATATTTTTAAGGAGACTTGAAGATGGCAGCATAGGTAAACACCTGTACTCACCACCCCCCACAACCACATCAAAATTACAACTAAAATACAGAACAACCATCATACCGTACTGCCAGAAAGCTGGCTGAATGGAAGTCCTACAACGAGAGAAGTAAAGAAGAAAGCACACTGAGACTGGTAGGAGGTGCGGAGTCCCAGAATGAGCTGGTCTGGCACCCAGGTGGGATGCTTTTTCAATCAGGAGAGATCGTATCTGTTGAGGCTACTCAGAGGAGCAAGGGGTCCCAGCCCAGGGTCCCAGATATAAGAAAAAAAGTTCCTATGGGCAATAAGAACTATGGGCTGTAGAAACCAGTGCAGATTGGTGCTCAGTGAAACAGAGGCTGCTGGAGATCCAGCTGTTCCTCTTAAAAGGCCGGCACCACAAACTGAACTTACCAGGTCTTGCTTCCTCTGAGCTCCAGCACCAGGCTTTGGGGAACACAGGCACATACGAGGAGGAACTGGATTGCCTGGCATTGGGGCAGGAAATTGGGGGCGGCATTCTCCCAGAGATGCTCGCAGGTATCATTGTTCCCATGCTGATACCTCACCAGTTGCAGGGCTGACTGGCAGCCATTTCTGTTTGCTCCACCCTGATGATTCCCTAAGACCCTGCCTCATCCAATTTATAACCCCACCTCAGCTGTGTGCAGCAGCTTTTGCATATGAATGGCTTGTACTTGCTCAGGCTAAAATCTCTCAAACAAGCTGCAGCTGGGTCAGGAAATCCCAAACCTATCAATAAAAGGTCCAAGGCCCAGCACCAGCACCAGCCTGCCTTGCTTCATAGCTGGGCCTCGTCCGGGCACTTCCAAATTTGATACAAAAAGGATGAATCTGAAGATATCTCTGTAGCTCCTGCTGGGTGGCCCCAGGCAATGGCTGACTTGGCACCTCCTGGAGACCCAAGAGCCAGTGTACCCAGTGGTCAGTGTCAGATTACACCAGATTATAACTCTGCACATCCATAAATGACACACTTAAGGAGCAGACTCAGTGAGCACTAAAACCACACTGACGCAAGTCCTGCTCCATCGGGGTGTCTTCTGCACAGCAGCTCTCCTATGTAGTTGCAGCTGGTTCTCATAGTCAATTGGCCTGGAGGTCAATTCCTCCCAGTAACACCAACAGTAATCAAGTCTCAATTACAATAAGACTGTGCTCACAGCCCACAAAGGTGTACACCTAGAGCTCTGAACTCAGGTATTGGGAGGCTGAGTCACTGGGTCCTATAGACCACCTACTACACAAGGCCACTCTACCAACTTGAGGAGACATAGCAGCTCTATACAATACATAGAAACAAACACAGTGAAGCAGCCAAATGCAGAGACAAAGAAACATGTCATAAATGAAAAATATGGAAGAAATCAAACTACTGGATATAGAGTTCAAAGCTATGGTTATAAGGTTACTTAAGAATCTTCTAGAAACCTCCAAGGGACTTAGTGAGACTTTCAAGGATCCTAGTGAGAATCCCCTGAAAATGGAAAAGGACCAGTCAGAAATTAAGCATACACACTGACTAAAATAAAGAATAATATACAGGGCTTCAACAGTAGAGTAGAGGATTCTGAGAATCAAGTCAACAACTTGAAATATGAGGAAGCAAAAAACACCCAACCAGAAGAGCAAACAGAAATAAGAATCCAAAATGTGAAGATAGTGTAAGGAGCCTCTGGGATAACTTCAAGAGTACCAACATTCACATTATGGGGGTGCCAGAAGAAGAGAAAGCAAGATACTGATAACATATTTGAAGAAATAATGACAGAAAACTTCCCCTACCTGGTGAAAGAAATAGATTTACAAGTCCAGGAAG
>NW_005356259.1:5037844-5048718 GCF_000412655.1 Myotis brandtii
AGATTACTCTACCCAGCAAAGCTATCATTTAGAATTAAAGGTCAGATAAAGCGTTTCACAGGTAAGAAAAAGCTAAAGGAGTTCATCACCACCAAACCAGTATTATATGAAATGTTGAAGGGTATTCTTTAAGAAGAGGAGGAAGAAGAAAAATGTAAAAAATATGAATAACAAAATGGCAACAAATACATACCTATCAACAATTGAATCTAAAAATAAAAATAAATGAATAAGAAATTAATGAACAGAATAAACTGGTGAATAAAATAGAATCATAGACATGGAAATTGAACAGACTAATGATTCTCAGAGGGAAGGGCGGGGGCGGGAAGAGATTAAACAAAGATCTTATATGCATATATGCATTACCTATGGACACAGACAATATGGAATAGGGTGGTGAAGGCCTGGGGTGGGCAGGGCGGGAACCAGGTAGAGGGAGCTATTGGGGAAAAAAGAGGGACATCTGTAATAATCTCAATAATAAAGATGAAAAAAAAAGCAAAAAAAAGGATATATTTTAAGATTTAAAAGAACAGAAAATAAAACTGAACAAGTCATAAAAATAATAGTGTAATATTTTCTTTACTTTTAAAAATATTTAATAAATTAATACATGTACATAATTAAAGAAAATCAAATGACAGCTGCCCCTCTGTGATTCCAATAATTTAAAATGCTTTCTAACTTAGAGTATTTACCTCACACTTTTTCAGTATTTTAATCCTACAAATTGTTTATTTTTATGCACTACCTAATGACTTTCCTTCATGCAAATTTATCCTCTTAATATAATTTTATTTGCTTGGCAACCATGCCTTCTTTCTCTTGTCTTCTGGGGATAATGGAATCATTATTTTTAGTTAATAATCAATGTTTACATGATTGTGACTATTATCTGTATGAAGCCAAATAGTTCATAAATATAGTTCTTTCTCACAAACTTGTTGCCAGTTTTTTTCATTTGCATTGTTTTCTCTAACCCAATCTTTAGTTTTTTTCCTAGTTTTTCATCAGATATGACATATTCCTATCAGAAGTCTGTTTTTTCTCCAAAATCCTATCACATTTGATAGGTTCATTTCCTTCTTTTCCTGGAGCCTTTTCTTCTTCCTGCTCCAGCAGGTACTTGTCATCCTCTAGGTCAGGCTGTCTCCCCGAACTTCATTTATTTTACTTCTCGCCAGAAAAGTGATTTTTGACTAACTCGGTAATTAAGTGAATTTGGTATTAGTGTCAGATTTGACTGTGCCAGAAATCAGAAATCAGTAAAATGAGACTGTCAAGACTGTAAGCTTAAGAAAGTAGGCCAACGCAATTTCTCATAAAAAGACAGATGTTTAATCATTTAATCACCACACAGTACAGAACCTCACTTTCTGCTCATAGGAAAATTATAATAAACTCTTGCACCAACTCCACTTCTGCTCAGTGGTACAAGTTCCCCAAGTCAACTGAACTAACTCTGCCTCTCTAAATACTGGTAGATACCTTGGCACTCACCTGGCTGTCTTGACCTCATGTAAGATTCATTCTGCATCCTGAGCTGGAATGTCAGAATGAATACCCCAAATGACACAACGGTGCTGCTATTTGCATAGGTTCTCGCTCCTCTTTTTTGATGGCCTTCCCATTGTACCTCTTATAGTGATTCATACACAGAGCATGATTCTATTCATAACAACTTGCTATTCAATAGGCATTGTTGTTCCCACTGCATTTCTCATTTGCTTAATACCTTGGCAATGTGGCAGGATACCTGTCTCTTTATTAAAATACAGATCCCAGTGCAATAAGGAAGAGGATTGAAAAGCTTAATGACACTCTACTTTCTTTGCTTAATATCTATTGCATAAAAAAAATAACGGGTAAGATAATAGGACTATTTCTTCCCTCAGGCACAGAGCCTACTAGCTTTTCAGGGACTCATTTTTCTGGGTAATAGTAAGATATTGAAAGAAAAGGAAAGTTTATTTTCTCTAAAATACAGAAACTAAAAAATTCAAGTTCATAAATGTTTAATTAAAGAACAAGAAAATATAACACTAGTTAATTATAAAATTTAACGACTTAATAAATTATTGAATTTAAATACAAATTTCATTACATTTGAAACATTTTGTGGAGGTTAGATGTTTTCATTTCCCAAGAACTTCCAAGTATGTATAATTCCAACAATGATATAGCAGCTGCATTTTAGGAGGGAGGGATTTCTAATTTTTTATTTTGAAAAACTTCAAATATAAGAAAAACTGGAGAAAAAAAAAACAGTCCAAAGAAGATCTGTATGCCTTTTACCAGGATCATACAATTGCTAACCTTTTAAGACTTTAAAACTTCTTTATGAGCTCACTTACTGTTCACACTAATCCTCAATTTACAGCTGAGGCATCTGAGGCAAAGAGAAATTACACTCCTTGTTCCAGAGCTAGTAAATAGTTGGACTGGGATTCAAATCTAGAGGTTGCCTAAGAGCTCATGTTTATTAAGATATCATGCAAGACATCATTCCTGTATTAAATGAATTATGCACAGGCAACTGCTTTACAAATTATTTTACTTCGAAATTTTATTTAGTGTAGAATATAGAGATATGTTTTAATATGGGTGAGGGAGTGAAAAATCTCTGAATGTATTAATGTCTAGAAAGCTTTTTAAAAGCTTTGGGCAAGCATGTGTCAGGGCAGAAGCAAAGGTCCTTGGCCATGCAGCCAGGAAGAGATGAGGAAGCTAAACCAGGTATGAAAATATGTGAAAAGGTCCTGGACTCATTCCTGCTTCAGGAAAAGATGGAAGAGGAAAGAGAAAATTTCTCTTTCTCTGTGGTGACTGAACACTTTTAAGCAAGCTTTCCATACCAAAGTCCCTAGTTTCTCTGCAAAACTATGGACCTAAAATATCACTAGTTTTTAGGCTATAGAACCCCAACTCATGTTCCTTGATTGACAGAAATAAAACCCTGAGATTCCTGACTCAACCCTGATTTCAGTCTGTCTCATTTGTGGCTTTCAATTCCAGGGCTACTAACTGTACCCAGCGAGTCCTGGCATAGCAGGAAAATCTCTAGCCCAGTTTTGAGAGCCAGGTTCCAGTCTTGGCTTTACCTTGAGTTAATTATGCTTAAATGTTGAGTGTCCTCTCTTACACTTAGTGACCTTTAAGAGCAACTTAAGTTATAATATTCTATAATTCACTTTTTGGAGCACATACTAACTGGGCCATTTTGAAAAGTTTTAGGCCAAGCCCAATATCCTGGTATGCAACATAAAGTTGCTGAAAGAATATCATGATGCCTTTTGGCTGCTCAGAACACTTTCATATGTATTGATATACCGCATTTTACATACTCGCGGTCCTGAGAAAGTATTATCCCATTGAACCAGTGAGAATATTGAGGCCCTGTGACACTAGGTGTTAAAGAGCCAACTGAAAACAGAGACAAACGAAAACCAAGTGTCTGCCTTGGCCCGTTCTCTTCCAAAAGGCAGAGCTGCTCTACAGCAGTGGTTCTCAACCTTCCTAATGCCGCGACCCTTTAATACAGTTCCTCATGTTGTGGTGACCCTCAACCATAAAATTATTTTCCTTTAAGAGCAACTTAAGTTATAATATTCTATAATTCACTTTTTGGAGCACATACTAACTGGGCCATTTTGAAAAGTTTCAGGCCAAGCCTAACATCCTGGTATGCAACATAAAGTTGCTAAAAGAATATCATGATGCCTTTTGGCTGCTCAAACACTTTCATATGTATTGATATACCGCATTTTAACATCCTCACAGTCCTGAGAAAGTATTATCCCATTGGACCAGTGAGAATATCGAGGCCCTGTGACACTAGGTGTTAAAGAGCCAACTGAAAACAGAGACAAACGAAAACCAAGTGTCTGCCTTGGCCCGTTCTCTTCCAAAAGGCAGAGCTGCTCTACAGCAGTGGTTCTCAACCTTCCTAATGCCGCGACCCTTTAATACAGTTCCTCATGTTGTGGTGACCCTCAACCATAAAATTATTTTCGTTATGACTTCATAACTGTAATTTTGCTACTGTTATGAATCGTAATGTAAATATCTGGTATGCAGGATGTATTTTCATTGTTACAAACTGAACATAATTAAAGCATAGTGATTAATCACAAAAACAATATGTAATTATATATGTGTTTTCTGATGGTCTTAGGCGACCCCTGTGAAAGGGTCGTTCTACCGCCAAAGGGGTCGCGACCCACAGGTTGAGAACCGCTGCTCTACAGCTTCATTTAACTCTATATATTTTCCCAGCAATGGTGTTGATACCAGGGAAAATGTAAGATGACGAGTGAGGCATAACTGAGAATCTTCCAGCTGGGCCCTTTGCCCAAAACACTCCTTACTTTGTGTTACGGGGCCTGCAATGCCACAGAGCTTTCAGTCTAAAGGCCATGATGGCCTCAAGTGGTGTTTCCTGAGCAGAACCTGGCCCTGTGTCAGGGAGAGAAGTGGGTGGCAGGTATAATTAGCCACGTTTAAACACCTTCTGGAAAAGGGGGTCTTGGTGGGGGAGAGGGGAGAGGAGAGATGACAACCTGAGTGAGTTGTCAGTAGTAAAAAGAACACGTGAGGATACTGAAGGTAAAAATCCAAAAATAGACTTTTTACCTCACCATTTTGCCTGGGGCCAGTTTTGATTTGTTCCTTTAACAAAACACTTGTCCTTCCCAACCTTGAAAGTTTATGAGGGTTTTAAGTGAATATAAGACACACAAAAGTGATGGCTTTCAAGGTCACAGGCAATAATGTTTCCCACACTATGCTTAGAGTGTCTGCCTCTATCGTCCTTCAATCTCATTCTTTCTTTGGAGCAACATTTTCCAAGTATGTCGCATTAGCAGTGCTTCTAAAAGAAGGAGAAAAAACTGGAATCTGCAAAATAAAAATTGGGGGAATTCTGGCTATTGTTTAACCTTCAAAGATTATCAATACACAGTTGCACATTACATGTTCTGAAAAATGTGGGTTTAACTCACAATTCCCTAAATTTATTTTGCCCAAGATATCTCTTTTTTTATGTATTAGCATTCTATGAAATGCTTTGGAAAAATAATACCTCAGTGTACTACCTGCATAATAAAAATAGAATACTTTAAATTTTTTGTTTAGCTGAAAATAAATTGTTCAAATTGTGCTTGAGACTTCTGTAAATTTTTTAGTCTATATAGAATTCAGTTTTTGCTTCAGTTAATGCTTTTATTATCTAAGGACTCATAGTAGTAAACTTTTTACAATTCCCTAAATTAAGTATAAATAGTCAGTTATTTTTTACCTTAAATATTCTTCTCAACTCCAGGATTTTAAAAGATGAGTTGTCTTTGCTTTTGTGATATAGTAACACTATAATTATTCAGAAAATACATTTTAGTCCCCAGCAAAATGTTCTTCTCACATTCTTGATGATTTAAGAGAAGTCACACCAGGTATACTATGATTGTAGGAGAAAATGCTGGTCACAATAAAGCTTTAAAGTGTAGGTAGGAATGATATACATTACCATTATTACTTTTCAGTGGTCAAGGTAGTTAAAAACCAGTTCGCCTTTTTTTTTTTTTCTGTAAAAGAGATTCTGATCATCTACCTCATTAGGCTGGAGATGGTCCATGGTCAGGAATAGTCACCATGTGAATGCTTTTAGAGTAGAAAGTTGACTGTACTGGGAGTGAGGAGACCCGAGATAAATGTTTGGTTTTTCTCTCAGAATCTGTGTAAAACTTGGTTATGTTACTTCTCACCAGGGCTTTTATTCTTACTTATCTTCACAGTTTTAGCAAAAGGCAGGTAACTATTAAGTTTTGGAATGTGTTTATTAGTTAGTATGGGTCATTGACTTTCATATCACTTAGGGCCCATTTGCTACAATGAAACATACTATGTTATGCTAAAGTTAAAAGTATATAATATGAATAAAAAATTTGTGGGGAAGTTAAAAGGAACAAGGAAATTTGACTTGAGAAAACAGAACTAATGCCTGAAAAACCATAGGAAGCCATACTATCCATTTTCTTCTACAAAATTAGGCTCACATGATACACATTACTCTGACGCTCCCTTCTATTATAATTGGGTTTCCTAAAAAAATAAATCTATACTGTATATTTGCATGTTTTCTTATTATTTCATCCATCTTCATGTCTTTAAGTACCAACCATAAGCTGATTATTGCCAACATCTACCTATATTTCTTTAAGACCTACACAAACTAATAACTTTTCTGAATGTTAAGATTACAGGCCACTTATATGTTCTTATCTACCTGACCCCCAGGTTTATAGTTAGAATGTATACTTTTATGTATTTGAAAGAGTATAATTGATTTTAAAAAATACTCAAATTTTCAGACTGGGTTCACTGGAGAATAGTTAGGGCTATTATCCAATTTAGTTAACACAAAGAAAAGAGCTGGGTTAGGGGTCAAATGGCTACTCTTCTGAGCATGTTGAGTTGGGCCAACAGTAGTGAACACTTGGAAACAAACATTATCCTTGTGAATAGTAAATTTTTCAAACAGAACGAAATGTATAAAATGGAAAGCAAAAGTTTTTTCTCTACCCCTGTCTCAAATCCTTGGATTAATTCCCAATAGTAATCATATTTTCTTGTGAATAATTCCAGAAAAAAACCCAAATATGTCTGCATATTTTTTATTTTACCTATCACAATACACAAAATAGTCTGTATTTTTCACTTAATATGTTTTGGAGATTATTATTTATTTTTTTAAATTGATTTCAGAGAGGAAAGGAGAAGATGAGAGAGAAACATCAATGATCCCCTACTGAGGCCCCAGCCTGCAGACCCGGCATATGCCCTCGATTGGAATAGAACCTGGGACCCTTCAGTCCACAGGCCAATGCTCTGTCCACTGAGCCAAACCAGCCAGGGCTGTTTTGGAGATTATTCACATCAAAACATAAAGATTTTAAAAAAATATTTTTATTGATTTCAGAGAGAGGAAGGGAGAGGGAGAGATAGAAACATCAATGATGAGAGAGAATCATCGATCAGCTGCCTCCTGCTCAATCCCCAGAGATTGAGCCTGCAACCCAGGCATGTGCAGCCAAATGGAATCAAACGCGAAAACCCCCAGTCCACAGGCTGATGCTCTATCCACTAAACCAGTGGTTCTCAACCTGTGGGTCGCGACCCCTTTGGCGGTCGAATGACCCTTTCACAGGGGTCGCCTAAGACCATCCTGCATATCAGATATTTACATTACGATTCATAACAGTAGCAACATTACAATTATGAAGTAGCAACAAAAATAATTTTATGGTTGGGTCACAACATGAGGAACTGTATTTAAAGGGCCAGAAGGTTGAGAACCACTGTGTGACTAAACCAAACCAGCCAGGGCAAAGCATAAGGATTTTTTTACTGTTTTTAGTAACTGTAGAGCATTCCATTGGAGGCATATCATTGAGTCATTCTCTCATTGAGGTTCATTGGAATTGTTTCTAGTATTTTGCTGCTTCCTATAATCTTCAACAAAAGTTCTGATGCTTATACTTTGCCCCAGCATAACTGTAGGTAATAATCCTAAGAGGGAAACGGCTGGATCATGGAATGTGTGCATTTTAAATTTTGGTAGTTATCACCAAATAATTTTCCAAAATGTTTGTATCAATTTACCTTTCCATCAAGAGGGTATGAGAGTTATAGTTTCCTCAAAACCCTCCCCAATACTGGGTAGTACCAAACTTCTGAGTTGTTGCCAATCTGATAGGAAAAAGATAAGCAGCAACTTTCAGGTTTTGACCATGGGTCCTTTAGAGTCTTACTGAGGAGAAACCCTACAACTGGGATCCTTTGTGTATTTTCTCGCAGGGTCCAGTCTTCTTTCCGAGAAGCTTGTTGAACTTGTTTTCTGTTTTCTCTTCTATCCTACTAAATCCCCAATTGCAGGAAGTAGTTTTCTCTTAGTGATTATGCACATTGTACCTTTCCTTTCCAGCTAATTATAAGCCGACCCAGCTAATTTTTGGCAAATAGCTGAAATGTTCACAGGATACTGCTTCACCATATAAGTTGGTTTTGAATATCTAAGCTATTGTGAAGGTTGTGTCCCCTGCATTTCTTAGACTGGAGAGGGAGTGGGAGTGGTGGAGTGGGAGGGGTGGAGTGGGCAAGTGTAGACATCACATGGTGGTTTCTGGGAGGCTCTGTCTCCATGACTATCAATGTTCAGATATTATGACTGAGACTGTGCCATTTTCTTTGCTTTATTGCTGATAGTGTACCTGTGCTGTTTTAAAACCTTTCTGGGGACTAATTTTCTTAAGTTTGGGAGAAAGCAATTCAATTATACAGCTTCACTCCAACACCTAACCCTAGAAGTCCTTAGCATATTTTCTTAAGATTTAAATATGTGTGTGTGTGTGTTAAAGTGTACATGTTTTATTTTCTGAAACAGAACAACTCTGATGTGACTCTGCCAATTACCACACACACTGCTCATTATCTTGCCATCACACACACCTGCGGCTGGCCAGCCCTTTATTCTTTCTGTCAGCAATCAAATGCTCATGGAGGACTACTTTCTCTTCACACCTTTCTGGAGCTTATCCCCTGGAAAATACCAAGAAATGTTTTTCTCGGTGGTTTATTCTGCTTCCTCAAGAAAATATTTCTGCTTTGACAAGAACTATCACAGAAAATTAAGAAGGGTGGTAAAATCCATATAGTCCACCCAAATAACTGGAAACCTGTGGATTTAAATTAAATTTTGCAAGGAAATCATTATTTTTGAATGCAAAGCAGTACAATTGAAGCTATTCTTGCAGTTCTAACTTTTAAGACCGAAAGAATAATGTAAATGTTTTATGATGAAGTTTAATGCACTTTAAATATATTCTTCGGGCAGATATCCATAAAATATTTCATGGTAGTAAGTTACCCCAAACTCCATTTTATTGTTCTTTCAATAATTTTGTTTCTGGTTTGATACTTTCTCCTTTCATTATATGATATGAATGAATCTTTTGATGGGCAATTTCATTGCCATTTCAAATATTTTACTTCGTTTGCTATAGCACCTAAACTAAGGACATGCCATTTCTGCAGTAGGCTCTTGAAGAACTGTTATCTATCTATCTATCTATCTATCTATCATCAACTATCTACCTATCTATAACCTACCTATCTATTTATTCATCTATCTAATATATGTATATGCAAATATATATATATATGCAAAAAAAGCATATTTGGCTTTTATTATATAGAATAAAAGCCAAATATGCTAAGTGTCTGGTCGTCCAGTTGGCTGTTCAACCAAAGTGTAATATGCTAGTGATATGCTCAACTGCTTGCTATGATGTGCACTGACCACCAGGGGGCAGATGCGCCAACCTGTAGGTTAGCTTGCTGCTGGGGTCCGGCAGATCGGGACTGAGCAAGATGGGCCGGACATGCACTGGAGCTCTCCCGCAGTCTCTCCCCAGCCCTGATCATGCACCAGTGGGGTCCCTTGGCCTGGCCTGTGCCCTCTCGAAATCCGGGACCCCTCGGGGGATGTTGGAGAGCCAGTTTCAGCCCGATCCCGCAGGCCAGGCCGAGGGATCCCACTGGTGCATGAATTCATGCACCGGGCCTCTAGTGTATGTGATTGTATGCACAATCCTTGTGCATAGTAACATTTTCAAACATTAATAATGTCCCCCACCCCTGAAATCATGTTACTTTACCCCTGGAAGACTGTTGTTGTATTCAAGTGAAAAAAGTTAGAATAGAATGGCATAGTAGGAGATAGCTAATGTGTTTATATCCTGGTAATTCTCCTTACCAACAGATAACCAATTGTAGGAATATAAGACAGCCTAATATTCACATTTAGTCATTAATTTCCAATCCTTATATAGCTATGTATCAACTACTATTAATTTGATTAAAAAAAATTCTTGGTAATTACCAGATAAAGGAATCTGAGGCGTTTGTGCTGACTTTTTTCTCCAAAATATTGACATTTTAATTTGATATTAGAAAACATGTTAGTAAAAAAGTTTACCCTTTGTACTTTGAATGTGGGGTTTAGATCTCTTATTTGATCACTGATGTTTTTATATCTGAGGAAAGGAGTAGAATCAGAATGACACTGATTTTAAGTGAGATGACTCCTTTACAGGATGGAAAGATCAAATATTCTCTCAGAATAGTTTGGAATCTGTGAGATGAATGGCATAATTTAAGAGGTCATTGACCTCAGTGGATGTAGTAGTTTTAGTTCACATGCTAATGGTGACAAAAAAGAATTGCTATACATTCTACGCTTTAGTACCTATCACATATTCATTTTCATCTTTTGTTCTTCTGGAAGGGAGTCATAAATAATAATATATCAATAATAATAACAATCATAATAACTGTCATTTTTTCAGCATTTGCTCTGTGGTAGGAATTGTTCCAAGAGCTTTATAAGTAACTTAATCCACATAACATAGCCCTATAAAGAAGCATTATAATGATCGCTCTCATTTCACTGATGAGGAAACTGAGGCACAGCTAAGTGCAGTATCTTGTCAAAGCAAAGGAGCAGTAAAGCAGACAGAGTGGTCCAGACCCTGAGGTCCCACCACTGCAGTGACACAGTGCTTAGGAGGTCGCCTACATCTTTGTTTGAACAGGCTCCATTTTAACCAGCTGTGCCACCTGGAGCAAATTAGCCTCTCTGAGCCTCAACTTCTTCTCTAAAATGGGAACAACAATGCTCATCTCACAACATAAGCTGAGAATTAAATAAAATGTTGGATGTAAAGCAGGTAAAACAGTGCTTGGCACATGATAGACAGTCAATATGTGGTAGTTATTATTATTTACTAGTGGCCCGGTGCACAAAATTCGTGCACGGG